>NC_057862.1:15730000-16040000 GCF_019393635.1 Dromiciops gliroides
GGACTTGCTAAATGGCATTTACCTGAGGTTTAGCTAACATTGGTGCATGCAGCCAACATAACATGTGGATTCAGACAAGGGACTATATGTAGTAATCAAACATGTGGTTCACATTCAGAAAAATAATAGTGCAGATAGAAAACCTCCCCCCCCATCCCCAACCACAGCTGTATTCTCATAGAGTTCTCACATTTTCCCTTTCTCTCCCCAGCCTCAATGCCCCTGGCTGCATAGGGCAGCTATATACTGGGATGCATTGTATCAATGCAAAGTAAATTTGAGGGCTCAAGAACAACTGGGAGAATCAGGTTGGACCTCCTGTAGAAGGTGACCCTTGACATTCTAACAGATGTGGGTTAAGTGGGAGAACACTTTTGGCATGGAGGATCCAGCCTGGGTAAAGGCACAGCAATGGGGAAAGGGACGTCAAGGGTGAGGTACAGCAAACAGACCAATATGCACTGACTTTAGTAACAATCTCACACAATAATCACTATATACTTTAATTCTGCACGACTGAGAATTACCAGAGAAGCACTTGGGAGTTGACAGCTGAGTTGACAGGCCTGTTTTTCTCAGACACTAAATAAAAGCCCCTCCACCTATGAGACTCTTAGAACCTCTTTAAAAGAAGCTGATGTCCATAGAGGGAAGCTCATCAATGTGTTTTTACCACAGGTGAAGGGAAAGTGTGTCTTAACATAATATTTACATGGTTCACAAAAGGTAATAACTAGAAGGAGTGCAGAAGCCCATCTGATAACTCAATAGAACACTTCTCCAAGACATCCACAATACCACCCTGATCTCCCCATCTTTAACACCCCACACACACACACACACATACAGTGACCACCTTATGGGAGAGTGATCCTTCTCAGGCTAAGGAGAAATGTGCACCATATTTGTTTAAAAAAAAAAAAGATGTCAATTAGGAAACCATTGCTACTCAAACTAACTCCACTTTGAGAAAGTAGCCCTCCTTACAACAAATCACAACTTCACACAGTGCTCTTAGCTCTGCCCTCTGGGGACCAGAAGAAGTCTAAACTCTCTTCCATTGGACAGCCTTTTAGATACTTGATGAGAGCTAGCATACCCTCCAGGAATCTCTTCTCCAGGCTTGTACATGTCTGCCATGATCTCTATATTTCTCACCCATCTTCTTCTCTCTTTTATACACTTCCCCACATGTTACCTCCTTAACTTGCAGTGCCCACAACTGAGCATGAGATTCAAGATATGTTCTGACCCTAACCTAACAAAAGGTAACAGAGCTATTTATCTCCCTTGCACACTTGAGAAGCACTTAGAGATGTGGCAGCCTTTCCTAAACATGTTTGAATACCCTTGCCCTGGTTATAAAATGATATTTAGGTACAGTACCAGTATTCCTTCCACATTGCAACTTTCCTCATTACAATTGTGATACATCGCAGGTTGGCTTAAGACATTAAATGGGAATTTGGGGGTAGAATGCGCAGATGACACTCAAAGGCCAAGAGTTGACACAGAAAAAGATTAGAAATTAAGAAATATATAAAATATATGTCTAGTATTATATAATATAAAATATTTTATCTTTTGATTCTGTAATAATTCAGACTTCTCTGGTATGAAGGAAAGGCCAACAATGTTATGCAAATTTCCCAGATTGCAGGGGCACGCCCCCCCCCATCCCTACAACGTAGAAGGGAGAACCATAATCACAGGATTCAATAGGGCTGCCCTGTGGTTTTCAGAAAATCATGCTGTGCATATCTTAGTACTCAGATAGGAAGATTAAGGCTTGCTTATATGCATTGTAGGGAGAATGGATGTTGAAAATTCTAGATGTTAAAATGTCATAAAATACATCAGGATACTATTTCTTGCAGTTATAAAATTCAACTTGTGGACAAGGAATCTCTGCAGATGTTTTTGCTGTTTTGCCAAATTCTCAATCTTCTCTCAGGTATGACAAGTGCTTTTCTGGGGAAGTCTTGCATGCTACACATACTTCTGAGGTCAGTGGTCAAAGTGACTTTAGTCCTCAAGGAATGATAACAATATTTCATCATATATTGACCATGGTATTCATTTTATGAAATGGAAAATTTGAAGAATGAATAAATTCAGTCCCATGCTGGAACATTTACTGAATACTATTGACCCAAACACATCATGATGACATGAAAAAATAACTGAAAAGCTCCCTTTGGGCGACCAGATTTGGGACTACTCCAAGGGACAGGTAAATGATTAAGTTTTACTAAGCTCCGAGTAGCAATGCTACTGACAGAGAGTTTGATTTATTTTGTTTTTCAAAATGCTTGATTCAAAGGAATATATTTTTCTTACTATGCTGGGGAAATTGTCACCCATCCTTTGCCTTTAGACAAACTCTGTCTTGAAGATGGGGTCATGGTTCCTCTAGGTTCCATTTAGGGTCCCCATGGCTTAGCATTTGTAAGCCTATCCTGGTCATGTGAGACCAAGACAAAAAGTTTGATGGCTGGCTCTCAGGTCAAGCATTCATTAATTATTTGCAGAGTGTAGAATATGTCACTTGTTTTGAGTCATTCAGGGCACTACAATCAAAATCCAATGTAATCCAATGCAATCCAACACAATCTGATCCAATGGAATCCAATCCAATCCAATTCAACCCAATGGAATCCAACCCAATGCAATCCAGTACAACATTATCAAGTACAATTCAACCCAATCCAATGGAATCCAATCCAGTGTGATCCAGTACAATCTAACCCAATCCAAAGCATTCCAATCCAGTGTGATCAGTACAATCTAACCCAATCCAATGCATTCCAATCCAGTCCAACGTAATCCAGTACAATCTAACCCAATCCAAAGCAATCCAGTCCACTGTGGTCTATTAGAATCTAACCCAATCCCATGCAATTTAATTCAGTTTAGTACCATTGGATTCACTTTGCATCATTGCCATAAACCTTTACCAAGTGCCTATATTCAAGGCACTCTGCCTCTGGGTACTGGGAATATGAATGTAAAAATAAAATAGAGCCTGCCCTCAAGAGGCTTGCTTTCTTCTTAGAAAAAAGAATGTCTTCATAGCTAAGAAAATGCAGGCTATGAAAAACAATTTGAAGAGGGAGAGAACATAACTGTGGGTGGGGCTTGAGGAAGTGGTAGTATATTCAAGAAATGGAAGGCAGTCTGGCTAAAGTTTAACTGATTTTCACATCAATCAGCTTTGAAGCATTTATTAAAAGTGCTAAACACTGTGTCAGGCACTGGCGACACAACCAAAACTAAACAATTTCTGCCTTCAAAGAGCTTATATTCTAATGGTGGAGATAGCATGGGCATCTATAGGGATAGGGGTGTGTGTGTGTGTGTGTGTGTGTGTGTGTGGATAGATAGATAGATAGATAGATAGATAGATAGATAGATAGATAGATAGATAGATAGATAGATAGATAGATAGATAGATAGATAGGGTTAGATACAGGCAGAAGAGAAGGCACCAGCAGTTGGTAGATGCCAATGGTGGGGATAGACAGGAATAGTCTTCATGAAAAAGAGAGTGAGTTGGAACTTGAAAGAATACATGATTTCCAAGAGGTAGAGATATGTTGTCTTCATCATTGGTCAAGTCAGTCCCTGACCTCAAGGAACATTTGGGATTAAAAAAAAAAGTAATCAGGTCAGCAAATAAAAGATAATTTGAAGAAGGACAGAGCAATCACAGGGGCCAGGGGATGAATGAATAAACAAGCATTAAAACTTTACAAAGGTGGTGGTGATGATTTGACTTACAGACACATGTTACTTCTCCTCCCCCTCAGGGCACTGGATGCTTCCGTTTTGATGAGAAAATCACTTTTACCAATGCATCTCTATCATTTGTAGTCACAAATCAGTGCCTGGCACACCAAGACTTGTCCAGGGTCATACAGTCTGTGTCATAGACAGAACTCAAACCCAGGTTTTCCTGGTTCTTGATCATAGCATCATAGATGAAGAATTGGAAGAGACTTCTGAGGTCTCTGAGCTAGGTCTACCCCTACCTTTTACAGTATTTAAATAATTTTCCCAAGGTCCAGTAGGTGCTGGAGTCTCTGACTCCAAAATTCACTCTCAGTCCATCTTTCTGCTCTGCCTTGCTCTTCATTGCAGCACAGGTTCTGCTTGCTGTTGTGAGGTCACCTGGGCTTATCATTCCTTTAAAAAGACAGGGTGTGCCCACACCTGCTATGGGTGGTTTAGGAATCATTCTTCCTAGAGCTGGATAAAACAGGTGGCTCTGAGACCACATAATTCCGAATCCAAGAGTCATAGTTAGGAGCCACAAGTTAGAAAAAGCAAAGGGTCTGTGAATCATAGATTATCACAAAAGGGGCACAGCTGCCCACAATTGCCTCATGAACCACTAAGCCTCTATTTGAGTTGATCTGATTGGGAGCAGTTTTTAAAGATAGTAATATCAGAGCTCCCTCTGCTGTCTCATTATAGGCACAACAACACCATTTTGCACTAAAATCCCACTCTCAATCCACTGTTAGCCTGATCCCTTACCTAAATAATCAGTCCTAATACCCAAAGGAGGGAAACAATTTCGGAGTTTGAAAAGGTAGCCAGCCTTTTGAACCATGAACCAAGGAGGCATCATGGAAATAACAGGATCTCCCTTCTCTCTACCACCCTTTCCTCAATTCTTCCTTTCCCAAGCAAACTCTCTAACACAGGAGAAAGAACTAACTCCCTTGGGAGCCTGTAGACCTATAATCAATTTCTATGTCTGTCTCAACCGTTAAATGAGTAGAGTGGTATTTATACCGCCTCACAGGGCTTCTGTGAGGAACAGATGAGAAGGGCAGGGTGGTTCTGTAGCATGAACACAGGACCTGTAATCAGGGGACTTGGGTTCAAATCACCATGCTGCGCAACTTATTCCTTGTGTGACCATGGACAGGTCCCTTAGCTTTCTAGGCTTTAAGTCCCTCCTCTGTCAAACACAAGAGATGCTGTGACCTTTTAGATCTCCAGCTCTGATTCCATCAGCTTTTCTCTAAAGGGTGGGAGAAGGTATATTTTTTCTGGAATATTATTTATCTCCTACCTCTAACTGTAGGATTCTCTGAAGTACTTATATTGGGCTCTTTCTACATTCAGTATGTTGATGGTCTCATCCATTACCATAGGTTCAGTCTGTTACCTCTTTGCAGAGGTGACCAATTTATCTAACCAGCACCAATTTCTTTCCAGAACCCCATTCCCATATTGTCAAATGTCTGTTTGGCATTTCCAACTGGATGTCTCATTGGCATTTCAAAATTGAGATGTCTCACACAAAAATCTCTCTTTTGTCCAAATAATCCTCTGTTATTAGTTTTGTCAAGGAAATCACCATGTTTCCAATCACCCAGTTTCATCAGATTAGAGTCATCCCTAATACTCCCTTCTTCCTCCCCTTTTTCCTTTATTTGTAGTCCTTTGTCAAGTTGCCTGTTACATGTCCACAAACATCTTGAACCCACATCATTCTCTCCACTCACATTATCAATACCATAGTTCATTGCTTCATCACTCCTCCCTGAAATATTGCAATAGTCTCATAACTCAGCTTCTTATTGACAACCTCTCTCCTCTCTAGTCTTTCACAGAACTTCAAAGTAAACTCCTTAGAGCATAGATCTGACCATGTTACTTCCTTGCTCAAAAATCTTCAGGGTTTGTCTGTTACCGGCAGGGTAAAATTCAAGTTTGGGGCAGCATTTGAAGCTCTTCCTGATCTATATTCCAGGTTTCAATTTTATGTATGCTCTTTCAGGCAAACTGGACCTCTTGCTGTTCTCCACACATAGCATTTCACCTCCTGTCATTGCTCCTTTCTGTGCCTTTGGTTAATCTGTCCTTCATGCTGAGATACTCAGCTACCTTGTCTCCACCTCCTGCCATTGTCGACTTCCTTCAAAGTCTAGCTCTTGTGGCACCTCCTTCATCTGATTTTCCTGAATTGTTGGTACTGCCTTTCCCATCAAATGCTCATTACTGTATGAATACAGGTGAGAGGCAGCGTGAAATAACACATAGAGAACCTGCCTCAGAGCCAGGAAGAACTGAGCTCAATTCCCATCTCTGCACATATTGACCACATGACTCTGGGCAAATTGCTCATTTTCTCAGTGCCTCAGGGAGATCTTTAATCCTCTAGGTTGTTGATGAGGTGGCAATCTGCATCAGATGAGGTGATGTCCATAACAGGAGTTCTCTGAACTGATAACATCATAAATCTAGACCCAAAAATCCAAATTTAGAGGTGTATATGTAGAATGTAACCTCCTTGAGGCCATGTTTATTTTTTAATCCATTCTCTTTGTTTGCTTTATTATTATAGTCACTTAATAAAATCTTGTTGGTTTGGATTGAATGCAAAGAGGAAGTACAGTTATAGAAAGATACTTTTTTCCAATGGCTTATTTTATTCACACTTGTTATGGTAATGGAAGACAACATGATAAAAACTGTTTCATAAATCACTTTCAAAGCCTTTTATGTTGACTTTAAAGGAGATAAACAACAGGCAACACTATGCAAACCTAAATTCAAAGTAGAAATGCTTTCAGGTGAAAGTGATGATTGAGATACTTGAAATGTGAAAAGAAGGGTGGTGAGGCTAGGGTAGGTGGGGGCAGGGGTGGGGGGGATGACAGAGACAATTATTAGAATTTTCTCCATTTCCTTGTCCCACAAGCAAGACCATTGGAAGAGATCTCAGCTGGCTGGAAGGCATCCCCACTGCATGACCCTTAGGGGGGATGGTGCACATGACTCTGAACTCTTCCATATTTCTCTGAAACAACCTCTGATTCTCCTCACCCTGCTTTTCTGATAGTGATTCCCCCATTGAAGCAATCTTTCTTAGAGCATGTGGCCTAGATCTCTACTTTTCCCTCATCACACTCCACATTGTATTATAGTTCTCCGAGCATGTTCCGTACCTCCACACCCTAGGTTGTTAAGTCGTTTTCAATGATGCCCGACTCTTTGTGCCCCTTTTGGGGTTTTCTTAGCAAAGATACCAGAGCAGTTTCCCATCTCCTTCTACCGCTCATTTTGTAGATGAGGAAACAGAGGCTAACTCCACTTGTTTGCCATGTTCTAATGTAGTAACTTCATAAGCTATTGCTCTGGGTTCAAGAAAAATACTTTATGTCATCTACTACCTTAAAATAATCAGTGTTCCCTTTGTGTTTTCCTCCTTAAGTCATTGAACTTGGAAGGGACCTTTGAATTGGAAGGAACCTCAGAGGATGCCTTGACTAACCATGATTCAAAAACAGAACTCTCTATATAAGACATCCAACATATAGGTAAGCAGCCTCTTGGCTGACCTCTAGTGTGGAGAACTCACTATCTACTAACACATACCATTACATTCTTGGGTAATTCCAGCAATCAGAATGTTTTCCTTCATATTGAGCCTGTTTTCTACTTTGCAATACTTAGTCATTCCTCTTAGTTTTTTAATCCCCTGGGATCATGAAAAAAAAGTCTAATCACTTTGTATATGTCCTTTAAATAGTTAAAGGTAGTGTCTTCCACCCCCTACCCCCAACCCATTCTTATCTTTTCTTCTTCAGGCTAAATCTTCACGGTTCCTTCAACTAACCTTCATATGGTATTTACTCAAGGCTTTCATCATTCACCTTTTACCCTCTTCTGGAAGCCCTCCAGCTGATCAATGCCCTTCCTAAAATGTAGGACCCAAAACTGAACACAAAATTCTAGATAACGCTTAACCAAGCCAGAATATAGGGAGACCCTCACCTCTTTTTTTTCCCTGTACTCTATGTCTCTCTTCATAGAACTTTAGGTCACGATGGCTTCTTTGGCCACCATTTTGTTCTGAACCCTCACCACCACCACCACCACCACCGCCGCCACCACCACCATCATCACCACCATCATCACTATCACCACTACCACCACCATCATCATTCTAGAACAATTATTAATAGCATCCTACACTCATACATTTACTGAACCAGAGCTCCATGTCAGATATATTTTAAAATCCTTTTTAATTTGTCTTAGCAGCATTTTATAAATCCCAGATATCTCATAAATCATAATTTAAGATTAAAATAATTTTAATTTTGGCCTCGATTTACATTTTTATTGGCACAAGTAGTTATTAATGAGTAAAACCCATCTGTCAGTGCAGATTGGTACCCGTTTTAAAACTTACAGCCTTTAAAATCTGCAAGGGGCCCTAAGCAGTTAAGTGACATACTCAGGGTCACATGACTAGGATGTATTAGAAGTGATTCTCAAACCTGGAATTTCCAAGCTCCAAGGCCAGAATCCGTCTACTTAAACATTCTCTCTCTCTCTCTCTCTCCCCCCTCCAATTTCTATATAATATTTCCCCCCAATTACAGGTTAAAACAATTACATTTTTTTTTAAGTTTTGAGTTCCAAATTCTATCCCTCTGCCCGCCCCCATCCCCTAATGTTAAGCAGTCAGATATAGGCTATACATGTGCAATCATGTAAAACATTTCCCTATTAGTCATTGTGTAAAAAGAATACTTGAATAAAAAAAGAAAGAAAATGAAAAATTGCATGCTTTAGTCTATACTCAGACACATCAGTACATTTTCTGGAGGCAGATAGCATGCTTTATCATTAGTTCTTTGGGATTGTCTTAGATCATCGTATTGTTGAGAAAAGCTAAGTCATTCACAACTGATCATTGTACAATATTGCTGTTACTGTACACAATGTTCTCATGGTCCTGCTCACTTCACTTTGTAGCGGTTCTTTAAGTCCTTCCATATGCCACCTGTCTTTAAAATGTTCAAAATTGAAATGGAAAATGTTCAAAAATGGAATGGAAAAAGGCAAACCAAATCAGATAAGAAAGAGGTAGAGATCTAAGCCTTAGTCAATCCTATGATCTTAATGACCCTATAATGACCTTGGGCTCATCTTCCTAGCTTTCTTAACTTGTGAAATGAGCACACCATTGTTGACTTATCTTATCAGGGTCAGAAGTAATAGAGTGAATGAAAAAAGTTGAAAGGTACTTTGAAAATTCAAAGTGTTAAATAATAGGTAAATAACAGGTACTCCTATCTTTGCTCCCAAGTAAAAGGAAACTGGGTATATAATTAAGAGATTAGTCAGATTCCTTAAATAATGAAGAAACAACTGCCTCATTGGCAAGAGAGAATGCTTTCTCATTAATTGGCTAAGAGGGAGCTACAAAGAGCAGGCTTAGAGACGCTCTGTGAGATGCCTATTCTTACCTTTTCCTTTTCAATAAATAATAGAATTCCTGTTAAATCTTGTCTCCTCCTAAGCTGGAAGTTTAACATAGCATCCAAGGAGGGAGGGGACTGAGCTGATTCTCCTTGGCCCACAAACAGCGACCACAGAAACCACAACACCAAGCCCTGGAGCCAGACAGAAGTGAACGAAACCCTCAGGGCCACTGGGAGGGAAATTATGTTCCCACGCTTGGCATCTGGGTCTTGTAGCGGCTCAGCTCATTTTCTGAAAGGTCACAAGTAGTTTATCTACATCTGGAGAAAAGAAAAAGTACCAGATGAATGAAATCCTTAAAGGAGACCAAGCATAAAGTTTCACATAGATACCTATGCACATGAACATGTACATTCATGGAGATTCATATAGGGTTTGGACCTGTGTAGCAAATGATCAGGTGAGGCAACTCCTGACTAATGTAGGTGCTGCAATTTAGAGATGGAGAGAATTACCTGGGGCACTGAGACTTTAAGTGACTTAGCCCAAGTTACACAGAGAATACCTATCTAATTCAGGATTTGAACTCAGGACTTCTTGACTCTGAAGCCAGACCTTCATTTGCTATGTAAAACTGCTTCTCAAGATGTATAGCCATACTTAAGCCTGCCATGTCATCTATATCTCCATGTATGCCTCTACACGTACATATGAATGTATATATACAATGTATATATAAGTGTATGCACACATGCATAAAAAGACACACGTGTACACATATGTATCTGTATGTGTGCATATCGTATACATGCATCTACATTACTCTAGCTGAGGCAGCCATGATGCAGTAGAGACAGAAATGGCCTCAGAGCCAAGTCAGCCTGGGTTCAAATCCTTCTGTAGTTGTGTGACATTGGGCAAGTCACTTAACTTGCTAGTCTTCTAAGCAAGGCAATAAATTGCATAGAAGGTTCCAGGCTACAGTGGTACAAAGAGTTTTTGCATCAGAAAGTTCCCTGTGTCTAGTGAATTACAGCTCTAGTCCTAATTCCCCTAATTATTAGTATTCTCTTCTCCAGACATTCCCAGCCCCCAATCATTGACAGAGGATCATTTATATACTTATTTTTAATTTTGGTTTTGTGTCCTCAGCATCTAGAAAGTGTTTGTCGCAGAGTAAGTGGCTATTTTTTTCATTCATTCACTTCTTTACACACACACACACACACACACACACACAGACTAAGACTATATACAAATTTGTATTTGTCTTTATAGTCCTAGTAAAGTCTCTGGTCCATGGAAAGTACCTAATAAATGGGGTTTTTTTTGTTTGTTGTTTTTCAGGAATTCATTCATTCATTCATGTATTTACATGCATACATGGTCATATGCAGGTAAATATGCACATGCAAATACAGAGCCTGGTGTGTGGACATTTACAGCTCACTGATTTATTTATGGCATAGACTTATACTCACATTCACAAACTGATCTTTGGTACTTCAAAACCTGTGATTTTGTTGTTGTGGGTTTACTGTCCACCAGCAGTGATTATGACCCTTTTGGACTTTGAGACTTGCAAGGATCAATACATTTCTCTGATGGGTTGGGTTTCAAGCTGCAGGTCCTCTTGCCCATAAGGACATGATGCTTTGAATAGTCTGATCTTAATTAAGGCTCATTAGGTTGAAATTAATCAGTGTCAGAGTTAGCTCGAGAGAGTAAAGTGGAATCTGCTTATAGGTCATATATATTATTTTCCCGTTACAAGAGGTTGGGTTAATCCCTAAAGTTCTCTTTCGTAAGGAAGGAAACTTAGAAAGATGTTTTTGCTAGAGCTGTTCTTACAGGTGTTTATGTAACATTTATATGTGTGTGATTTTTATATGAAAAAGACCCCCAAAGAGTAGTAAGCTGGTACAAAATGCTACTGAATCAGGGGCAGCTAGGTGGCGCAGTGGATAGAGCACTGGCCCTGGAGTCAGGAGTACCTGAGTTCAAATCCGGCCTCAGACACTTAACACTTACTAGCTGTGTGACCTTGGGCAAGTCAGTTAACCCCAATTGCCTCACTAAAAAAAAATTTAAAAAAATGCTACTGAATCACTCAGCTCTTCCTACAGAAGAGAGTCTGTAAAGGGAAGCCCTGGAGCCATGGTAAAGAATGCATCAGATAAGAAAGGCATCTGCATATTTAAATTCTTAGGAAGTAAAGGAGAGGAGGGGGGAGGGTTGACTCCAGGTCAAGTTCTTCCTCAGACATGTCCTAGCTATGTGACGGTGGGCCAGTTACTTAACCTCTCAATCCAAGAAATGTTTATTAAATTCATCCTACCTGCAAGGCTCTGCACTAGATATCAGGGCTACAAAGACTAACTTGAAAATAGCTTTGTTCTCTTGAGGGGGGGAGGGTTCTGGAGGAGGGGCAGAGGGTGGGGAGGGAGACAGAGAGAGACAGAGACAGAGACAGAGAGATGACACTGATAGCCAGTGGACCACTTTCCATTTTGCTATTTTTCATCGGTTTAGGGTATATCCACATTTGTATTTGTTCATAGGGATGAAATCATAGGTTCTTACCTCTCCCACCTTCACTGCCCCCAATAAAATTAAAGAAGACCCCCAAGCTTGCCTTTTAATGAAAGCTCCTTTGAAATAATAAAAAATCCAACATTTACATGTTGCTGTGGTTGGCCGCGTGCTATTCCCACTTTATCTTATTTGAGCCTTGTGGCTTGAACTCCTGATCTTTATTGCCAAGCCTGCCCCTCTTCCTAACTTCCTTATTACTGTTGAGGGCACCCCATTACCCTAGTCATACAGGCTTACAACCTGGTTGTCATCCTCCATTCCTCACTTTCCCTCAGCCCTCCCCTCCATACCCAACCTATTAGCAAGACCAGCCATCCCCATGTTCTTAGCACCTCACATATATACCCCCTTCCCTCCTTAGACACCACCACCATGCTGGTCCAGGCCATGTCACCTCATTCTTGGACTGTTGCAATGGACTGTGGGTTGCTCTGTCTCAAGTCTTTCCCCCAGTTCTTCCCCTCAGCTGTGAAACTGATATATCTAAAGCTAGGTCTGACCGTGTCACCCCTCCCCCGCTTCATTAAAGTCCAGTGCTTCCTGTTGCCTCTAGAATCAAACACAAAATCCTGTATTTGGCATTTAAAACCCTTTGCCACGTGGACCCTTCCTGCATTCCCAGTCTTTTTGTGTCCTTCTCCCCTCTCTAAACTCTAAGACCCAGGGACATTGGCTTTCTTCCTATTCCTCCCACATGATGATTGCTTTCCTGACTTCATCCATTGTCTTTTCTTTTTTTTTTAATTATGAAAATATTTTGTTATTTTCCAGTTACATGTAGAGATAGTTTTCAACATTAGTTTTTATAAGACTTCAAGTTTCCAATTTTTCTCCCTCCCTCCCTTCCTTCCCTCCCCTCCCCAAGACAGCAAGTAATCTGATATAGGTTATATATGTACAATAACATTAAACATATTTCTGCATTAGTCATGTTATTAGGGAAGAATCAGAGCAAAAAGGAAAAACTCCAAAAAAGAAAAACAACAGCACCAAAAACAAAAGAAATAGTATGGTTCAATCTGCATCCATATTCCACAGTTCTTTTATTTTTTCTGGATTTGGAGAGCCTTTTCCATTACATTCATGTACCACAACTTGTTTAGCCATTCCCCAATTGATGGGTGGCCCCTCAATTTCCAATTCCTTGTCACCACAAAAAGAACAGCTATAAATATTTTTGTACATGTGGGTCCTTTTCCCTTTTTTATCTCTTTGGGAAAAAGACCTAATAGTGTTATTGCTGGTTCAAAGGGCATGCACAGCTTTATAGCCCTTTGGGCATAGTTCCAAACTGCTCTCTCCAGAATGGTTGGATCAGTTCACAGCTCCACCAACAATGCATTAGTGTTCCAATTTTTCCACAGCTTATCCAACATTTATTATTTTCCTTTATTTGTCACATTAGCCAATCTGATAGGTGTCAGGTGGTACCTCAGAGTTGTTTTAATTTGCATTTCTCTAATCAATAGACGTCATCCATTTTCACAGGCTGTCCCCCCCCATGCTTGGCATTCTGTATTCCCCACCCCTGGCCTCTAGATTCTTTGCCTCCTTCAGTTAAAATCTCACGATCCACAAGAATCTTTTCCCAGTCCTTTTTCAGTGCTAGTGCCTGCCCTCTATGATTATCTCCAATTTACCCTTTAGAATTTTCTTGTTTGTCTATAGTGATTTGCATTTTCTCTCTTCCATTAGATTATGAGCTCTTTGAGGGCAAAGACCGCCTTTTAGCTTTCTTTTTTGTAGTGCAACACTCAGTACAGTATATAACACATAGTTGCTTATTGACCTGACTTTGAAGTAAACACATTCCAATAAATTCTAGGTTTTGACATATGCAACCTCTGTATAACTTGCAGTTTGAGATACTTGCCCAAGGTTGAAAGATTTCATGACTTGCCCATGGTCACACAGATAGTCAATGTCAGAGGCAAGATTTGAACCCAGATCTTCCTAATTCCAGATGTCACACTATAGCCACTGTGCCAACAAAGTAGATAAAACCATTTTACAGATGGTAAAAGTGGAGCTCAAAGAGGTTAAGTGACCTGGCCATAGACAACCAGCTGGTATCCAAGGTGGGACTTTATACTGTATTCTTGTTTTACCATAGAAGGAAAACCTTGGGTAAACTTGACTATTCTTGGGTATATAGCATTTCTATCGTATTAACAACAACAACTAACTTTTATAAAGGGCAGCTAGGTGGTGCAGTGGATAGAGTGACAGTCCTGTAGTCAAGAGGACCTGAGTTCAAATGTGGCCTCAGATACTTGACTCTTACTAGCTGTGTGACCCTGGGCAAGTCACTTAACCCTGTTTGCCCCAATCCTCATCTGTAAAGTAAGCTAGAGAAGGAAATGGAAAACCACTTCATTATCTTTGCCAAGAAAACTTCATATGGTGTCATAACTAATTTCCTAAACAAAAACATTTATATAGTACTATGTGACAGGTACTGTGCTATGTGCTTTACATTTATTATCTCACTTGATCCTCATAACAACCCTGGGAGGTAGGTGCCATTATCATGCCTATCTTAAAGATAAGCAAACTGAGGCAAATGTTAAAGGACTTGCACAGGGTCACACAGCTAGTGTCTGTCTGATTTTTAGTTCAGATCTTCCTGATTCTTTGCTTTATCCACTGTACCATCTAGCTATAAAGCTTGTTTCTAAAAAAATTTATTCGCCTTTTTAATGTTACAAATAAGGTCCCTTTTGCTCATATTCCTGTCTTCTCCTTAGGAATGTGAGATTTAAAATTAGATATTAGATCATAAATCTCCCCTCTTTAACCTTTCCCTTAATTTATCTCCCAGACTAGTAAATGGAAGAAGCTTCTGGTTTTCTAGTTAGAGCTTTATTGTGTGGTATTTACCTTGTGATGTTGATTAGAGGGATGGGAAAGTAGAAATACAAAACAAATAGTCTTAAATCTAGGCTTAGTCTATATTCTGTATAAAACTCCACCTTTGGGGAGAGAGAGAGACTGAGTCAAGCGCGTGCTGCTAACCGCAAGCCAGGCTGAGTCGAACTCCAGTCAGCATCTGTCTGTGCAGCGCAGCCAAGGGACCAGCAGAGCAGGAAAAAGAGCCCACTTCCGTTCTCTCCTTGCCTTTTAAGCTTGCACCCCGGAAGTCGAGTGCTTAGCAGGTGGACTGGCATGCGTAGCTCATGCCGTTCGTCTCCTCCCCAAAGGGTGGTCCTTAAGAAAAAACTGGCGTCTCTCCATTATCCCTAACTGACTGTTAAAACTTTTTACCACAGGAAAAAAAAATGCCCCTATTACAGGATCAGATTCCAGGAGCACTGGAGTTAGAGGGTGATTCTGTAAATCCTTCAATTATCTTTTTTTTTTTCAGTTATCTTTTTTACAAGGGATCATCAAACAATGTTTTCTCACAGTGGGCCATTGGAATACCAAGACAGAAATTACATAAAGTTGCCAAGTTCTCCAAGATTCATGAGTTTTCAGTATGAATTTTTATCTACATTGAAAAAAGTATCAAGATTGCAAGTTTCTTTTAAAATACAGACAAGATGTAGTCAAGAGTTCCCAAATAGTCTGGAGAATCACAGGATTTTAGAGCTTAGCGGACATTAGGGATTATCTCAGCCACCCCCCTCAGGTGACAGATAAGGAAATGGAGGGTCAGAGAGTGGTCCTAGGCCATAGAGTATCAGCAGAAATCCCAGACAGACTCTATAATTCCAGATTCCCATGCCAAAGTACTAAAATGGTATCATGAGATGGTAGATGTAGAGACTGAAAGAACCTCAAAAGCCATCCAATTAGCCCCTTTATATAACACTTAAAGAAACTGGTGCCCAATGAGGTAAAACCATGCATTCAAAGTGCCACACATAGTGAGATTGGTATTGTATCAAATACCAACAAACTGAAGAGATCATCAATTGATGAATGTTTCTTATTTCATATATGGAGTCTCCCAAGCCACTGAACCAGATGGATGCCTTAATACATCTTTTTTGTTTGTTTGTTTTGTTTTTAGTGAGGCAATTGGGGTTAAGTGACTTGCCCAGGGTCACACAGCTAGTAAGTGTTAAGTGTCTGAGGCCGGATTTGAACTCAGGTCCTCCTGACTCCAGGGCCGGTGCTCTATCCACTGCGCCACCTAGCTGCCCCACCTTAATACATCTTAAACTCAACACATCTAAGACTGACCTCATTAATCCCCCAAGCCCTTCCTTCTTCCTAACACCACAGAGAACAACATCTTCCTTCCAGCCACTCAGATTCAGAATGAGTTGTCATCCTTAACTCTTCCTTTTCTTTTAACTCCCATAGCCAGTTTCCAAGTATGCCTGATTCTCCCTTTGCAATTACCTCTCTTAAATACTCATCCCCCTACTCTGATGCTATTACCACCTGGTCTAGGCTCTCTCATCTCTTACCTGGACTATGCAATAACCTTCTGTTGGCCTCGAGTACCTCCCCACTTTAATACATCCTCCACTCAGCTATACGATTTTCCCAAAGGGCAGACCCAACTGTGTCACCCACTAATTCAGTAGACACCAAGCTATTCTCTGATTCAGGATTAATTATAAATTCTCTCTTTGACATTTAAAGCCCTATCTTGCCAAGTCTTCTTACACCTTACTCCCTTTCATGCACTCTGTAACCAGTGACACTAATCTTTTTGCTATTATTCACACAAGATACTCCATCTGTCTTCATAGACAGTGGCCCAGGCCTGGAATTCCCTCCCTCCCCATTTCCATCTCATGGTTTCCCTGACCTCTTTCAAATCCCAGCTTTTTTGGGCAACCTTAATTCTAGTGCCTTCCTGTCTTGCTTTTCTCCATTTTCTCCTGAATAAACCAACCTTGTTTTCCATAGACGTTTGTGTGTTTCCTCCTCCACTAGACAGTGAGCTCCTTGAAAACAAGGACTGTTTTTTCTTCTTTTTTACTCAAGAGTTCAGCACAGTATCTGACAGTGATAAGGCCTTTAATACATGTTTGTTGACTGGCACGGTTTAAAAGTGATTTTCACCATATAAAAAGTATCATCTTGCTTTCTCAACCAACCTCTCTTCCTTTGTACTCTGCTGCCATCTTCTGGGCACAATTGGGACTAGACATGAACATTTTTCTCAGTGACTTTTAGGTGGATTGGATTATGTGAAGAGCTGAAGGAAAGCATTAGGGAAAGAGTAGAATGAAATAATGTTCTCCTATCTTCTGCTTTTCTGAGTTTTAAAAGTCATTTCACTATCGTATGTGACATATCTCTGTTATCTTCTGTGCCCAGAATGCACCCCTTCCTCATTTTTTGCCTCTGAAATCCTTTGTCTTCTTTAAAGCTTAGCTCAAAATTAGATACTATGGGTAGCTGAACTCTCAGCTGTCACAACTCAGCCCACTGTGGAAAAAGGCATTAGGGGATGGTCTCCACGAATCAACAATGTGTAATCATAGTATAGGTGATTCTGGATTCTTAAAGACTGTGCAAAATAGGGTGGTCAAGATCCACCAGCCTGGAAAGTAGGGGCACAATACTTTGTGCTGATTATGGCTCAGCCTAGTCAAACATGGTAGCTCATCCCTGAATGAACAATTTGATGATGATTTGTGCTACCAAGAAATCACCAATGTCACCAAATGAAATGCTTGATGTAAAGTACTTTGGAAACCCTAATGAGTTTTATGAATTTCAGCTACAGAACCTTTGGAGCTTTATTGGGGTTGATGGCCATTGGGTTGCCTTTCGAACCTGAAATTCTTTGATTATGTCATCATTCTTTTCTTCACGACCATCATATTGCTCCATCTTCTACTTCTCATTGCCATCATCATCATCAAATCTACTAGCAAATATTATCATTGTTATCATCTTCGTCACCACAGTCATTCTTCCCCACTCCCACATCTCATCACCATCACCATCACCACCATATCATCTGACAACCACAGGTTTCTGGATCGACACTTTACATTCAACCTCTGTTAAAAAGATTTGGGAATTGGGGAACTGCCCAAAGCCTTGAGTACTTCTCTAACATTGTCAGTGTGTACAGGCAGGTGTCCAGCTATCTGTCTGTAGAGTAAAGCCAAGATATTCCACCACAGCCCCTCCCCCAAGCTATAAAGATAAGAAGCCTAACCTGCTGGATCGTTTTTGTTTAAAGATAAATGTGCATTGATGCAACGTATAATATGTTTTTGGATTTTTAAATTATATATACACTGTTTTTAAAATTGGAAAAAAATAGGGAACTGCCCTGTTGAGAGAATTTAGGGTGTCTAATCATATTAAAGTACCTTTATTATACCTATTTTGTTTGACTCCCTAATAGCCCTGGGCCCTTGGCCAATCCTATAGACTTAATGCCTAGAATGTACTTTTAAATTTTCGTTGTAACATATTAGCATCCAAAATAAGCAATCAGGTAAAATAATGGAGAGAACCCTGAGCCCTGAATCTATCTATGGTGCCTCCCCAGCTGCTTCTCCATTCTTCATCTCTTTTCCATCTATTGTGAGCCTTGGGATCCTGGGGACATGTGTGGGCTGCATTTGGAGACAAAGCGCTCCAGACCTAGGTGGTGAAGATTCCTTGAGCACTTTTTTGCTTTAAAAAAATCCCTTTCTCACTCTCTGCGGTATAGGCATTAGAAATATAATCATCCCCCACAGGATAGGTCAGTAAATGGAGGCTCAGAGACTTTAAGGAATTTTCATAAAGATCAGGTGACTAAGAATTAGATGAGTATGGGCATTCAAACCTGGATCTGACTCCAAGTGCAGTGCTCATTCTATTCTACTGACACATGAAAGAAATTGTGTCTAAACCATAGATATATCAGTGGAAGATGGGGGGTGGGTGGGGTGTTGAACAAAGTTAGAAAGCTGATAGTAGTTGTGTTCCTCTAAGAATGACCCTGAACTTCTCTCAGTGTCTGTTTCCTATTTTTTTTTTAGTGAGTCAATTGGGGTTAAGTGACTTGCCCAGGGTCACACAGCTAGTAAGTGTTAAGTGTCTGAGGCCGGATTTGAACTCAGGTCCTCCTGATTCCAGGTCCGGTGTTCTATCCACTTCACCACCTATCTGCCCCCTGTTTCCTATTAATAATGTTGCTGCTTGGCTGTTGAAGATGATAATGTAAAAAAGCTAATAAATCATTGGACAGATTATGAAATGCTTGCCCAGAACTCTGTCCATTGCACCACTTAGCTGCCCTTATGTCGAGATCCATACAATCCATTATACCATGCTGTCCACATTTCTAAAATGGGAATAAACTGCATTCCAGAGTACCAATGTCACAAATCATTGTGAGGCTCAATAAAAAAAATGAACATAAAATACTTTGCAAACTCTATTAAACCCAACTCTTCTAATGAATTTGTGATCTCTTGGATTGCAAGGTCTTTCTAATGAGTCAGATTATAGACTGTCCATGCCTGCCTGCTCACTTTGGGTGACTCTTCTTTATTTCCTCCCACAAATTTGACATTACAAAGGTACTGGTGGGACAATCCAGTTGTCCATCTGGAATCTCATTTTTGCTTTCACTAGCCCATCTTCTTTTCTTCTATAATCTCCTGTTCACATCACTTAGTATTGCAATTATCTAGAGTTTGCCATTGATCATATGCCCACACCCACCCTTTGATGCCTCATTGCACGAGCTCACCCTCACCTTCTCTTTGATGTTTATTTTTATTTCTTTATAAATAGTTACATTCCAAGTTTTGCTGACATGTACCAACATCAGTAGTATATTCATATTAAAACAGTTGCTTTTGCTTTCATGGGAAGCTTGGGGTTATTATAGGAGTGCTACTATTTTCTTTTTCTTCTTTTTTTTGCCGGGCAATGAGAGTAAAGTGATTTGCCCAGGGTCACACGGCTAGTAAATGTCAAGTGTCTGAGGCAGGATTTGAACTCAGGTCCTTCTGAATCCAGGGCTGGTGGTCTACTGTGCCCCACCCCCCTCCCCCATAGTGCTACTATTTTCTAACAGCAATTCAGCCTGCTTCCTAAAAGAAAGCCCACCAATTCTCCACCTCCTGCTCTACTCTGGGCCCAGCCTCTTGTCTACCTTTACTGTCTGTTTCACATTTTGAGACTAAGTGATAAGCTCTAGAGAATATCTATCCATAGCATGTTAAAAGCTGGGTAAGAGGCTTTCTTTATACAATTGGTCTTTCCCGTGTGGATCGACAGTGAATTGATTACTGCTGTGTTTTGTAGTTTGTTACAATCAACACAATATGGTGAGCATGGTTATCCCTAGGACATCTGCCTTTGACCTTGATCTCCTCTATGGGGGTGGTGGGGATGGTAGTGGTGGTGGTGAATACCTGTAGTGTTTTACATCTCACCTGTTGTCTATTATCAAGGGATTGCTGCCCAAGGTTATTTCTGCTATATCTTCTAAAGAATCTTAAATGGTTTCCAAGTATGGATGGGAGATATCTTATATAAGGAAGCCTGTATAGTGATATTTCATCCTACTGAACCAAAACCTCTTTTTTTCCACAGACAATAAACACTATGGAATAATCTATCTTTTGTATCTTTCCATTAATTATAAAATAGAGTGGAAGATAATGGCAAAGATAAGATTCACTGTGGAATATTGCTGGAGAAAGCATACTGATGCCTTATTAATATGATCATTGAAGATTCCCTGAATTTCTATATAGATGACTCCCATAAAGATTCCATATAAATAATAAAATAGCCATGCAACTCAACATTAATTGGCATTTTCCTGTCTGCCATCTTTTTCTGTGTATCAATAAAGCCTTAGATTTCCCTCCCCTCACCTCTGATCATAGCTTTGACATCTTCCCCTTACTCAGACATGTTGTTTAGCTGCCCCTCAGCGTCCTCACGATGGTGTCACTTTGAGCATGGAACTCTCCATATGTACTTGGTTGAATCTGACTTTTCCCATCATTTTTTCTCTTTACTGACATATCTATTCCCTGAAGAGCAAACTCTAAAGTACCCTATAAATGCTGGTTTTTATTATGGTAGCTTTTGGTTTCAACAGATGTCTAGGATAAATTAGCATCAAATCTACCTGGAACACTGAGAATACAGATAGGATTGGGTGAGCTATTAAAAGCTCCTCACAGGCATCCTGGGAGTCTGCACCATTTCTCCACAATTACAAATGCAAATGGAAGGTAAAGTCATACTAAAAAAGTATATTATGTCTGGATTCAAATTAACCCTTCCTCTGACACTTATTACCTGTCTGACCTTGAGCAAGGCACTTAACTTTCTTCAACCTCAGTTTTCTCTTATGTTAAAAGGAGATTGCATTATATAGCCTCTGAAGTCCCTTCCACATATAGATCTAGAATCTTATGATGCTTAAACTCCTTTTGCCTCAGTTTCCTCATTTCCAAAATGAGGGAGTTGGACAAAATGATCTCTAAGGATCTTTCCATGTCTAAATCCATGCTCTTATGGCTTTTTATCATGACGCCACAACAGCTGGCATTGTCACATGATCATTCATTCATTCATTCATTCGTTCCACTGAAATTTATTGGACATTCACTGTTCGTTTTTTGTGCCCAATAGTGACAAAAAGTGACATGTGGAAAAAGCCTCGTTGTCTTTACCCAGCATCAATCTTGGGAAGTAAAAAATATCTATGTGTCTCTAAACATCCTAGTATCCCTTTTTCATTTACAAAGCTGTAATTAAGAAACCAGAGAGACCATGTGGGTAGAAGACAAGTCTCAAAGTAAGGAAGATCTGGGTCCAAGTCCTGCTTCTGACCCATACTAGTTGTGTGATCATTGGAAAGTCATGTAATTTGACGGGGGTCTCACATAATTTTCTGACACAGATGAGAATGGCCATCCCGTATCAGTAGAATGGATTCCCACATGTGGAATTACTTGCGTCCTTAAGTCACTGGTTGGAAAGAACAAATTCATCATCTGCCTAAATGTGTTTAGATCTGATTTATATTTTTGAGTTCCTAGTACCACTTGGGGGCAACAAAGTCCACCATTTTACCCCGTGATGGGATGAAGCTTTGATTCTTCTTTAAACTAAGTTTATATGTGTCGAGTGTCCAGGCATTTTCTCCCTACTTTGTCTATGCAGAATCAGTGTTGCAGCATCTTTACATTGGAAGGGGCCTTAGTGAATGTCTAGTCTAACTTACAGCTAAAAATGAGTCGGCTCTTTAACAAATGACATCTTCTTACAACACTTCTTCAAAAGCCTTCAGTGAGAGGGGACCCTCCTTCCCCCTTCACAGTCGCCCATTTCTCTTTGGGACCACACTTGTTGTTAGGGAGTCTCTCCTGACATCAAGCCGAAGACTTCTGCCTCTTACTTTTATTTCAACAATTCAGTTCAACAAACACACTAAGTGCCTGCTGTATGTCGGAGATGTTTGGCTGGCTCCTGGGGAGCCACAACTGGATTGAATAGCCCCTTCCCCCCTTGAGGTTATATTCTCTTGGGGCAGAAAAAGCAACTCGAAGACATAGAGTACTTTATGACCATTTCAACCACACTGTGCAGCCCTGCAAGTGTTTCTACTACATTAATTCAAACTAAGAATGGCCTGAAGCTGGCTGGCCAGGCCAGCTCAGGATGAGTCAGGCCCAAGTTCATGATACTGGCAGGTGTCATGCACTGAGCTTCTCCTGAACAGTACTGGATACAGAATCCTAGATTGACTGAGGCAACTAGGTGGCTGGATGGGTAGAGCTCTAGGCTGGGACTCAGGAAGTCCTGAGTTTAAATGCAGCCTCAGGTACTCAGTAGCTGTGTGACCCAGGGTAAGTCACCTAACCTCTCTAGCTTTTTAAACTGTGTGTCATGAATGACAACTATTTTCTGCAATACAATGATCCAAGACAATTCCAAAGGATTAATGATGAAGCAGACTATCCACCTCCAAAGAAAGAACTGATGTATATTGAATATAGACTGAAGAAGGCTATTTTCACTTTCTTTCATTTTTTTTCTTCAAGTTTTCTTATACAAAATGACCAATACTGTAACATTTTGCATATCTGCACATGTATAACCTATATCTGATTACTTACTGCCTCAGGGATGTGGCGGGGGGGGGGGCGGGGGAGAGTGAGGGAAGGAGGGATAGAATTTAGAACTAAAAACTTTAAATAAAAATGTTAAAAAAAAACCAACCTGTGGATAACATAACTGAATATGGGAGTCGGGAAAAATTTTGCAGCAGTAAAAGGTTATATATATCTGTTTTATTTACGCATATACCCAGGGTGGCATAAAAAATTCTCAGGTGAAAAGGGGTCACAAGTAGAAAAAGTTTAAGAAGCCCTGGCCTAATCTACTGGAGAAGGAAATGGCAAACCACTCTAGTATCTTTGTCAAGAAAAGCCCATAAGGGTCACTTCCCTTGTTTCACAAGTCATGCATATATATACAACTTCTGATGAGTGCTAAGGTATGGCATCATCCTTACCGGTGCCAGCTGTGTCCAAATGTATGAGAAACCTTTAGTCAAATATAGAATGCACACACACTGAGGATTGCCTCCCTGAAATGGCAGAACCCATGAGTATACATTGACATATGAATGAGTACAAGAATAAAATGAAAGGAATAAAAGCATTCTGAGACCCACTGTCTTTACAGCTTTCTGATTTGCTAAACTGGGAACTGCCTGGCTCCTTTCTGCTTGTTGGATGTCTTGTGTATGCAGAATTGAAAGGCACCAACGATGACCGCATCTCTTCTCTTTTTAAAAATAGTCTAGCTGCTTGCAGAGCCAGTGTGATCTCCTGCGTAATCACATCTGTTCCCTTTCCTCCTCTGAGGTCCCCCCATATTGCTTCCCCTTCTGTGAAAACATGAGTACTACAATGACACACTGGTCCAGGTATATAATCTGACACCTCCCCCCCACCTCAGACTTCACTTATACATCTCACACTTTGATAACTGATTTAGTCAATTATCCCTTGATTCAGACCCTACTTTCCCTGATGCAGACCACAATTCCTCACGCCTTCTTACACTGTGTGCTTCTTGTTCATCTCTTCTCTAGTGAGGATTCACCCAATGGCTATTTGAAACTTTCATGAGTCCAAGAAAACACTCAGCCTATCTGGCTTCCTTTGCTCTTTTTCTATGACCAGCCCACCTGGAAATAGTAGCAGACCTGAGGTCTGGTGAAATATGAGTTGAATCCTTCCACTGCCTTTCACTTCACCTTTCTGGGCCTCAGTTTCCTCTTCTGTAAAATGGAGAACATAATACCTACAGTATTTGCCTCATAGGGCTGTTGTGAAGCCCCAGAAAATCATATGTTTATAGCTGGAAGTACTAAATGTCCATTGTTGATCAAGTCTTCCCCTTTTTACCAATAGTCTTGGGTTCATAGAGTTTGAACTGGAAAGCACTTTGGAGGTCTTCCAGTCCAGCCTTGTGCCTTTTCACCCTTGAAGAAACTGCAGCCTTGTTTGTACATGGTATTTGGAGGTTGTTTCTCTCATTAGACTGTGAGCTCCTTGAGGGGAAGGACTGTAGTTTTGCTGTTCTTTGTATCTTGAGTACTTAGTACAGTGTCTAGAATGCAGGAAGCATTTAATTAATACTTATTGACTAGGTTTGACTTGCCAAAATCACTTAAGGAGTAAGTAGCCAGGCCATTCTCATTCACATGAATTTCGTTTGAGTTTTCATCTCTAGCATAGAGGCAAACATGCATATTTCATGGTTATCAGTGTAATTACCAGAAATCATGGGTGCATCAATGAATTTCACATTATTGTCTCTGCCAAGTCATGCAACTTTTATCTGAATCCTTTGGTTAATGCATTATGTCTCTATCTGCTTTTACCTCACCTGTGCCAATTCATTCTTTCCTGAAGCTCTGGAAAAAGATTTTGATAATAAGATACCTGGCAAGTTTGTGGGGGGTTTTGTTTATTCGTTTTGTCTTTGGTCTTATTCAGAAATGAGTTAGGAACAAGAAAATGAGATGTCATGTAGAAAGCCCAATGGAAACAACATCTCATGGAATTAGGGCCTGAGAAACAGATGGTTGCTCTTCAAACTCCAAGGTTGGATTGGCCTACAGAGATGCAGGGATGGCTTTTGTATCACTGCAAGGGAAAGGAGAGGTCTGTCAAGGAGTAAGGGAAATGAATGCATTTAGTAGGATGCTGGAATGGATTTTCAGCCTCCTAGGGCTTTAGTAGTAAACATATAGTTTCTGATGAAACCACAGTGCAATTCTATTAAAATGTCTCTAAAATGTTAAGAATAAGTATTATAAGAAAGGCTTTTGTCACACAAACCTTGTTATAAACTCACCAAAAAATGGTCTAGTCTGTGACTCAGCTTCAGAATGTCAAATATTAATGTGGTGCAAAAGAAAGACTATTGAATTTTGGGCTAGGAAGGAATGGTTTAAAAATCTCAGCTATCATCATCACCTCCATTAACAGTAGCAGCAACCACACCTGTGAATGTATCTCTGTAAAGAGCTCCCAATGGGAATTTTCTCTCCTACTGCTGATAACTTCTTTGCAATTTATAGCTTTAGAGAGTTGCCTAGGGTATTAAGAAATTGCCCAGGGTCACATTGCGAGTAGGTTTCAGGAGCAATTTCATGCAAGTCCCCTTGATTTGGAAGATAGTTCTTTGCCCATTATGTCACACTACCTGTCACCTCAGGGGGACAAAAGGTAATCAATAGAACTACATAAACAGCAATTGATAAGAATGATCCCCACCATGCAACTTCTTTGAGAAGGTCACTTGGATAAGTTTGTGTGATCCATCAAGAGTTAAGGACCCTGATCCTGTCATGGCAGAGTGCCCTTTGAACAAATCTACACTGGGAGAGAGTAACAATGATAGTGGATCTTCCATCTGGTTCTCCCTATAACTATTGCCCTGACACTTTTTTCTCTGGTAGTACATGAACTTTTTGATTATCTATTTTTTCAGATTTTAATATACATTTGAATGGATATCTTATAAATATCATAAGATAAGCAGTAATGATCGACCCAGATTTGAAAAGAAAAAGGAGAGTGGGTTAGATTACTTTCAGGGAAAGTATTTTTCCCAACCTCAAGCTTCCTATAACAGCAAAGATCCATCCTATCAATACAAACACTTGACTAGGTCTGTTAGCATCAGTGGTTCCAGATCTCACTGCCTCTGAAGAGCCAAAGATGAGCATCACTCAGGACAATGGAAAGGCACTTGGTGGGTAAGAGCAATAGAGATTGTCAGTGAGGATCTCTGAGGAATAATAGGAGGAAACAATATCATCAAAGGACCGTATGACAGAAAGAGAACTTGTGTTGGCCACATGAAGGTCAGATGGCTCCCCTGGCACCCTCAGGTGTTGAGATAAATTGAGGAATGTCTCCAGAACATTGAGTGAACTCCTATGGCAATCATTAGGAATGAAATGGACACGAATCACACAAAATTGGAAGGTATGAATGACTTACAATCTGCATCACTGGAGTGAAGCACTGAATTGATGAAATCACCAGTACATTTGAGCATTTAAGTAAGCTTCTCTAGATAACAGTGTCTTACACATAATGGCAGATGTGGAATCAAGAATTCATCGGATCAAACCTTATTCTGACAATAACCTGTGACCATCTTCAAGTTACTTAGACATACATACCCTAAGACAACTCTCTATGACTGATCAACTAAGTTCTGACTTAGTCTGAGACTTTAAAAACTCATTTATAGAAGAGGAAAGTACCAATTGTATTCATTGGAAGGGAAAGTTCCCAGACTAGCTTAATCATTTACTGAAATAAGACCAAGGTATCCCTTTTACTTATGGATTACTTTCTAATTTTTATCTTGCTCCAAGTTATATTTTTACATAAATTGACCATGTAGGTATAGGTGACTAGTGTTTAGGAACCAATTTTAATTAGTTTTAATTTTTTAAAAATTAGAAACTTTAGTAACTTGGATTTTATACTTGAAGTTCACTATTTATCTCTGGGATAACTTGAAACCTGGAGTCCTTTGTTGTTATTCAGTTGTTCCAATTATATGTGAACCTTTGTGACACGATTTGGGATTTTCCTGGCAAAGACACTAGAGTGGTTTGCCATTTCCTTCTCCAGTTCATTTTACAGATGAGGAAACTGAGCCAAACAGGGTCAAATGACTCTCCCAGGGTCACCCGGCTAGTAATTTTCTGAGGCCAGATTTGAACTCAGGAATATGAGTTTTCCTGGCTTCAGGCCCAGCACTCTATCCACTGCACTACCTAGCTGCCCCTAGGGGCAGCTGTGAAGGCAACACTGCCCTTGATGGGCACCACTGTTGATCTAATGACAGGTAATTGAGTTATTTTTCTTCCTCTGGAGTAACTGAGCCATCTATAGAAGGTATATCTGTTTCATTGATGAAAATATCACAATGAGGCACAGTTATTGGCCTGATTTGGAAGACTTAAATCTCCTGCATTATCTGCCTGATTCATTTGTCTCTTCCTCAGTCATTTCTTTAATTACATGTGCTATGCAACCCAATATTTTTCAAGTCAATTTTTATGACTGAATAACTCCATAGCAGAAGGAGTCACAATCAAACACATTGTAACTGAGAGGGAATGGCTGTAGAAAATTAATATTTGATCCATTGTGTCAAAATGATTTACTTCTTGGTCCTTTACTAAGAAAATTGGAGAGAAAAATATCCATTTTATGAAAATCTCTCTTTAAAGAGGATTAGGCAATTGTGTCTTGGGCTACAGTTTTCTTTACCTCACTCTTATTAGAATTCTTGTGTCATGGAACTAGAAAGGATGGCCGACAGGATGTAAAAATCTGTCTTCTATTTGTCAATTAGCCTGTAAGCAGTTCAATAGACACAAGGCATTCATCTTCTGCTCTCTTTAAAGGCAGAGGTAACCTTGAAAGCAAGCAGAAGATCTGACATTTCCAAAGTCACATAGTGATAAAGGTGAGATTCACACCCAGGTCCACTGACTCCTCTTGTCTCTATTCTCCCATAGGGAAGCATAGAGGCTCAAGGGAATAAATAGGATGCCTTCCACTGAGGCTTTTCACATTCTATAGCTATCGGTGAATAGCTTGGAGGTTCCATGTATTGTCCCACACTCCTACAGCAAAAATGGGCTCATCTTCCCCAGTGGTACATGCCTTGACTTTCATATTTTTACACCATACTCTGAAGAGAAAGCTATTGACCTTTCTACTATAACTCTCTCATTTGACCTTTCGAAAGCCATTCAATTATAAAGCACTTCAGGACCAATCTCTGCAGGCTGGAACTTTAGAGGATAGGTTATTACTTGTCCCCTAAGAATTCTAGGGCTAGGCATGAGTGAGATTATCAGTCAGATTTAATTACTTTAAATAATTTAAGGGTATTTGTTGTTGTTTGTCTTTCATTCCCGAATGGGACCATGACCTCTGGAGGTGATGTCATGACTTGTACTGAATTGGATTTAAGTGAGGGAGAGCTGTGCAAGGTCACCAACCTCACTGGGTCCTTCAGAGTCAGCTGGGTGTTGTGGCCAGACAGATATCAGAATGACTGAAGATAGCTCTAGATGTTTGAGGCAACCAGGATTAAGTGATTTGCCCAGCGTCATGCAGCTAGTAAATGTCTAAGGTGACATTTGAATTCAGGTCCTCTAGACTGCGGGCCAGTGCTCTATCCACAGTGCTACTTAGCTGCCCTAAGGGTATTTACTAAGCTATTACAAAGACAATACCTCCCTCCACTATTGACACTACACTTTCCTCTTGCACACAGAAGGATCATGGGGAAGTAAGTTTGACTCATAGAGCATATATGGCCAGAGGATAAATTTTATAGTTTCTGGTTATTGGAAGTCATTGTCTCCCTTCCTCATGAAGTCCGTGTTACATGTAGTTCCATGTTGGCCTCCAGTGGTTGATGCCTTTGGAGAGTACTGAATCAGTCTTTATTTGGTGTGTCTAGTTGGTCATTGATGTATCTCAGCTTCTAATATAAATGCTTTCTTCCATCCTTACTGCTCTGGGGACTAGGAGGAAGGGCTAGGAAGAATTGTCAAGGCTATACTTCTCCTTAATCTTGTGGCACCTCATCACCTTATAAATCTTTTTCCACCTTTTCTGGCCAAGATTTATGATGGCTTTTACAATGATCCAGGATACAAGACTTTCCAAGGAAATATACAATATAGGAAAATCTATAGATAGACAGGAGAAACCCAGAAGCCACAGACACTCAGAGCTACACTACTCTCTATGAATAAATCTTACTTGGCTCACTCTTCCTCTCCAAGACGAATAGAGTAGGACATTTTAAGACAAAGTAGGCTAGAAGCTCTGGATTTCCTTGATCTTATCTATTGTGGGGGCAGCAGCCTACAGACAGTATAGCCTGAGTAGTGAGTAGTGGCCTGAGTCTTAGAAGAATGAGATGATTTGCCCCATGGCCACATGGTTCCAAGAGTCACCAACCTCTTTGAACCCACATCTTCTTGATTCCAAGTCTATCACTCTGGCAACTATACTAAGCTACATTGTTCACAGTAGGTTCTTTTTTCTTTTTTTTTGGTAGGGCAATGGGGGTTAAGTGACTTGCCCAGGGTCACACAGTTAGTAAGTGTCAAGTGTCTGAGGCTGCATTTGAACTCAGGTCCTCCTGAATCCAGGGCTGGTGCTTTATTCACTATGCCACCTGGCTTCCCCACAGTAGGTTCTTGGTTGTTTTTTTGTTTTTGTTTTTTGTTTTTTGTTTTTTTTGGTGAGGCAATTGGAGTTAAGTGACTTGCCCATGGCTTAGGAAATCTCTGAGCCTTTAGCTATTCACAGGCAGCTTTTCATAGAACTGTTACAAAGGAACCCTTAGCTAGAAGGACCTTTGGCTCTCCTGTATCCACCAATTCATCTCTCTAGAACAGATAGCCCCAAGCCTAGTTGATTGCTCAGTAGCTGCTTTCTCTCTGCCCTTGACTGGCATGTAACTAATAATTGTGGAATGGGTCTTTGGGTGAGTGAAAAAAAGTTTGAATGCTGGTCATTGATCATATAGTCACTAGGGGGACTCCGGACCCATTTTCCAAGCAGGATGAGCTTAAGATCATAGAATTTGACTCGTGGTTAACACTGCTTTGGAATGGAATGTGGGCTTTCTTTTTTATTGCATACTCAAGAGTTGCATAGTGTTTTAGGGTTCAAGTCTAACTTATGTTCTAGTAGATCAGAATTTCATCTCCATATTGTACCCAGATGATCATTTGCTACTTGACTGAATTTCCTATCGAATAACGATGGTGCTATTAATATTTTTGTAGCATCTTAAGGTTTTCAAACATATCATTTCTTCCTCACAACAAATAGCACTTACCTTCAGAGGTAGGTGCTGTTATTACTTTCACTTTACAGATGATGAAACTGAGTCTAGGAGATGTTATATAACTTGAGCAGATGAGGAAATGGTGGCTGAGAGATTAAATCACAAGGCTTCCTAGTAAATATCTAAGGCAGAATTTGAACTCTAGTCTTATAGACCCCAAGTCTAATGCTCTCCATTGACCACCTAAGATGTAGCTACTTTTATAAGTTTACAAGGTTTTAAAACTGGAAGAGATCATGTTATGGTAGGAGGGCTTCATGAGTTTTAGAGGAAGAAACTGAACCCTAGGGCAGGAAAATGACTTTCCTATGTACCTACTCATCATACTTCTCTTTCTGATGAATTCTGCAACTGGCCTTACAGAATCTCACCTTTGAACTAGGTGGCTGATGGAATGCTTTCCCTCCTTGTGGGTGAACTAGAGAAGGCAGCTGAGGTACCCTGTGACTGAAAGTCTATGAGTTTCTGTTCTTGCTTTAAAGTCCTTTTTAGCTCTAAAAGTCTGTTTTCATTATCTATCATTTGACCTTTAGAGGCCTGTCGATATTCCTGTGTGACTATATTGATGCCACATTAATATAGCATTTTGGTGTTAATCATGACATTTTTGTTCTGTGGAACCAAAAGCCTACCTTGCTTCATTAAGGGCTCAGAGCCCTTATTTACTGCAGCTGACAAGGTGTTAATTGTTTTTTTTGTTTGTTTGTTTTTTTGCAGGCAATGGGGGTTAAGTGATTTGCCCAGGGTCACACAGCTAGTGTCAAGTGTCTGAGGCCGGATTTGAACTCAGGTACTCCTGAATCCAGGGCCGGTGCTTTAACCACTGTGCCATCTAGCTGCCCCCCCCCCCCTTTTAAATTGTTTTTTAAAAGAATATCACAGTAGACTTTTAAGTACTGTTTTTAGTATTCAACTCAATGTAGAGATTCAGCACTTGTTTCCTTTTTCTTCCTTCCCCTCCTCCATGTCCAGGGCCTACCCATAGGAAAGTTGCAAGCACATGTGGCCTGCAGCCCAAGGCTCCTTTCTAGCAGGGGGTTCTTGATCTACACAGACACAAACTGGATTAAATCATGTGATGGACCAAGTCCACTGAAAGATCAGTCTTCTCTTCCTCACTGGGATTGTATTTACCTTAGAGTAGAATTTTTTTTCTAAAACAAATCTTATATTTGACTCATGTCAAAGCTCTCAACAAAGGGTTATTTCTGGAAAAGGTACTCAGATGTACAAAAAGGGATCACATATGGGGCAGCTATTTATTTTCTCTACCATGAAATGCTTAAAACATAAAACATTCTGGGCATGGTGGTAGAAGCCTGCAATTTCATATACTGGAGAGGCTGAGGGGGGCAGATATCTTGAGCCTAGGAGTTGGGAGTTGCAGGGAGCAATGCTAATTTGGTGTCTGCATGAATTTCAGCATTAATACAGTGAGCCTGATATCCTTTACCTCCCAGCAAAGGGGCACCACGTTGTCCAAGGAGAGGGTAACTGGCTCAGGTAGGAAGGAGAGTAAGCCAAACTTTATTATCTGTGTGACCCTGGACAACTCACTTGACCCTATTTACCTCAGTTTCTTATCTTTAAAATGAGCTGAAGAAAGAAATTGCAAATCACTACAGGATCTTTACCAACACCCCCCCCCCCCCCCATGGAATAACCAGGAGTTTGACAACTGAAAAATGACTAAACAACAAAACAACAACCAACCTCTTGGATCAATCAGTAGTGAAATCAGTGCGTGAGTAATCTCTATAATTCCAGACTGAGGGAGAGAGGGAGACTTGGTCTTAGAATAATTAAATGAAACCCCACAAAATATTCATAAAGTCATGTTAAAATATTTAAAACACTAAAAATAAACAAAAAATCACCATCATGATGATCTCCCCTACAAGGTAAAGAAACTGCGTGGGGTGGCTGGCTGGGTGTTGCCCTGTGACCTTTCCTTGTCTGAGCTGCTCCCAAGATGCATCTCTCTAGACAGCTAGGCAGGTCCCTTTAGTTTCAGGATTAGGATGACCCTGTCAATGGTTATCTGGCTAGTCACTGTAGATTCAGTAATCTCCTTCCTGTGGGAAGATGGTACGAGCTCAGGGACCCAAGAATTCCCAGGCTGATGAGGTAGAGCCACTGTGAAGGCTGGGAACATTCATCCCAGGATGGCCGGCAGCTGTCTGCAGTCCTCTCTGCTCAAGGAAGAAACACACAAGCAGAAGTAGGGAGCAAGGGTCTCAGGTTACATTTTTCTCACTGCCATATGCCTAGACTGTGAGTCACCTTTGCCACCGTTGGAAGGAAGAGTGGGAAATCCCTCTCTGCTGTCCCTGGAAGTCTGGGAAATTACTGGCTGAGGGACAAACAATGGTCATGAGAAAGGTAAAGCCATTTTTCCTACAGTTCCTTTTATACCCCACAGAGAAAATGGTTCTTCCTGACTCAGTTACCCATTATCTTGAATGAAGCCCCAGTTACAGGGACCAAGGGTCCAATGTGGAGCTACTAGGTCACACATATCCTCTACAAAGGGGCCAGATCACGTGTCGCTGTGAAAGGTATTAGATCAGACCCCCAGCTCCATGGGAAATACCCTGGTCTATCTCTCTACAACTCTAATCCCACCAAGGGATGCTATATACCCACAGGATGCATTAAAGACCCCCAATTCAGTACCTGGCCTAGGCTGAACCTTAACTCTCCTCCACACCTTCTTCCCTACATTGTAGCTGTCATTCCCCCAGTGCAGCTATCTTGGGGAAGTGAAGAGTGAAATCATTTTATTAAACAAATTGACATGGTGTGAATGACTGATAATAGAAAAAGAATAAAGGTGGAGGGGGGAAATGAGTGTTTGATGGAGTTCCTGGTGACAGATTTAGTAGATAATCCCTAGGGAATTTCCCAAATCTCAGGGCAGTTTAAAATCTTGCCCTGAGTCACAGCTATAAATAACTAACAGTTTCTACTTAACTGTGGAGACCAGAGAGTGTATTTTCTTTTCTTTCTTTCCTTCCTTCCTTCTTCTTCTTTTTCTTTTCTAAGGTGGGAATATTAGAATTACCACTGGTAACTCTAGGTAATTGGAATGAGGTGAAGTAGCATTTCAGATAGAGGAGATATTTTAGGGGATGGGAGAAGGGTAATTCTCAGGCCCTTAAATGACCCAGGACATATGTGTTAGCATGGATCTCTATCCTTACATTATGATATAGAAACTGATAACTACTAATTTACTGAGAACTGACTGATCCCCACCTACTCTCCATTCCCAGGCCAATGAATTGCCTGGGGATAAGCAATCTTTGTCAATTCCAGACTCTTGATTGACTTATGGATCTTCCCCTCCCAATGATTCCCTACCTTACTCCTTGGACTTTATGTTATTATGTCAAAGGGTCCACCTACATTAAGTAGTTTCTATTTAGAGTTAAGTAGGGTTTATACTTAACTCAGAAGCAGTTCTATAGTTTCTTTTGCCAAAGGTTTCATTTACATTAAGCAGTTGTACATGGCTCTGGAGTAGTCTTTTGGTTCCCTTTTGTTGTTACTCCATAGGTTCCCATCTTTGGATATTCTTAGCTTCTTGCTTTGTGATACCATGAGTTATAGTTCCTCTGCCCCATTAAAGACTTTATTTTCTTTTATATTGATTATTTTATTGTTTTCTTAATTTACAGGTTAACAATAGCATCTCTGAGTGTAAAAACATTATTAATAATAGGGATTTGGGGACTCCAACCCCCCCCCCCCCCCCCACCAATAGCCAGGCCTGACATTTCTTAAGGTCAGCCCAGAGACAGGAAGTTACCTCATTCAAAACCACATCTAGGGGCGGCTAGGTGGCGCAGTGGATAGAGCACTGACCCTGGAGTCAGGAGTACCTGAGTTCAAATCCAGCCTCAGACACTTAACACTTACTAGCTGTGTGACCCTAGGCAAGTCACTTAACCCCAATTGCCTCGCTAAAAAATACAAAAATAAATAAATAAATAAATAAATAAATAAATAAAACACATCTATCTGAAAGCCTTGTTCCCACAAGAGGATCTGTTCTCTGGGCTCTGACCTCAACATGACTGCACTGAACTACCCTCAAATCCAGTGAACCAATAGATTTGAGTGATGCTAGCCAATTAGCTTTGAACAATGTGTTATGGGCGGGCTTTGCTCCTGCCCTCAGCAAGCTTGCACTTGCACTTGCTCTCTTTTGGCCCATGGACTTAGTGAGACCAGACACAGCATACTAGGGTTCCCCATTTTCTCTCTTATCTCTCTTCCCTTTCCTAGCTAGGCTTTCCCATCTTTCAGAGCCATGTACCCTCTCTTTACTAATATTTAACATACTTTAATAAATGCTTAATGCACCCAAACTGGTGCAGTAGCTTCTTATTTCTAAGTAACAAATATATGATAAACCCCAGCTAATTTTCCCTACACTTGGGACAGTTATAGGGCCACCATATATAGTTTTACTCACCACACTGAGGATATAAGAAATATTTCCAATAATAAAGGGTCAGCGCTAGTGAGATGATATGTTGTGTGGTTTATAGGATCAAGTTTGGTAAGGCTCCAGGAAAAGATTTGGAACAATGATCAACAGTAATTGTCATTGTCTGATGCTTAAAAATGTTTTGGGAGAGGATGAACTTAAATTTCCAATTTATTAGTCTTTACTGACTTAATACACCCCCCTCCTCCCCAACACTTCACAGGGTTCTGTGAATATGCTCTACAGTAGTGCAGATCTGTCCATCCAGACAAACCTTTAAGCAACCCCTTGGGCTGTTCTCTTCTAAGTTTAACCATAAATTGATCACCTAATTGGCTGTAAAAGTCCTATATTCTCTTGATTTTTCCTACATGCCAATGTAGAAAGGTGCTGGACCTTCTGTTATTTATTCCCTGTTTCAAAGGATTTGTTTGTTGTTGTTGCTGTTGTTTTTTTCAAATATAAAATGCCCATTAGGGCAGCATGTCCTTTGTTATGGGAATAGGACTATTAAAGTTTAAACTGGCCAAGCTAAAGTAAAAGACATGGTTTTGGGGGAACTCTCCTTGAGAAGACAGACACACCTTGAGAAGCAAGAGAGATAAGCCTAAGTGGCACCAAGGGGACAGATAACTCCAGAAGTCAGGACCCCCTCCTCTCATTCCAGCTTCCCCCCACCCCCAGAGGAAACTTTGCACAGTCAGGTGATCTCCCTATCTGTCCCTCCACCATCCACTCTCTAGAAAAGCTTTTGCCTTTCTCCTGTTCCAGAAGATTGGTATCTCAGAGAATTGTCTTCATGCCATCTCCCCTTAAGACCCCCTCGAGGTTTCCTTTCTCTAGCACTTAAATAAAATATATATTTTTTATTCCAATTGGATTGGTGTGTGAGAGGGTATAATTCTTTAAAGAGGAAAACCTAAGGACCCCCAAACCACCAATTTCCCCATGACATCCTTATTCTTATCATTCTACATAGACTCCTAAATGTAGATTTGGGAGGTCCATCAGTGTTCACTTATCCCAAACCCCTAATTTTATAGATGAGGAAACTGCAGGCCATAGAAGCTAGGTGACTCACCCAAGGTAATATAGGTAGTAAACATAGGAGATAGGATTTGAACAGTGTTTTTCCTAAGATGTAATGATTGGAATGATGCCACCTGCTGGAGACTTACTGTAGAAAAGCTCTGCCATGAGGTGAAGGTCTTTGAGGGCAAGACCATGCATCTTTTCTTTGGTGTCAGGAAGTGACGTTTGCTTGTGGGAGGAAGAAGGGGGAGCCTGGCACTCTGACTCGGGCTCTTTCCCGTGGACTCTGGCGGAGAGCAGAGCTGGGAATGCTCTCTCCCTTTAATAGATAGATGAATGTAGGTCTTTCTCTCTCTCTTTACCAAATTTTTTATTCTCCTTAATAAATGCTTAAAAGTCTAACTCTTGCTAAAGCTTATAATTGATTGGTGACCACTCATTAGATATTTTAGACAGACTAGCTAGAATTTTAGCCTTAACAAAGGTAAAATGATTTCTCCCAGCAATGGGAAAAGATATGTCATGAATAAAAAGGAAAATGAGATGTGGCATTATTCATATTAATGGTGACAAATAATATCTACTCATTTTTATTCCATTTTAAAATTTACAAAATAATTTTCCTGACAATGAGGTAAACAGACACTGAAATCGAAATATTAATCAGTCAATAACATTTGTGTCCCTACTATATGCCAGTCACTGTGCTAAGTGTTAGAGTTACAAAGGACAAAAACCAGTACCCACCTTAAAAAAAAAACAAAAACAAAAACAAAAAACAAACACACAGAGTCCAACGAGGCATACAATATTATTCAAATATATAGAAAAAAGATTCAATGTAATGGATTCAGAACCTGAAATGAAATATAGTCAGTTCTAATTCAACACTTCTTTTGAAAACAGATATGCGTTCCAAAGTGATTGATTGTTAACTAAGAAGTTTGAGAGTCATGCATTTAACAGAAAGGAGAGTTTAAGTTGTCTGGGACAATATCTCTATTAAAACAATGAGTGACTGGGGAAGTGAGCAGAGTAGGAACATTCATTTTGTTGTGAGGGATTTGAAACGAAAGTCAAATACCTCAAAGAAAATGTATTTCCAGGCAGTTCTACCCTCCAGAAGGGAAAGGAAGTGAGTATGTGGGAGATAAAGCCTGGCCTTTATGAATGGAGGAAGAAGGAAGTTCTCCTCCCCACCCCTCCCACCCCAGCTCAGGCACAGAATGAGACCAAAAGGTGCTGGGCAGCTCCACCTCATTGAAACTTTATAACAACCTTATTAAGTATCTGCTACAGTTATTCTTATCACCAGCTTTAAATGTGGAGGAATGAAGGCTTATTTAGTTTCAAAAACTTGCCCATTCACTCAGCCTTTAGTGCCAGAGGCAGAATTCACACCTACAGCTTAGTCTTTTCTTTAAAATTAGGCTGCACAGTTGATTGAGTGGTGGACTTGGAATCCTGAAGACCTGAGTTCAGATTCAGCTGGGACACCTAATACTTGCCCACATGACCTTAACCTCTCTCATTTTCAGTTTCCTCATCTAAAATATGAAGAATAATAGCACTTACTTCTGAGTATTGTTGTGAGGATCAAATGACATAATTGTAAAGTGCTTAGCACAGTACCTCACACATAGTGAGTATTATATAAACATTAGCTGCTTGTCACATAGTAAATGTTTTCTGATTGCCTAATATTTATTTAAAGTTGTTTTGGGTATTTGGGGGGCACAGTTGAGACTCATACCTTGGTCCTAAGCCCATATCTATTGTGCTTTCCATTGCAGGATTTCACAACAGCAGAAGCAGAGGTCTGATTGCTTCCTGACTTTCTGGCAATGCCTGGTTCCATTTCCCATCCATGTGAGCTGAATCAAATGCCAGAAATTGACCTGGTCTCCCAAGGATCAATAGATGCTTTTTGGGCTTCTCTTTCATTGATCATCCAGAGTCGGAGATAAATCACCTGGAGCCCTTTTTGTCATCACTTAAACCAATGGAGCCAGGATGGAATTCCTGGAGATGCATAGAAAAATGATTGATGGCTTGTAACTTCCTCACAAGGCATCTTCCTTAGTGACTGCTGGAGCAAGAGAGAAAATTCTGATCATTCTTCATCTTTTAAAAAATTACTCTTACAGCAAAGTTTGAGGAATGATGTCAGCTGTGAAACTTTGATTTTCTTGGTTCGTATTTGATGGGGTGTATAGCTTAGATTGTATTGAAAACTCGGCATCCGTGAAGATAGGTTATCTCAGTGATTTGAATAAAGCTATAGTTTCCAAATAGAGATCCAACTGTTTTAAAGTAACTTTAAATAAATATTAATCAACCAGCAAACAGTTTTATGTGACAAATGCTGTTGGGGAAGTTAATGATGATGACAATAGCTAATGATTTTTACACTTATTATGACATTTGATCCTCACAATAAACCCACTCTATGGTTGAGGAAAATGAGTCAGAAGTCAAAATGACTTGCTCAGAGTCACACAGCTAATAAGTGTCTGAGGCTAGATTTGAACTCAGGTCTCCCTAATTCTAAGCCTAGCATGTTATCTGCTGAGCTACCAGCTGCCTGTATTGCACTTTGACCTTTGTTTTAAAAGAGATTTCAGAATTATTTAGAGAAATTGGAACTTGAAGTAGCATAATCTGACATAAAGAATCATATGCTTTAATGGACCAACAAGAAATGGAGACACAAACTATTGGAAAGAAGTGAAGTGGGAGGAGACACAGTCACACTAGGACCCAGAGGGAAGCCATATAATAAGTGAAACTCCAATCAGAGAAGAAGCACATGCCTTACAAAAACAAGGAAGGAAAGATAGAATTTCAACAACAGAAGGTATGAGAATAGATAGGGACAATGAGCCTTAGTCAGATGGGACAGTCTTTGTAGGTTCCCAAGGTCAGTTCCTCCCTGAGTACTGTGAGTCATACAAATAGGTAGGTTCAGGTGTGGTGGGACCTACCAGAAGGCAGGGTTGCCTTCTACTCACAGGATGACAAAATAGTCAGATAAAGATTCAAAAAGATCACTAGGGAATCCTGACCCAAGGATAAAATTGTCTTAAAAGTTTATGGTACAACTTTGAATCATTTTTATTTGCTATTTGGTTAAATAAAACCTGTCCTTTGTGCAATGTCTTGTTAGCTTGAGTAGTCACTTAAGGGCTAAAAGTCCTTTTGAGGAAAGATAGAAGAAAGACAAATTTTTCATGTTCCCAAGAGAAAAAAAAATGAGATAATATTCTACTATAAGAAAGCTATGGGGATGGGTTGAAAGCATGATCTTGGTCTATGTGAGTCCGGAGCTGCTGTTCTGTGCCTCCTGTTACCTAGGGAATAATTAAATTGTGGGCCCTAAATTCTTAAGCAAAGTAAGTAAGTAAGTAATTAGACAAACAAACAAATGAATGAATGAATGAATAAATAGATAAATAGATAGATAGATAAATAAATAAATAAATAATCAGAAAGAGGCTACATCCCCTGGGTTCCTTATAAAATAGTGCCATGGATGGATGGGAGGAGTTTAGCATAAGTGAGTATTGTAACCTTAGCATATGGATATGTTTCTTTAAACATGAGATGTTTGGGGAATACTTAAAGTATAGTAATAACAAACTTTTTGTCCCTTTCGCCTTTGTTCCTCTCTCATTCAGAGCAAACACACACACACACACACACACACACACACACACACACACAATTAAAACTCAAGTACTTGAACTATCACATTACATTACTACCTTATCTAAATGAAAGATACCAGTTTTTGTGGAAATAGAAGCTCTCTGACCTAGGAAAGATCAGTAAATTCAGTATTTATGCTTTACAAATATTTTTGATTATTTTTTTCCCCTAAAAGAGAAGAACCATTGTTTCCCCAAAGCTGATATAAGCTATAGAGCTCTTGCTATTTTGCAATAATCCTGGCCTCCATGTATCAAAGAGTCACTTCACCCATATCCTTGTCACAAATTCCAATAGATTAAAAAGAGACCAGAGCAAGTTACTCTTCTGGAAGACCTTACAGTGTTTGGGAACATAAAATACCACTATTTGAGAGTACCCTGTGAGATAACCCTCCTTGTTTTTTTTGTCCTCTTTTAAAATCTTTTGGGACAAACGATAATGCTCTAGGTGATATGAATAAACAAGAAAGACTCAGGGTGCTCTGCACAAATGATCTCAATAACCCAGAATCAGTGAACTAGGAACATTCCTAATGAAGACATTATAGAATGAACATTGGATCTAGGTTCTATTTTCAGATTTTCTCTTTTTTCCAGCCCAAAAAGCATTTATTCAAGGCCTATGCTTGGAAGGCATTGAAGATGCTATAGATACAATGACAAAATTAAGAATAGCATTGTCCCTATGAAAATTACATTCTACTGGGGCAATAGGACATGTTATATAATGTTTTTGGTCAGTCATCTTGGTGTCTAAGTCTTTGTTATGGGGGAAAATTGGGTACGGGGTTGGGTTAGGGGTAGGGGTTCTTAGGAATTCCTCTTTAAAGAATTACACCCTCTTGTGCACAAAAGCAGTTAGAATAAGATGGTAGTTTATTTAGGGGCAAGGGAAGGGAAGGGGGGTGAAAGGAAACCATGAAAGAAATCCTTGAACTTCTCATGGGGAGATAGGTATAGAACAAAGCAGATGGCTCTGAGGTACCAATCTCCTCGAGCAGGAGACCTTTAGGTACTTTTATAGGGGAATGATGGGGTTGTGACCATCTGCCTGTGGAAAGATCCTTTAGTGAGGGAGGACCATCCCTCACTGGTAGTGGCTAGAGGAGTTGGGTGAGGAGTGGAGGACCATCCCCCCCCTGGTAGTGACTAGAGGAATTGGGTGAGGGGTGGCTATGGATCTCTCAAGCCATCTCTCTCTTCAGGACACAAAGGCCATAGCCACACCCAAAGTTATCTCCCCAGGGTAAGGGAGATCAGAATGAAGGGTGGAGGTCCCAAAGCTAGCTCAGTGAGATTTGGTTCTGCTTATCTCTCTAGGCATATCTGTCCTCTGGTTGAGTTTCTCAAGGAGATTTCTTGATGTGACCCTTAGAACTTCTGGGGTGCTCGCACCCTCAACATCTTCATGACCCCATTTGGGATTTTCTTGGCAAAGATATTGTAGTGGTTAGCCATTTCCTTCTCCAATTTATTTTACAGAAAAGGGTACTAAAGCAAATAGGTTGAGTGACTTTCCCAGGGTCACACAACTAGTAAGTGCCCGGTGCCAGACTTGAATTCTGGGAGGTGAGCCTCCCTGACTTCAGACCTGTTGCTCTATCCATTGGGGTCCTTAGTTGCCCTGGTTCTTGTTCACACAGAAATACTTATCAATAGCCTGGGGAATAAGGAGAAAACATTGACTACCAAGGGAACCAAGAAAAGCTTCTTATAGCTGGACCATTAATATCCATAACATTTCAACCATTTTGATCATATCATCCTTCTCAAATTTCTATGTAAAGACTAATATGTTTAAATAACTTATTTACTCCTGTTTCCACTTTCCAGTCCCCTACCAGCCTTGAGCCAAATAGTGAGTTATCAAAGACAATTGATTTGTACAATTTTGTAACTTTTCTTTAAACATTTCAAATTGATTTCCAATTGGATCAATTGACTGCTCTACCAGCCTGGTCTCCAAACTCTTTTGGGAAGAAGAGTTGGTGCCTTCCACTCAATGATAAACATTTTCACATTTGGTCATATCTTTCATATTCCAGTGATTCTGAATTCATGTAGATCATCATACAAACTCCACCCCCCAGCACCACCACCTGATTCCTAATTTTCACCCCCTCAACCTTCCCACCCCAAAATTACAATCCAACACCAACCACCCCTTCCACTGTGCCCTATGGAATTCCCATTGCATAAGTAACATACTTCCCTTTACAGCAAATAGTTCTCTCTTCTGCTCCCTTCATGTACCAGCTCTTACTGAGATTTCTTTCACCCCTAATGAAACAGCCTCCCTGGTCATCAATTTCAAGCCTGAGTTAACCTTCACTCATTCCCCTTGGCTCATTAGTTGAGGTAAGAAAATTGAAATAATCCTTGCTCTCCATTGCCTCATCCAGATTCTCCCCCTACCTCTATGACTCAGTAACTTCTTTTGAGGTTCATGTTATTCATATCTACCAACCAATCAAAAGTCTCATTACTGTTCTTTATGGACTTCCAGGTCACTTCCCTTCATTTTTCAATGAATTCAGTACATCTAGATGGCTCAGTGGATAGAATGCTGTGCCTGGAGTCACGAAGAATTGAGTTCAAATCTGGCCTCAGATATTCCCTGGCTATGTGACCTTGGGCAAGTCAATTAACCTATTTACTTAATCCACTGGAGAAGGAAATAGAAAACTACTCCAGTGTGTTTGCCAAGAAAATCTCCCATGGGATCATGATGAATCAGGCATGACTCAACAACAGCAGCAGCAAGAACATGTGGCTTGAAAGTTTTCTCTCCTTTCCAAATACTGCCTTCATAATAGAGAACTTCAACATTCATGTTGACTCTCCATCTAACACCCTAACCACTCAGTTACTTGACTTCCTCACTTCCCTTGATATATTCCTCCATCTAAACACAAAACACACACACACACACACACACACACACACACACACACACACACACACACAGCTCCAAGCTAATTGGCTGGTAGTTTTGATTGACATGATTACAGGCGGTTCTACAGATGCAACTTCCAGATGCCGGGTAATTTCCGGATGCCAATCTGACCTTCACAACCCCAGAAAGGTCACTTCCTGAAACCAAGTCATATGGTTTCTTTTCAGCTGTGGTTCTCACCATGTTCCTTTCAGCAGGGGGTGGCATTTCAATTCTCACAATTATCACATTCAAGAATTCTTAAATCCCTTTATCATACCATAATCTATTGGCTTTTTACTTCTTCCTTGCTTTACAAACATTTACTCTTCATCCATACCATTCCCTTGACCACACCATTCACACACTCCATTCCTTTGACCACTCAATTCTCTCCCATGCACTAAGTCACTTTCCTTTTCATTTCCCCATCTTGACCCCTTGGTGAACCAAGCCAACTGTATACTGTTGTGCTCTCTTAAATCCCTACCCCACTATCATTTCCCTGATTACATTCTGCCAAATTGTAGTTTTGGATCACTCCCACCATTCATTGCCTTCACTCCTACATTTGAGCTGTTGAACAAAGGTAGAGGAAATCACGACTGGGTCCATTACTAGTTTATGTTATATAACAACAGTTGGATTCTCACTGTTTCTAAATAATTCTATACTGCCCTAATTCACCCACTACCCTACTCACTCTACATAGCAAGCTCTTTCAAACTTTTCTTATCTGGGGACAGCTAGGTGGCACAGTGGATAAAGCACTGGCCCTGGATCCAGGAGGACCTGAGTTTAAATCTGGCCTCAGACACTTGATACTAGCTGTGTGACCCTGGGCAAGCCACTTAACCCCCATTGCCCCACAAAAAAAAAAAAAAAAACCCCAAACCAAAAAAAAAATTACACAGTTTGCACTCTATGGTCCTATACTACTGTGATTTAATTCACCCTCCTTCCCCTTCCCCCAAATATTATAACCCTCTTTCCATTAAAGAAACAATGATGGATGCCTCACTGAATGACCACATTTGATACCATAGGAACCATTTTATTCCCAGTCTCCTCCCCTTCCTCTCACAGAAATGTATTTCATCCTCTTTTCCCTTGGAATAAGGATGTTAATTGTAATGACTCTGACTCTGGTTGCCTTTCAGCATTGTTGTCCTTTACATGAACATAGTCTCCCATATTGTTCTACGACTTTTTCAGAGGGCAAGGTCCAGTCTCTATCCCTGTAACTCTGGGCTTATTGTCAACTAAGATAGGATCAGTGACATGGGATTTTGGTTTGTACCTGTGATTTTGCTAGTATTTCCTGTTTTCCTTAATGCACATTTCATTTTTAGTTCATATATCTTCCTAAGATTCTCTGAATGTCTCATTCACTATTTTTTATGGCACTATACAAATCCATCCAATTCATATGCCATACTTTTCCCAGTCCCTATCTGGGTACTCATGTTTTTCTACTCAATTTTTTTCACAAAATATAAAACCAGAGGAAGGTCCTTAGAATGCTAGTGAGGTCTTCTCTGTTAAAAAGAAGAAGAAGAAGAAGAAGAAGAAGAAGAAGAAGAAGAAGAAGAAGAAGAAGAAGAAGAAGAAGAAGAAGAAGAAGAAGAAGAAGAAGAATTGCACGGAATAAGAAGTCATGGAGGGGTTGCTATATCTCCTAGTGGAGCTGGTAATCACAATGAGAGCATTGACAGTAGGCCCAGAGGTATAGGGATAGGGAGTGGACTTCCACACTTCTGCTTTTGAGCCTGGGCAATGGTTTAAGTGGGCTAAAATCCTTGGCTCTTTGAAACGTCTAATTAGGTACACATATTTTGCAATCTTTGTCTTTTCCCATATGAAATTACCTATAGAGAATTGATATGCCCACATTTTACATGTCAGGATGTGAAGCAACCAGGTTTCCCTTTCTTATAGCTCCTTCATAAAGATTAACAATTCCTGGCTTAGGCAGGGATGAGAGATGAGTGAATGGCAATGTTCTGCCCAAGTCATTCTTCTCTAAGAAGTTGAATGGTTCCCTCTACCTCTAGAAAAAGATACCAGTCTTCCACAAATCTGTATGATCAGTGATTTGTGAAAACATTTGACAATGGACACATAGCTTCTCTCCTGGAATCAATCAATCAATCAATCAGTAAATGTTTATTGGGAACCCACTTCTTTTTTTTTTTTTTTTTTTTGCCAGGCACAGTTTTGATGATATAGTCCCATTCCTCACTCTAACAGGTATACAAGCTGAGGTCCAGAGAAGAGCAATGTGACTTGCCCAGAGCTACACATTATTTTTACAAAAGCATTTAAAACATTGCCAAATTGATTTGTTATTAGGTATTAAGAAGGGGATCTATAGTGCTGATTCAGAGCTAGGCCCTCTCAGACCCCAGCATTGAGCAGCTTTTTTCTGTAAATACTGCTGATTCAAGGACCAGACACAAAATCATTAACTTGTTGAGGACTTTGAGATAAAAAAATAAAGAAAGAAAAAAAAAAGTACTTGGGCACTGTTCCTCTTGAAAGGCAGTAATATAGTGATGGTCTTTTTATTATTATTATTATTATTATTATGAGAAGACTCAGAAGAGAATTTGGAGGCACTGTTCATTCATTGTGAGGAAAGTGAGCAAGCAACACATAGGCCAGGCTCTCTCAGTGGATTACTGAAGGTTGCTCTACTCCCAAGAAGCAATTCTTGGATGATTCAGGATTAAAACTAGTGCTGAGAAATTAGATGTTTACCCTGTCCACCAGAAACTCCTTCCCCTCACTTTTTTTTTTTAACACATGTCCTCAATGAGACCAACATGGAAAGATCAAATATAGACTAAAGCCCCAAGCCCAAGTCCAAGGACACAATGCCTGCTTGTGTCAGTATGTCTTGTAGAAACAAAGCTAGCTAAAATTTTTTTTTTTGTATCCTTGAGAGGAATAAAAACCTGTCCCCTGTAAGACTTTGAACAATTTGATGCTTGGGATTGTAACGATTGGAATAACGCCACCTGCTGGATACTTACTGTAGAAGAGTTCTGCCCATGAAGCGAAGGTCTTTGAGGGCAAGACCAGGAGTCTTTTCTTTGGTGTCAGGAAGTGACGCGGGCTAGTGGGAGGAGGAAGGAAGAGACTGGCGCTCAGTCTCGGGGTCTTTCCTTTGGACTCTGGTGGAGAGCGGAGCTAGAAATGTGCTCTCCCTTTAATAGATAGAATTTTAGGCCTTTCTCTCTCTTTATCAAATTCTTATTCTCCTTAATAAATGCTTAAAAGTCTAACTCTTGCTAAAGCTTATAATTTATTGGCGACCACTCATTAGATATTTTAGACAGACTAGCTAGAATTTTACCCCTTAACAGGATAGTGGTCTCAACTTCCATTGTATATATATTCTTAGGTCCATAAGGAGAGAACTTTTCAGGTCCATAGTAAATGAGAATCTGGCTTTCAGCTATATTTCAAATGCACTCTTTACAAATATGGTTGCTGGTTGACCTCCATAATGACTGTTTTTTTAAAAGGACATTTATATTAAAGTGTTTTATTTTTTTAATATTTGCTTCATTTCCAAATATATCCTTTCCATGTTACCTATCCACTAAGCTGTCTTTTGAAATATAGAATAAAAAATAAAGTGAAAAAGAAGTAGATAAGCAAAACTAACACATTACTTAGTCTCACGGTGAATGTGATATTTTACACCCATAGTCTTGTGATTTTTAAAAAGCTCAAGTGACAAGATTTCTGGGTAATTAGTCATTTTATTAATAATGCTATTTTGGGGGGGCAGCTGGGAGGCACAGTGGGTAATGCACCAGCCCTGGATTCAGGAGTACCTGAGTTCAAATCCAGCCTCAGGCACTTGACACACTAGCTGTGTGACCCTGGGCAAGTCACTTAACCCTCATTGCCCCACCAAAAAAAAAAAAGCTATTTTTTTTAAAATAAAAGAAATCAGTGGCATTCTACAATGCCAAAGACCATCACTGCAGTGGGCTTAAGGCTTATATGGACTTGGAAAAGTGGGTGTTCCAGAGTGTAGCATTTAACTCTGATTGGTTAACAAGTAATAAAATTAATATTAATATTACAAATAATATTAATATTACAATAATATTAATATTACAATAAGGGGATGGAGCTATATTCTAAGGATCATTGTCTACTTCTTTTACTTCTGACCCAACTTTGGGCAATCTATTCAAAGAATCTATCCCCACCCAAACCTGAGTAGAACACAATGAAATTAAATTCCTTATAAGGTTGGGTGGGGTGTGACCAAGATAGAGGAGAGTTATTTTAGTCTCATTATCAGTAATGTCCTTCAAGAGACTGAACTTTGAAATGAAGGCTGTAGAAAAAGGGGAAATTGGATCTCCCTAAATCTTTGATTATTTTTGATTTGGTTTTTTTTTGGTGAGGCAATTGGGGTTAAGTGACTTGCCCAGGGTCACACAGCTAGTAAGTGTTAAGTGTCTGAGGCTGGGTTTGAACTCAGGTCCTCCTGACTCCAGGGTCAGTGCTCTGTCTACTGCGCCACCTAGCTGCCCCAAATCTCTGTTCATTAATAATCATTTCTCTTAGTCTCCCAACTCTGCAAGGAATGGAAGCACATTTTCTCAATTCTTTTCCAGGGTCAAAATTGGTCATTACAATTACACAGTTTTGGGGACAGCTATGTGGTGCAGTGGAAAAAAGCACCAGTCCTGGATTCAGAAGTACTTGAGTTAAATCCAGCCTCAGACACTTTACACTTATTAGCTGTGTGACCCTGGGCAAGTCACTTAACCCCCATTGCCCCACAAAAAACCAAAAACCAAAAACCAATTACACAGTTTGCATTTTTATTTTGGTGGGGTTTTTGTTCTTTCCATTTCCAAAGCTGTTTACTACATTATTTTAATACTCTGTGTGATGACTTCCTATACCCCATGGTTCAGATCCCAGCAGCAATTGCCTTATCCAATGAATTATTATTCTAGAAGATGTTATGAAGAGAAGCTTTGTTATTTAATGAATATTTCAGGTTTCATCATTTATATTCATGTGGAAAAATGATTGGGATTATTCTGCAGAACTAGGAACACTGGGTTGAAGCTACAAAGGAGTGAATTTAGTTTTGATGTGAGGATGTTAAGACCAGTAGCTATCTCATGAAGTACTGGATATCTCATCCCTTTAGATACTCAACAGAGGTAGGAGGAGCATCTGTTGGATTTCATAGAGGGACTTTAATTCAGGTAACAGGTTGAATGAGATCATCACTAATGTCCTTTATGCTTCTGAAATTCTGTGGTTCTATAAAAACTAAGCCAGAAATAAATCCAATCCATTGTCCATTATTTATCTCCTACTTTCCATATACCACTGAGAATATCCAGGACTTAGACCAAGTGTAATAGAGAAAGGGTTTTACCACTTAGGCATTGGCAAATCAATAAAACATGGTCCCAATGACTTAACCACTGGTTGTACTTTACCAAAATAAAAACTGAAAGGAGAAAGAGAGCTGTAGCATTGGGGAGTAAAGAAGGGTTCATGCTGGTGTCTTCTTCCCTGGTTAGAGCACATCTGGGTTTTTTTATTCTCTTCTAGTCTCCACTGTCTAGGATAGACACTAACATGTAGGAGAGCAACAATGATGTGGATTGATGGAAGGAATGGGGAATGTTTAGCCTGTAGAAGACTCAGTAAGGATCCAGTAGCTGTACTCCTATATTTGGAGGATTGTCACATTAATTAGACTTGTTTTGCTTAGCCACAAAGAGCAGAACTAAGAGTATTGGCTGGAAATTACAAAGAGGAAAATATAGGCTTGTAGTAAGGAAAAAAAAACTTTCTAATGATTAGAGTTATCAGCAAGTGGAATAAACTATCCCCAGGGCTAGAAGATTTCCCCTTGTGCTGTGTCTTTAAGGAAGGGTGGAATAGACTACATATCATCCCTTGACCTTGCTTAGGCAGAGATTTCTAAATTTTTATTAACTAATTTACACTTTTCCAATCACATGTACAAATGTCTTTAACATTCATTTTTAAAATATTTGAGTTCCAAATTCTCTCCTTCCTATGCATTCTCTGCCCTCCCTGAAAAGGCGAGCAATTTGATAGAAATGATATATGTGTAATTGCACAAAATATATGTCCATATTAATCATGTTGTGAAAGAAAACAGACACACATAAACACACACAACAAAGCCCCAAGAAAAATAAAGTTAAAAAAATATGCTTGGTTCCAAATTCAGATTCTATCAGTTCTTTGGAGGTGGAGAGCATTTTTCATGATAACATTTTCAGAATTGTCTTGGATCATTGTATTGCTGAGAACAGCTAAGTCATTCAGAGTTGATCATCTTACAATATTATTTATGGTATCACTTTATGTCTAAATCATGATCTCATTTTGATTTTATCTTGGCATATGGCGTGAGATGTTGCTCTATATCTACTTTATGCCAAATTACTTTTCAGTTTTCCTAGCAATTTTTGTCAAATATGGAGGTTTTGTCGCAAAAGCTTGGGTTATGCTGTGCAATCTACTCTACTGGTCCATTACTCTATTCATTATCCAGTACTACATCATTTTGATGATTGCCACTTTATTATATAGTTTTAGATCTGGAACAGTTAGGTCACCTTCCTTTGTATTTTTTTTTCATAAATTCCCATGATATTATTGACCTTTTGTTCTTCCCAATGAAATTTGTTATTATTTTTGCTAATTCAATATAATAATTTTTGGTGGTTTGGCATGGAATAGAATAAGTAAATTAATTTAGGTAGAATTATTACTTTTTATTATATTTGTTAGGCTTCCCCATGAACAATTAATATTGTTCCAGTTGTTTAGATATGACTTTATTTGTATGAAGAGTATTTTGTAATTGTGTTCCTTGCTTTGTTTTGTCAGGTAGACTTCCAAATATTTTTTATTGCATGCAGATATTTTAAAAGGGATTTCTCATTCTAACTCTTGTTGTTGGGCTGTTGGTAATATACAGAAATGCTGATGATTTCTGGGGGCATATTTTATACCCTGTAACTTTGCTAAAGTTGTTAATTATTTCAAAAAGATTTTTAGTTGATTCTCTAGTATTCTCTTAAGTATACCATAATATCATCTGTAAAGAGTGTGTGGAGCCTGAAATTCTAGCTGTGATGTTTAAATCTAATGTGTGGTTGCCTGACCTGACCCCAGTGTGGGGGAGAAATTAGCTAAGATTTACTGATCAATTTGAGCCTAAAATTCTAGCTGTAATGTTTAAATCTAATGTGTGGTTTCTACCTGACCCCAGTGTGGGGGAGAAACTAGCTAAGATTATTGATCAATTCAGCAAGAGTTTAGGCTTTTAAGTATTTATTAAAGGCTATTAGAAGTTAGTGAAGAAAGAAAGAGAGAAGGGAAAACCCTAGCTTAGATCAATGCAGGATAGCTAGAGAGCCAACCTCCTTTTACCTCGCAGCCCCTGTGAAGTTCTGCCACCACAAGCCAGTTCCAGAGAAAAAGAGGCCTTCTCCATAGCTTTTCCCAGAATCCCTCTCTAAAACAGGAAGCTGAGCCATCCCCACACACAGCTCCAAGCTAATCAGCTGGTAGCTTTGATTGACATGACTACAGGCAGTTCTATAGATGTAACTTCTGGATGCCAGGTAACTTCCCAATGCCAAGTCACATGTTTTCTCCTCAGGGTAGAGCTCTGATTCTCACACTTCCCCCTGTGCTTCATTTGAAGAAACAGTGTTTCCTTACATGAATCAATAACATTATAGATGCTTATGACTAACAAAGTAAAGGGAATGAAAAGAGAAAAAGAAATTCAATGATGCATTAACAAAGGCTAAAGGGGGCACTCCCCTTTTAGCAGGTGGACATTACAAACAGAAAAATTAAAGGGGGCACTCCCCTTTAGTAAGTGGACATTATAAACAGTGCATACAATGTGGAAAAGGAAAACAGGAAAATGTCCATTTAAGTATTTGGAAGTCTTTTCTCAGATGATTCTTGGGATGTCCTCTGGGTGTAGTTTTGGAATGGAAGTCTTTCAGGTGTTTCAGATGCTGATAATCAGCCAGGAAAATTTCCTACCAAATTGAGCTTAACACAACTTTAAAAAGCTTTGCCAGTGGTCAAATCAAACAATGAGAGTTCTCAAAAAACATGTCTAAGTAAATTCAGAATCTTAGTTGTTACACATGAAACATATAATAAAACAAAAATTGAAACATTCTCTGAAACTTAATATTACTGCAAGTGATAGTTTTGTTTCCTCATTGACTATTCCAATTCCTCTAATTTCTTTTTCTTCTTTAATTGCTATATCTGACATTTCTAGCATAACATTGAATAATAGTGGTGATAATGTGAATCTTTGCTTCATCCCTGATCTTACTGGGAAGACTTCTAGCTTATTCCCATTGTAGACAAAACTTGCTAACATTTTTAGATAGCTACTACTTAAGGAAAAGCTCAATTTATTCTTATGCTTTAAAAATTTTCCCCCAATGAGTGTTGTATTTTGTAAAAATCTTTTCCTGCATCTATTGAGATGCTTATACATCTGTTCATTTTGTTATTGATATGCTCAATTATGCTGATACTTTTCCTAATACTGAACCAGTCCTGCAACCCTGGTATAAATCCTATTTGATCAAGGTGTATGATCTTTGTGATATATTGTTATAATCTTCTTGCTAGTATTTTATTTACTTTTTCATCAATATTCATTAGGAAAATTATCTATAGTTTTCTTTTTCAGGTTTAGGTATCAGGACCATATTTGTGTGAATTTGGTAGGCCTCATTCTGTACACGTTTGTCTAAATACTTTGTGTAACATTGGGTTTAATTGTTCTTTAAATGTTTGGTAGAATTCACTTGTGAATGCACTTGGTCCTGGGGATTTGTTTTTTAGAAAGCTCATTTAAGGCTTTTTCAATTTCCTTTTGTAAAATAAAGTATTTTTAAGTATTCTATTTCATCTTCCATTAGTCTGGACAATTTATATTTTTATAAATATTATAAATTTTATTTATGTCGTCAGATTTATTAGCATATAACTGGGCACAATAGCACCTAACAATTGTTTTAAATTTCTCTTTTGTTAAGGGCTAAAATTCTAGCTAAACTGTCTAAAATATTTAATGAGTGGTTGCCAATAAATTATAAGCTTTAGCAAGAGTTAGACTTGTAAGCGTTTATTAAGGAGAATAAGAATTTGGTAAAGAGAAAGGGAAAGGCCTAGATTCCTATCTATTAAAGGGAGAGCGCATTTGTAGCTCCGCTCTCCACTAGAGTCCAGAGGAAAGAGCGTAAGAGAGAGCGCCAGTCTCTTCCTTCTTCCTCTCACTAGCCCGCATCACTTCCTGACGCCAAAGAAAAGACTCCTGGTCTTGCCCTCAAAGACCTTCACTTCATGGGCGGAACTCTTCTACAGTAAGTCTCCAGCAGGTTGCGTCATTCCAATCGTTACACTTTGTTGGTGGTGAATTCATCCTTTTTCATTTTTTTTTTAAACTGGTAATTTGTTTTTCTTTTTTCTTCTTTGAAAAATTAAATTAACTAATGGTTTATCATTTGTATTTTTTTTCATAAAACCAGATGCTAGTTTTACTTATTAGTTCAATAGTTTTCTTACTTTCAATTGTATTAATGACTCCTTTGGTAACTTTCATTTTGGTGTTTAATTGAGGATTTAAGATTTTTTTCTACTTTTTTTTTAGTTGCATGTCTAATGAATTGATCTGCTCCTTATCTTTTTTATTATGTAAGTGTAAGCATATACATTTCCACCTAAGTACTCTGTTGACTGCATTCCATAAGTTTTTTTGTTGTTTCATAGTTGTATTATCTCATAGTTGTCTCTTTAGTGAAATTATTGATTTTTTTTCTATTCTTCGTTCTTTGACACTCATTCTTTTGATTTACATTATTTAGTTTCCAATTAATTTTTAATCTATCTTTTCCTTTATTGAATGTATTTTTATTGCGTTATTATCTGAAAACTGCATTTAATATTTCAGCATTTGCTTGTGAAGTTTTTATGCCCTAATCCATGGTCTTTTTTTGTGTAGGTGCCATGTACTACTGACAAAAAAGGTATATTCCTTACTATTCCCATTCAATTTTCTCCAGAGGTCTATCATATATAACTTTTCTAAAATTTTGTTCATCTCCTTAACTCTTGATTACTTATTTTTTGGTTAGATTTATCTAGTTCTGAAAGGGAAAGATTGGGGTCCCCCACTAGTGCAATTTTATTATTTATTTCCTCCTTTAATTAATTTAATTTTTCCTTTAAGAATTTGTTTAACTTTTCCTTTAGGAACTTGGATGCTATACCATTTGGTGCATGTGCATTTACTCTTGATAATTACTTTATAGTCTGTGGTACCTTTTAGCAAAATGTAGTTTACCTGCTTTTCTCTTTTAATTAGATCTATTTTTAAATTTGCTTTGTCTGAGATCATGTTTGCCTTTTTACATCATCTGGAACATGAGAGATTCTGCTCCAACTCTTTACTTTTATTTTGTCTCTCTTTTTCAAATGTGTTTATTTTTAAACAACAAATTGTCACATTCTAGTTTTTATTCCACTATGCTAACTGCTTTTGTATTATAATTTAGTTCATCCCGTTCACATTTATACTTATAATTAACAACTAGTTATTTTCCTCCATCTTACTTCCTCTTGCTTACCCTTTTCTCTCTCACCTTTTACTCTGTTCCTCCTCAAATATTTGCTTTGCTTCTGACCACCACCTACCACAATCTGTTCTCCCTTCTATCACTCTTTTTTATTTATCCCTCTCCCATGTTACTTTCTTGTAGGTCAAGATAGATTTCTATATCCAATTGAGTGTATGCCACTTACATTTTGAGCCAATTCAGTTGAGAGTGAGGTTTAAATATTAACTGCCACCCCTGCCCCATATTTCTTTCTCCTGTAAAAGCTCTTCCTTTCTCACTTCTCTGTATGATAATTTATCTCATTATAACTTTTCCTTCCCCCTCTCTCAGTGCATCACTTTTTCTTCCACTTTAATTTTTTAATATCATTTCATCATAGTAAATTCCCATCCATGCCCTCTGTCTATATTTCCTGCTTCTAACTTTTAACTGCCTAATAATGATAAAGTTAGGAGTTACAAGTATTTTCCTACATAGGAATATAAATAGCCTAACTTTATTATAGTCCTTATGATTTCTCATTTGTGTTTACCTTTTTATGCTTTTTTTGAGTCTTGTATTTGGAAGTCAAATTTTCTCTTTAACTATGTTCTTTTCATCAGAAATGCCCTATTTCATTGAATATTTAATTTTCCCCTTAAAGGATTATATTGAGTTTTGCTGGAAGGTGATTCTTGGTTGTAATACTAGCTTCTTTGCCCTCCAGAATGTTACATTCTAAGTTTTCTGATAATTTAATGAAGAAGCTGATAAATTTTGTGTTATTCTAACCATTTTCTTTGTTATTTGAATTGTTTCTTTTTGGCTATTTGCAGATTTTTTTCTTCTTGACCTGTGAACTCTAAAATTTGGCTATAATATTCCTTGGAGTTTTCATTTCGGAATCTCTTTCAAGAGGTGATTAATTATTTTTTCATTTTTTATTTTGCCTTCTGCCTCTAGGATATCAGCAATATTCTTTGATAATTTCTTGAAATATCCTGCCAAGACTCTTTTTTAAAAAAATCATTACTTTCAGATAGTCCTATAATTTTTAAGTTATCTTTTCTCAATCTATTTTTCAGGTCAGTTGTTTTTCCAATGAAAAATTTCACATTTTATTCAAATTTGTTTTATTGTTGTGAACTTGTTTTTATTGCTTCTTGATGTCTCATGGAGTCATTACTTTCCATTTCTCTAATTTTAATTTTTAAGGAATTATTTTCTTTAGTGAGCTTTTGAAACTCCATTTACGTTTAGCCAATTTTACTTTTGAAGTAATTCTTTTCTTTAACAAATGTGTGTACTTCTTTTTTCATTTGACCAATCATGCTTTTTAAAGTGTTCTCTTCAGTGGATTTTAATTCTGTTTTTTTAAAATGTTACTTCCTTTAGTATTTTTGTGCCTCCTTTACCAAGCTGTTGGTAAAGAAGGAATGTGGATATAGCTCCCTTCCAACTCAGAGGTTCCATGATTCACTAATAGAAGGGCTGTTTATGAAAGTTGTCATCAAGACCAAAACTTAAAAATGTAATGAAAAAGAACTCATTGTTCTCCCATTGACTGCCAAACTAATTTGATTAAGTAATGGATTCAACAGAATTTCCCTGGGCACTTTTTCCCCCTCCTCACCAAATAGATTTCTTTATTGGACAATGGCTTATAACTTTGCTTGCAAGGTCATGTGAGGGTTTTTGTTGTTTTCCCCTATGATGAAAGGTGAGAAAAGCAAAGCGAAGCTATTTTAATTTGCCTTAAATAAGAGTTTAAAATACCCAAGCTGAGGAATGGAAGCTTAGGGAAAACAAAAGGTATTAACCACATCTGCTTTATAAAGACTTCATTTGTTATAAATATCAATAAAATGCAGAATGATTAAGAGGCATTTGAGGGCTCTGTACATGATTTGGTTTTCAAAAGAGGTTTCTTTCTCCCCCTTCTTTACCCCTTCAAAAGAAGGGCAACATAAGCTGTTGCCACTGGAGAATAACAATAACAATAATAATAGCTTGTACTTAGAATTTCCATATTCAAAAAACCTTGTATGCATTAATTTATTTGATATTCACAACAACTATGGTCATTTTGACAGACTGACACAATGAACAGAGAGCTGTTTTTGGAATCAAGAAGGCGTGGGTTTTGGTACTGCCTCTGACACTTATGAGCTGAATGACCCTGGGTAAGTCAATTAACCTTAATGGCATATTCCACTATAGGCCAAATTGGGAACTGTATGCCACCAGGGTTTATGGCATGTCCTCAAGGGTACCATAGCCTGTTCCTAGGAGGTATCTGATTGGTTCCCATCCCTCCCCCTCCCCATGAAAGCCTATTGTGAGCTTTGTTTCTAACATAACTACCCCCTTTACCCATCTTTTACCCTTATCATCTTTTACCCATAAGTTCCTACTGGAGCCTCCATTTTTTGAAGCCTAGCCAATCTTCATTACTGTCCTAGTTGCACTTGTGTTTTTATAGGCATAAACACCATGCCACTGCATGGGTATAACTTCTATCTAGGTCCCACCCTCTCTTCAGCTATTTTGAGTCTTGTCTTCTCCATGCGAATATAAGCTCCTTGAGGGCAGTAGCTATTTTTCCTTTTGCTTATATTTGTATCCCTGGCACTTAGCACAGTGACTGGAATGTAATTTAAAAAATAAGAAGCACTCGTTGCCTTCTCTATCAACCAATATTCGGCTATTGTTCTCCCTCCTACTGTTGACCTCTAATAGCTATACTCCCCCCACCCCCAGATCTATTATAACCTATCATAGGTGAACCATGTGTTCTTAGCAACTATACAGAAAAAATTTCCCAGAATTCTCATACCTGACTCCCAGATCATTTCATAGCTGTGGAAGTTGCCTTTTTAGGGATAGGACCTAAGCATTGCAGCAGTGAACCATTCATAAGACAACCAACATCCTTTCATTTTTTTTTAGTGAGGCAATTGGGGTTAAGTGACTTGCCTAGGGTCATACAGCTAGTAAGTGTTAAGTGTCTGAGGCCAGATTTGAACTCAGGTACTCCTGACTCCAGGGCCCGTGCTCTATCCACTGCACCATCTAGCTGCCCCAACATCCTTTCATTTTTAGGCAAGAGTGATTTGCCCAGTGCAAGAAAGCATAGAGAGATTTTGATCTGTATCAACATATCACTTAACATTCACTTTCTCTCCAAAGCCATCTCTCTTATGAACTTCCCTATTACTCCCAAGGGTAGCCCCTTATAGTCACCCAGGGTGACAAACTGAACATTTAATTTTCAACTTTTCCTTTTCCTTCCTCCCCATATCCAAACATTTGCTGACTCCTGCCATTTCTATATCCCCAGCATTCTCTAATATGTTTTCTTTTCTCCTTCCACACAGCTACCACTAGTGCAGGACCTCAACACCACTTATTAGGACTATTGCAAAAGTCTTCTGATTAGTCACCCTTTCTCAAGTACTTCTTATTTACAAAGCTTCCCCTACAGTAGAATCATACAAATGATCATCCTAGAACATACATCTGACCCTGTCATTCCTCTGGTCAATGAACACCAATCACTTCTTTTTTTTCTTTTCTTTATTTATTTAATTTTTTTTGGTGAGGCAGTTGGGGTTAAGTGACTTGCCCAAGGTCACACAGCTAGTAAGTGTTAAGTGTCTGAGGCCGGATTTGAACTCAGGTACTCCTGACTCCAGGGCTGGTGCTCTATCCACTGTGCCACCTAGCCGCCCCCACCAATCACTTCTTAATGAATCTAGATCAAATCTTCAACTTATGTTAAAAATTTTGTTTTTGCTTGTTTTACAAAGTATATAATAGTGTGGTTATATATATGTGTCTGTATACATACATGTATACATACATTTATGCATGTGTATACCCACTTACATACATATGCATATACATACAAACATATACATATAATATATATGTGTATGTATATGTGTGTGTGTGTGTATAGACATCGGCAGCTGGGAGGAGATGGCCAAGGACCGCGCCCGATGGCTGAGATGGCCCTCCAAGCTCTGGAGGAAGAAAAACAAATGAGACACAGGAACCAATGGGCAACAGAGAGTGCAGTTTTCTGATGTCCTCCTTGTGGCAGGAGCTGCGGCTCCCATATCGGACTGCACAGCCACACTGTGGCTTGTGGGCTTTTCAAGGTGCTGATCCATGGTCGTCCGAGACTGGCGGAAGCTTTCTACTATATATATAATCCATGCTAGGAGTACATTAACAACCTCCCCCCACCCACCCCCCACACTTTGTAAACCTTCAAAAGCTATAACTTGATAACTACATGCTTCTGGAACATGATAATGTATCCCCTGTCTCCATTCCATAATATTTGCTGTCTCCCATGCCTGGGACATTTTTCCTCTAAACCTTCAATTCTTAGCTTCACTAGCTTTCTTCAAGGCTAAGCTCAACCTTTCTGGAGAAGGCTTTTCCTGCTTCCCCACCTTCTTAGCTGCTAATGCCTCTCCTTCCCTATTAACTTTACCTGTATATGTCCAATTTACCTATAATATATTTATGTTACTTTCTTCATTAAGAATACCTGTGCTTTAAAAGCATGGACCTTATTGATTTATTTATTTGTATCCTTAGTGCTTAGCACTTAATACTTATTGACTTGGCACCAGTGGGATGACCTCAGAGCAGTGGGCAGATATTATAAATTAGCAAAACTACACCTGATTCAAGGAAAAATTTCCTCATAATTAAAGTTACCATTAATTGGAATGAATTGATTTGAGAAGTAGTGAGTTCCCTGTCATTGAAGGGCTTCACACAGAGGCTAATGACTACTTTGGGGAAGAAGTTGCAGAGAGGATACATGATTGATGTGGCTTGAACTGAATGAGGTCCCTTCTAACTTCTGAGAGTCTGTCTTTATAAATTTCACTGCTGTGAAGTGATTGTTGGTTAATTTGATAACTTCTTCTACCAGGACTGATTCATAGTTCCCTGCTTTAATGTTCATTTGTTTTTGTGTTTTAATTTCCATATTTCTTTGTATTTTTTTTTTGGTCCCTTCTGAGATTCTCAACATCTTCCAAAAGAGTAATGTTAGGAAATTTCATTAAAGTTCAGTTTCTTCTCTCTTCCAGATCATTAATAAAGATATTAAATAAATGTAGATAAAAAGCAATGATCCCTGAGGTCCCCATTAGTGCCTCTATTTGACCAGAGTTAATTTACAATGCATGAAATGATAGAACAGCTTTGTGCCATATTTTATCCGGGAGAAGGAGTAAAACAAACAAAGCCCATGTAGGGATTTCTGGATATATGATCAACATGTGCAAAGAGGAAAATTCTGGACCTTTTCACTGGATGTCCCCCATGCCTGGAATGCTCCGCCCCCCCCTCCTCTCTGCAGCAATTGAAAAACTCTCTTCTGTAACAAACTTCTCTGACCCTTCAATGCCTCCTTAGTTCCTCCTCTCTGTGATTATCTCTATTTTGGGGGTGGCACAGTGGATAGGGCACCGGCCTTGAAGTTGAGAGAACCTGAGTTCAAATCTCGCCTCAGTCACTTACTAGCTGTGTGACCCTGTGCAAGTCACTTAGTCCCAATTGTCTTAAGCATCTGGGGCCATCTCCAGTTGTCCCGATAACATATCTTGCCAGTGGACCCAGATGCCTCTGGAGGAGAAAGTGAGGCTGGTGACTTTGAATGACTTTTCCTCACTTAAATCCAGTTCAGTGAAAGTCATGACATTTGTCAAAGTCCTCATCAAAAATGATGGACAAACCACAACAACAACAAATCTCCAATTTATTCTTTCTCTCTGTCTCTGTCTGTCTGTCTCCCATTCATACATAGTTGTTTACATCTTGCCCTTCGCCCCCACCCCCCAGCTCTCTTAGATTTTGAATTCCTTGAAGGAAAAGACTGTTTTTTACTTTTCTTTGTATTGCTAACCTAGCACAGAGACTGGCCCATAGTAAGTATTGAACACATGCTTGTTGAATTAAATTGCTCTAGGGATGTTTTCTACTATTTTTGGTTCATTATATAACCTCACAACAAAAGGCCAGGGATTCACTTTGAGAGATTTCTCCCTCCTCTCTTTTGTAGTCTCCACCAAGGAAAGCTGGGAGATTTATTACTCAACATCATCCCAGATACTGCCATCACCTCCCCTTGTATTTCCCCCAAAGAAAGAATAACAGAGGTTATATGTTGAAATGAAAAGGCTTCTGGAGTCAGAGAATCTGGCTATAAAGCACCCCAATGGCACCTGTGTATCTTTGGGCGAATCTCTTTACTTTTCTTTGCCTCAGTTTCCTCATTCATATAATGAGGATATTGGACTAGATGAGGGTTCTTAACTTTGAGGAGACCTGATTGGGGAGATATCATGGGCTACTTGAGCAGTCAGTCTGATAAAATCTATGGACCCCCTTTTTTAGAATTGTGCTTTTAAATGCATACAATGATTTACATCCATTTACAAAGGAAACCCGTTATGTCGAAATAATGAACTATATATTATTTCTTTCTTCCAAGTTCACAGGCTTTCTTGCTAAAGCTGCAAGGGACCATGGGGCATTTCTAGTCTAATCCCTGGAGGGATGATAAAGATCATCTAATCTAACTCCTTCCTTTTGTCCAGGGTAGGGAAATAATATGCCTAAAACCTCAGAGAAAGCTGCAGATACAGGATTTGAACCCAAGTCCTCTGAGTCCAAATCCTCCAAACTTTCTACCACATTTGGACTTTGTATATTGCCTCAGGAGAGACACAATTCATCTGGAACCCAGATTAACTATTGCATTTGATCTGAGTTGAGCTACGTTGATTTGGGTGTTGCTTTTATTTGAATGATTGTGGTCGTTATGTATCTTGTTCTTTTTGTATATAATCTTGCTTAATTCTGTTTTCTTCATTTTGCACTAATTCATACAAATCTTCCCAGATTTTACCTAATTCCTCATATTCCTCACTACATATTTTGACAGCCTTCTTTCCGAGATAGCTAGAAGGTGTATCTCGAACCTAAGTTATACTTTTTTATCCTTTGGGGGACCATAAATCCTTTTTCACACTTTGCCCTCAATTTCCCTTCTTAAAGAGTAAAGAATCTCTTAGTTACGTTAAGTTCCTCAGTGGAGGGGGGAAAGAATTCAGGGGGTGGAAAGGAAAGAGATTTGGAAAGCTCCCTAATGCCTCAGCATGCACACCCTCAGGGAAAACCATGTGTTTTGAGAAAGGAGAATAGGCAAGTTCCCAGTACCACCTACCATTAATACATAAATTAACACAAGTAGAAATTAACGTAGAATATTGTTTTCCTAAAGGAGTTGAAGTCACAAGATGAATAAATACATTATATTAAAAATTAGATTTAAAAATTTAAATTGAATTTGAAAATAGAATTTTTTTCTGGCTATTTTAGAGGCAACTAAATTAGAGTATTGAATTTGGAGTCAGGAAGACCCAAGTTCAAATCCTGCCTCAGACTTAAAAGCCAAGTAACTCAGGGAAAGTCAATGAAGCTCTCATGCTCAGTTTCCTCATCTATAAAGTGAAGATCACAATAGCACCCACCTTCCTGGAAGGGAGGATCAAAGGAGTTGCCATATTTAGAGCACTTTGTAAATCTTTAAGTATTGTATAAATATTAGCTATTGTTAAATTTTGTTTCCAGTAAATAAAACAACAGTTCTCTATTAAGCATCTACTATGGTCCAAGCACCTTGCAAGGTTGAAAATGGAGCATTTTCGATTCTCACAATTTATGTGAGAATCAATATTAAAGCAGTCACTTTTTTTTTGGTGAGGCAATTGGGGTTAAGTGACTTGTTCAGGGTCACACAGCCAGTGTTAAGTTTCTGAGGCTGGATTTGAAATCAGGTCCTCCTGACTCCAGGGCCGGTGCTCTATTCACTACACCACCTAGCTGCTTCCAGTCACCTTTTTAAAAAATGTTTTAAAATGTTTTCAATTATATGTAAAGATTTTTTTTTCTGAATTCCAAATTTTTCTCTCACTCACCTTTCCCTCCCCCCTCCTAAGGCCACCAAGCAATCTCATATAGGTTTTACATTACAATAATGTCAAACATATTTCCACATTAGTCATGTTGTAAGAGAAGGATCAGGAAAAAAAAAGAAAAAAAAAACAAGAGTGAAAATAGTTATGTTTCAATCTGCATTCAGATTCCACAGTTGTTGTTGCTTTTCCAAGATGTGGAGGGCTTTTTCCACCATAAGACTTTTGGCATTACTTTGTATAAGAGAAGTAACTTTAGAAGAAGACCTGGGTTCAAATCTTGTCTCTGATATTTGATAGTAGTTCTACCTAAGGCAAGTCACTTAACCTTGCTAGGTCACAGTTTCTGCTCTTATAAAAAGAGGGTCTTTGACCAGATGCCCTTTAATGTCTCTTCTGACTCTAAATGAACTAATTTTAGCCCATCCAAGAACATACAAGTAAGTGCAAACATGTACAAAATTGATTTGGGAAAAGATTTGACCCCATGTCTTAGTTTACATTTTCTATTTATCTCTCATTTTTCTTGGCTTTCTTTGTGGTTGAGGCAAAATGGAGGTTACATGAAACAATTAGGTAAAGGAACAACAGATTATATTATAGTGTATGTTGATAAATAGGCACTATGAAGGGAAACTGGGAAAATAAGATCTTGCTTTGGAACTTTACCTTGTCTTTGGGGAGGTGGGTAGAACTCAAAGTAGCAGTCAGTCTTCTTAGACTATAGACCACTTGACCTTCTTTGATTCTTTTTTCTCTGCCAAAGTTCAGTCCCTTGTTCTTTTGCTGGTTGTACCCATACTCTCTATACTTTCTGGCTCTGTTTTAGATATCTCCATTCCTTCCTCTCTACTGACAGACCTCAATATCTCTTTCCTGTCCTGCAGTAACTCTTGCCGTTATATGTGTTCTTCACAGATTGGTCAAGTCAATCTCCCAAGCAGAACAGACTTCCTGTTGCACCTGATTAAATTGTCTTAGATTTAAGATGATTCTCAGGCCTGGTTTAAATCTAGTTCTAATTGATGGGCTCAGTCAAGAAATGGTCTTACCTAACAAAGGGACTTACTTTTAAGTAGGATGGGGCTAATTAATGGACATTCACCCTTACAAATGAAAGGCAAGAGAGATCCAGTAAGTGAAGGGTTAAGGAAATCTGGACAGCTCCGCAACAGTCTCCTTTTGCCAAGGGTAAAAGATGTATAGCAGCAGATTAGGGATTCACCTGTTTTCCTCCTTCAGTCTTCAGCTCAGCTGGTGAATTCTAAGAGGTTTCGATCAAAGAGGTTTGGAGAAGTAATTATCTTTTCATTGACTAAGACATTTATGATGTCTATCCTAATTGAAATATGAGTGTATGTAATGATAATGTATTAGACATAATTGAGCTTAATTAACCAAGTAATTAAGGTCACACCATACTCCTCATACTTTAACCCTCTAATTAGTCATTATAAGGTCGAATTTCTCTGAACATTTTTTCCCCTTTTGAATCAATGTTTGTACTTTAAGAACAGATGCCCCAACATCCCATGAGGATGCAGCTATATTTGTATATGTTGTATTCAGCCAACATAGCAGTTTCAAATAGAGTGAAATTATCTAGTGCTCACCAGCCAAGCTTGATGAGGAATTCTGACTGGTGTAAAAGTAAATCTCTGTGTAAGTGAGATAAGAAGTACTTTCTTCAGTGCCTCAGAGGGCAGGTGATTTCATCCATAGGCATACTCCATCCATCCTTGAAAACAACAACCTAAGTATGTATGCCTCCTCTTCCTAGAATCAATTGATACAGTTAATGAAACATTCACTTTGTGTCAGATACTATGCAAGCACTGGGGATACAAAGGACAGAACATAATCTCTGCCCTCAAGAAGCTGATATTCTAAGGATAGAGATAACATACACGCAACTATGAATATAGAACATGTATATAGAGTGCTGTAGATAGAAGGTAACCAGACAGGGAAAGGAACTAGGATAAGGGACTGAAAAAGGCTTCCCATGGAAGGTGCTGTTTGAGCTGAGTCCTCAAGGAAAACCAAGGATGCTTTTAAAATTTATTTTATTTTTAATTTATGGAAAAACCCAAACATTTTCATAGTGTAGTATGATAAAAGTAATTGTACATGCAACTGCAAATCTATTATGTACAACTAGCTATTCCTTTTAAATATATAATAAAGTTATCACATGATTTTTTTCCTCCCCCTCTCCCCCCTGGAGATAGCTATCATTAGACAAAAATGTGTATTTATATGTAAAATCATTCTATACGTACTTCTATTTATTGGTTCCTTCTCTGGATACATATAGTATCTTCCTTCATGTGTCCTTTGTAGTTAATTTGGGTATTCACAATAGTTAAAATGACTTAGTCACTCAAAGGTGTTATTAAAATCATATTGCTGTGACTGTACACAAGTTCTCTTAGTTCTGCTCATTTTGTTCTTCATTCTTTAATTCATCTATCCATGTTTTCCTAAGATCTTTGAGTTATTCAATTCTTAAAGCATAGTGGTATTTCATCATGATCATATATCACAGCTTGTTTAGCCATTCCCCAATTGATGGGAATCCTTGCAATTTCTCATTCTTTGCCACCACAAAGAGAGTTGCTATAAATATTTTAGAACAGGGATGCTAAGAGACAGAGAAGTGGAGAGAGAGAGCATTCTAAGCCCAGGATACCATCAATGTAAATGCACAAAGATGAAAGATGTAGTGGTGCCCTGTGAAAGAAACAGTCAGCAGTCCTAGGTGGAGGGCATGGAGAGGTATACAGGATAAGAAGACTGGAGAGGTAGAAAGGGTCCAGGTTGAGGAGTTTTAAATGCCAAACATAGTTGTTTATATTTGACCGTGGAGGTAATCAGCAGCCACTGGTATTGATACAGTTATTCTTCAAAATTATTGAATAGTTTATGGATAATTGTAGAATACTTGATTTGCTGGACTTGGGGTCTGGTAGAACTGAATACAAATCCTGTATCAGATACTTGCTAGCTGTGCAATGTGGGGCAAGTAGTTTAAATTCTCTCAACATGTCTCATCTATAAAACAGGGATCATAATTTTTGTTGCTGGATGGAGAATCATTGTGATGGCCAAATGATATAAATCCCTTGGCTAAATAAATGCATTAGTAAGAGTAATGACAACAGTAGGAGTAGTCATTTTTTGAAAAATAGTGATTTAACCATGAAGAGGGGCTGTGTCATTATTGTACATGGTAGGGATACTGCCAATTGCTGTGACAAATGAAACACTGAGGACAAAGTCAGCCATATGAGCACTGGGGACAATACCAGCCTAGGGCCAATGGAGGGCAAAGTCTTCCCTGGGGTGGCTGCCCTGAGCAATGTATAGTGAATGCTACTTTCCTGCCTGCTGGTTTCTGTGCACAACCTTTCCAGTGTGACACTGCAGTGCTTCCTGTTCCTTTTCTTGTTATAAGTCAAGTTTCTCCTTCAAGACTCAAATAGTGACCAGAGTATTGAGCAATGAGAGCCCCAGAAGCAGCTTAACTCAACTTTGTGTTTCTTAAACGTGAGTGTTGTCATATCTTGCTTAAACTTATTTAATGTGTCTAAACCATTTTTGTGATCTGTGAAGCACAATGTGTGTGTGTGTGTGTGTGTGTGTGTGTGTGTGTGTGTGTGGGCTTTAGATAGAAAAAAAATAGTTAAAGCTGCAGTTAACCATATTTTTTCTTTATGAGGCAATTGGGGTTAAGTGACTTGTCCAGGGTCACACAGCTAGTAAGTGTGAAGGGTCTGAGGCTGGATTTGAACTCAGGTCCTCCTGAATCCAGGGCCAGTGCTCTATCCACCTAGCCACCTAGCTGCCCCTAGCCATACTTTCTTGAAATAGTTTGTTCTGTTCAGCTTTGTTAGCAACTGTTTTTGTTATTACCCACACACAGTACGGAAACAAGAAACTCCAATTTGGGGCGAAAGGGAAGGTTGGAATACTAAATAAAGATTTCATAAAAGTTCTAGCTTAAAAAAAAAAGAAAAACAGGGAAACCTCTTTTGGTCTTTCTGTAAAGTATGGGGTAGGATGATGGAAAATCAGATAACAAGTAGTTTGGGGACTAGGTCTCTCTTTCTACTTTGCAGATTTGGTCACATCATCTAACATTTTAAAGTATGTGTTGAACCCCTGGAGGGATAGTTTGATATGTCTAAACTAAGAATTGTGGGGCAGAGAAACATGTTTCTAATGAAACCACTGTGGACATTATAAACACAAAAATCATTGCTTGCCTTCTCAAAGGGTGAGGGAGGGTTGGTAGCGAGGAAGAAAACTTGGAACTCAAAATTAAAAAAAAAGAATTAAAATTAAAAAATAATATTAAAATTAAATAAAATTATGGAGTTGGAAATGTAACAATTACTTGGATTTCAACAATATTTAACAAGCCTTTATTAAAATGTATTATGTGCCAGGTGGTATATGAGGCACTGAAGACCTAAAGACAAAAAACCGAATTGGCCCCTACCCTCAATAAGCTTATGTTCTTACTGATGGAAAAAAATATTAATACAGGAAAGTGAACACAAAATATATACAAAGAAGGTACAGAGTATTTAGGGGTTATATCTGGCTAGCCTTCTTACAGCAGTGGGTGCTTAATCTGACTTTTTAGAGGAAACTATTGATTTTGTGAGGCAGAGTCAATGGAGCCATTGGATAGTTCAGGTGTGTTTTCAAAGTTCTTGGGCATCTATTTTGTCCCATAGCATCCTTAGGTAAGGTACCCCTTAGAGCTGACAGGGCATCTGATGAATAATTTATTTACAAGTTTAACAAAAGTTCTGAGTTTCTGAATTTCTGACCTCCACCTGAACTGAGCCACTAAAACCCTCTTATTTGCCCTTATTGTTGTATACTATTCATGTATGGGAAATCATCAGGTGATACCTATTGTGGAAGATTCAGTTACTGAGCTGGTGCCCTTACAGATAACTCACTTTGGCCAAACCAAAGTAAATAAAACAAACACAAGAAAACAAAAGTTCTGCTTTAGCCTAGTCTAAGAAGGCTTCTATCCAGATCAAACCAATGACACTGGAGCTCTCCATACAGCTGGCCTGCTGTGCAGAGACATTATCAGGACCTCCTCCTGGTGTGAGAAGCTATTAGCTCCCCCTCACTTATCTTTTCTATTGTTTTAATGAAGGAGTTTAAAACCCATGGTCCATGAACTTGTTTTGAAAAATATTTTGGTAGCAGTATTTCAATACAATGAGTTTTCTTTATAATCCTATATATTTAATTTTAAGCAATTAAAAACATCTTTCTGAGAAAGACTCTGCAAGCATCACTGGATTGACAAAGGGGTGATTAATGGGGAAAATAAAAGTATTAGGTGACCCTGCTTTAATGGAATTCTTTTTAGCTTGACTTTTCATTGTCATGGGGTTCCCCACGATTTCTGAACTTAAATCCTCTGAGGTCAACACAAGCATCTCTGTATTAAGGCTAGAGGAACTGAGTCCAAGTGGTAAAATCATTTGGCTAAGGTCAACACACCCATTTGAAGTCAGAGGCAGAGTTAGAAGCATGGTGCTCTCTCCTGTTGACATGACTACTGAAAATGACTTAGCAGGCCATATGTGGCTGGTTTTGAACCCAGCCCTAAAGGCAAGGCCATTGGTGACAGAATAACAGAACCGAAGAGTTGGAAGGAGCCTCAAGTCCAACACATAATACTTAAGAATCTTTAATATAATATAACTGACAAGAGGTGATCTGGCCTTTTGTACTTGAAGGCCTTGCTGTTGTTGCTGCAACAATAATTAGGAGGCCTTTAAGGAGACAGAACTTTCTACTGCTTTGAGTATCTCATTCCATACTTACAAAGTGTAAATGTGGCCTTACACAACTTACTAGCTATGTGACCCTGGGCAAGTCACTTAACCCTGTTTGCTTCAGTTTTCTCATCTGCAAAATAATCTGGAGAAGGAAATGACAAACAACTTCAGTATCTTTGCCAAGAAAACAGCAAATGAGGTCACAAAGTGTCAGATGACTGAAAAAATAACTGAATGACAACAAAATCATCAAGAAGATTTTCATTATTATGGATAAACTGTAAGTAGATATTAGGGAAAACCTTCAACCTGTTAGGTAGATATTTTGTGGAAGATGTATAGGAGAATGCAGACATAAAAACACATTACTTCTAGGTGCAAATAGAAACACTGTTGCCATCAAAAGCTCTTCTTAAGCTGGTTCTAATATAAAAGTAGAATTTACCTATTTTGCAACTTCCCTAATTGCTATTACGTCCTTCTGCCTTCCATGTGGAAAGAGAACAAATCTATTCTCTTTTCCCCATGGAAACACTTCAATTGAATCAACAAACTACAATTATTCCCTCCTTTCTCCTTCATCCCTAGTCTTGGTCTTCACTTCTCCAGGTTAAACATTCTTGGTTCCTTCAACCAATCATCCTATGACTTGGGCTTAAGATCCTGCTCCATTCTGGTGTTCCCCCTCTGGTTCTTTGCTTAGGTGAAAGATAGAGCAGGTTCATAGCATTTTAGAGTTAGAACACATGAAAGGTAATTTGTTCCAACCTCTCATTTTATAGATGAGAAACTGATGCTTAGAGAAGGGAAGGGATATGAGCATGATTTATTATCTAGTAAGTAGCAGAGCAGAAATATGAAGACACATCTTCCAAGTCTACATCTTGTGGTTGTCTATGTCCACTTCTGACCTTTCTTCTACTATCATCTGTGTTTTGTTTTTGTTTCATTGAATCTCTTTTCTTTGCATCATTTTGTTTTGTTTTGTTTTGTTTTTAAGTGAGGCAATTGGGATTAAGTGACTTGCCCAGGGTCATACAGCTAGTAAATGTTAAGTGACTGAAGCCGGATTTGAACTCAGGTACTCATCACTCCAGGGCCGGTGCTCTATCCACTGCACCACCTAGCTGCCCTCTTTGCATCACTCTTATACCTCATCTGGTCCCTCCCTTAAGATAAAGGCTCTCCCTTTTATCAAATAAGTAAACAAACTAAATCCACACACTAATTGTATCTTAAAATGTCTATCTCATTCTCTATTGCCAGTCCATCCATCATCGCTTTTCCAATAAAGGTCAAGCAGGATTCATTCTAAGTCTTCTGTAGTTGTGAATGGTCAAAGATTATAATTCTTCATTTTCTCAAAGCTGTATTCCTTTACATGACTGTAGTAATTGCATATATTTCTCTTCTGCTTTTGCTTACATTACTCTGCATTGGTTTATCTAAATCTTTATAGGTTTCTCTGAATTCATTCCATTCCTAAATCATTAATCTCTTAACTACCAAATCCAATGACCTCTTCTTAGTCCTCAACCTACTTAAACCATATACAAATTTTGATGCTTTTGATTGTTCCCTTATACTGGGGAGCCCCACTAGGAGCCCACTTCTGAATTGTTAGAGAAGTTTTAGTAGCTATCTTTTGGCAAGTATGTTGATAAACTGGAGACCATCCAGAAGGGAGTAATCAAGATGAGAAAGGGCTTCAGGTTCAAACCACTTCAAGCCCATTTGGTAGGACTAGGGATGTTTGGTCTGCAGATGAAAAGGAATAGGAAGGGATATACATAATAGCAGTCTTCAAATAATTAAATGACTTTTAATGTGGAAGATAAATTAGGTTACTTGTTTCTGTTTTGTTGCAAACAACAGAACTAGAAGGAATGGATAGATGTCTAACCATGCCATTCTCTACTTAATAAACTATAGAAGTTCCCTCTTATCTCTAGGATCACACCTAACATTTTTATTGAAATTTAAGACTCCTTACAACCCTGCTTCTTTCAGTCTCTCCAGTTTTTTTTACACTTTACTCCTTCCTCTGTACTCTCTGACCCAATATCACTAGCCTACTTGCTATTCAATGTACATCACATTCCACCTTCCATCTTGGCACCTTTACATTAGTTGTCTCCCAATGCCTGGAATGAATTATTTACTCACCTTCATCTTTTATGCTCCCTGGCTTCTTTCATGAAAGCTTCTGAGCTACCTTCTGGCAAAGTAGACAGTTAGGTGATTCAGTTGATAAAATGGGTCTGGAGTCAGCAAGACCTAAATTCAGATCATGACTCAGACTCTAAACCTAAGCAAGTCCCTTAACCTTTTCTGGCCTCAGTTCACTTATCTGTAAAATGGGGATAAAAGTAGTACCTACCTTCCAGGGTTATGAGGAAAAAATAAGATAATGGTTTGAAAGCACTTAATAGTCATTAAATATCATTTAAACACTAGTTATTTTTATTATTAAAAGTCCTCTTCCTGTCCCCTAAGCATCTTATGCCTTCCCCTTTAAGACTATTTCCTATCTATTCCATATATTGTATATATCAGATTATACATTTATCTATCCATCTCTCTCTATCAATCATCCATCTATCCATGTATCTATGTATGTATCTACCTATCATCTATAATCTATGTATCATCCATCTATGTATCTATGTATTTATCATCTATCTATCTGTCTATGTATCTATGTATCTATCCATCCATCCATCCATCCATCCAGCAGTGAGAAAATAATGGGATTTGTCAGATACTCAAAATCTCATCTGGAGATTAATCCAAGCTGATGAGAGTGATTGACTTTTCTGATTAGCCTACTTAAAGTTAATTAGATTGTAATCATACCTGGCTGGCTCTTAAGGAGGTATTGTTCTCAGAAGCTAAGGATTTACTCAACTGGAGACCACCTTCAAGTCCAGTAAACCAATGGATTTGGATGACAATAACAAATCAGCTTGAAACAGAGTGTAAGGATCGCCTCTGCTCCAGACCTATAAAAAGCTTCCACTCTCATTTTGAGGAGAGTTCATGGTTGAAGCAGGCTTGTGGCAGAGGACTTGAGGAAGAACCAGACCAGGCTGTAACTCTAGGTTAGATAAGCCTTTTCTTAACTCCATGTGTTCTTTTTTTTTTTTCTAATACCTAGTATGCTTTAATAAATGCTTAATGCCCAAAGACTGGTGCTAAAGCTTCTAATTTAAGGTGACCACACATTTACATTTTAAACATAACACATCCATCTCTATCTATCTCTATCTATCTATCTATCTATCTATCTATCTCTCTATCTCTCTATCTCTCTCTCTCTCTCTCTCTCTATCTATCTATCTATCTATCTATCTATCATCTATCTATCTATCTATCTATCTATCTATCTATCTATCTATCTATCTATCTATCTATCTATCATCTATCATCCATCTATTTATGTATCTATCCACCTATCTATATCTATCTATCCATTCATCTATATCTATCTATCTATCTAATTTATCATCTATTGTCCTCAGTCTACTAGAATGTAAGCTCTTTGAGGGTAGAGGCAGTTTTTGCTTTTCTTTATGTCTTTAGAACTTAGCATAGTACATGTTGATACCTTGATTGATAGTGTAAAGAGACAAATTTCACTTTTGTGTCAATACAAAATTTTTTGTTTGTAAATAGTGCTATACAAATATAGAATATACAACATTGTTTGGGGGTGGATGCTCCTTGGAAGCTTTTAAACAAAATCTCAATAAAAACTTTCAAGTAGGGGGCAGTTAGGTTGCACAGTGGATAAAGCACTGGCCCTGGATTCAGGAGGACCTGAGTTCAAATCTGGCCTCAGACACTTGACACTTACTAGCTGTGTGACCCTGGGCAAGTAATTTAACCCTCATTGCCCCACAAAACAAAAACAAAAACAAAAACCAACCAAACAAAAACCAACCAAACAAAAAAAAAAACCCTTTCAAGTATATTGTAGAGAAAATTCTTATTTATGTATGGGTTGGAAGAGATAGTCATTGATCTCAACTCCATGATTCTGAAATTCTAGCCTGGAGCCTGGCGATATCAATATTTATTGATTAACTGATTGATTTCTTCTCCCTTGGCTTTTATGGTTTTCCTTTTACCTTTCTAGGTAAAGTATCTTTTGCCATTTCATTTTCCATATCCCACTCCATAAACAAACAAGTACATTCCTCAAGGTCTTTGAAATCAATCAACCAAATCAATAAGCATGTATTAAGCATGTATAACCCTGGGCCTTTTACTCTTTTCCCTTTGTACTCTCCCTTGGCGATCACAAAAGTTCTTATGGGTCTGTGTTTTATTTCTACACAGATGGCTCCTGGATCTAAAAAGACACCCATTCATATTCCTTCCTGAACATCTCTAATGACCCTAACTGCTTGATGGGCAGACCCCTCAAACTCAATACATCCAAAACAGAACTGATTTCCACCATTAAATCAGACTTCCTTCAAACTTCCATTTTTGTGCCACAAGAACTTTTTTTCTCCAAGTTTCTCAGGTACCCAATAATCTGGGGATGAGTGTTAATAGGGGTAGGGTCCTTCAAGCAGACAATTTCACTATTAGCCTATCATTAGCCTTATTACTTACTCTTCATAATTACCAAGAGGGGGCAGCTGAGCTCAGGCTGTTGCTTTGACACTGTCTAAGATGACTCCAAGGTTTTCTGCTTCTATAGGCAATGTGTTTCATAACTGAAATTTGTTCCATTTATTCACTACCTGTTTTTCTGCCTTCCTGTCTTTTGTTTTTGGCCTAAGTATCTATACATTCTGACAGCACCAGTTCCCTGAGAACTTTAGTGGAGGTTGAATCTAAGTAAAACACCAATGCTTATATTTCATTAATTTTTTATGGTGCCATAAATTTGTAGGTATCATAAATAATGATAGTAATTGGCATTTATATACAGCTTTAAAGTTTGCAAAATTCTTTACATATGCTAATTCAATTGACCCCCAAATTGACCCTTTGAAGTAGGTGCCATTATTATCCTCATTTTATAGAACAGGACATATAATTAACCTCAGATGAGATTAAGTGGCCAGCTTCAGTACTGAAACTTAAAACCAAGATTGTCAATACATCAATTTTATGAAAGGAATTTGAAAAAAATATATAGAATATATTCCATTTAGCATATCTTATAATAAAGTCAACTCAGATTTGACTGAAGGAGCCGGTTGTATCTTTTCTCAAAGAACTGAACTTTCCAAATCATATTCCCAAGATCTTGGGCCAATGGGCAGTGTGGTCTGCCTTCTTTCTTCTGCTGGGATTCCAATAGACCTGATTCTTTCAGTTGACATTTCTCTTTGAATTATAGGGGATTAGGATTGACTCCCATCTCTCCCAAGGGCTAACAGTATAAGTGAGATCCCATAGTAGTTTCTTCTGCTGTTTTCTTGAGGAGTATGTCTGAAAGCAATTATATTGTAGAATTTTAGTCTACTCAAAAATTCCAGATTCTTTTCACACAAACTTTTGTGTAGCTATGTATATGTTTTGGACTTGAGAAGAGGGTTTTTGGAACCTATGTGTAAGAATTCTCATTTATCTCTATTAAATGATCCTACAAAATTTGCTATATTCTTTTAGCCTGTTGAAAAGACTTTGGATATTGACTTTACTCATAATTGTTAACCACCCTCTTGAAATTTTTTCATCATAAATTTTGCAGTCATAGCTTCTCTGCTTTTATCATAGTCACTGAAGAAAGTGTTAAACAGAAAGGGCCTGGGAAAAATTCTTAGGACACTCTACTAGAGACCTCCTTCCTTCCTTCCTTCCTTCCTTCCTTCCTTCCTTCCTTCCTTCCTTCCTTCCTTCCTTCCTTCCGAGGCAATGAGGGTTAAGTGACTTGCCCAGGCTCACACCACTAGTAAGTATCAAGTGTCTGAGGCTGGATTTGAACTCAGGTCCTCCTGAATTCAGGGCTGGTGCTTTATCCACTATGCCACCTAGCTGCCCCCCAGAGACCTCCTTTCAACAAAACATTGAATGATTCTACTTTAGATCTGGGTATTTAACCAGTAAATTCACCTAGCAAGGTTGTTTATCTCATGCGTTTTGACATTTTTTAACCAGAGTAATTTAAGAGATTATGTTAAATGATTTGCTGAAATATAAGTTAAATTGCATCTACAGAATTCCCTCAATTGAGTCTAATAACCTGATAAAAAAAGTAAATAGTTTTTTTTTTGTTTTTTGGCATGACCTGTTCTTGATGAAATCATGCTGGCTCCTAGTGATCACCACTTCCTTTATTGGTGTTCACTTTAATAATATTTCCTATAATTTCACTAGGAATTGCTGTCAAGCTTCTCAGCCTATAATTTGTAGAATTCACTGTCTTCAATTTTTTTTTTTTGAAAATTGGGTCATTTGCCCTTCTTCTGTCTGTTTATCTCTCCTGTGCTACATGATCTTTCAAAGATCACTGATTATCAATTATATCTGTCAATACTTCCAATCCTCTTCTTTACAGCTCATTCATATCTGTGGGCCTAAATTCATTGAGGGCAACTAGCCATTCCTTTCTATTGGATTTCAGCTTTATGTTAGACATTTTAGTTTTATCACTTCAACCCCAAAGATTATTCTCCCTGGCAAAGAAACCAGCCATCAAAACCAAAGTGAGTAGTTTGTATTTCCTTTTCTCTGTAGACTTTTAAGATAATCACATATACCCTGAGGAGTAGTCCTATCCCTTATTCTACTTACCTTTTCCCCTATTTTTCCCAATGTAGCTAAAAAATAATTTAAATGCTATATAAATATGAACTGTTGTTATCAGCCCACCCGATCTACTTCACAATGACTTTCTCCCCCAATAGTATTAAAAATGTAGTTATAAGCCTTGGACATTATAATAAGAGGAAGAAAATAGTTGACAGACATATATCCTCATTTGAGTGAATATTGAGAAATTATTTTCAAATTAATGTAAATTTATTGTTGAAATTACATTGTATTATTAATAACAGTGCATTTAATTTTTTTCTAATTCTCATTCTCCATACAGTAACATAATAGTTAAGGACAAATAGGTGTTTAGATAAAGAAATCGGAAAAGTGGTGAATATTTGGGTATTTCCCCCAATCCTAGGCAATGGTCCTATCTTTGATACAGGAAGTGGATAACTTACCATTGTTTTCAAGTAGATAAGTATGAAAAATAGCAATCTGTAAAATTAAGAGCTGTCATCATAAAGATTCAGATATATCAAGTGGAAAGTGTTGTAAATGACAGGGGAAACTCATGAACCCAGTGGAAAATAGGAAATTAAAAAAAATTCCCCCATCAGAAATGTTTTATGAACTGAAGTCAATATTCAGTGATGGATGGAAAGCAATGTGTTTAAATCATGGCCCAAATTTTACTGCTGAGTTAAATTGCAGGCACCAATGGGTGTCTATCCTGAGAGCAAACACAGTAGAATCACTATGTGCCTTCTTTAATAAGGAGAGTAAAGTGCACACACTAGGGCAGAACAAGGATTATAAACAAAGTTCATGGAGTTAAAGGGGAGGAAATCAGGAACCTGAGGAATGAAAAGATTTCTCTCACTAGCCCATCATCATGGTTTGTTTTCTCCCTTTCCTTTTGACGTTAACATGGATAATGGTATCAACAATAATGGGCATAAGCAGTGGGAATAAACCATTTCATTTAAGATGTTTTTTGCTCCCCAGTCCTCAGTATGGTGCCTGTTTTATAATAGGCAGTTAAGAAATGCTTTCAGAATTGAATCGAATTGAAAGAATAAATAACTTAGTTGTGCTAGTCCTGCTTGTGAAAAGGAAAAAAAAATGTTGTGAATGAAATTCAAAACAATCTCCGTACCCCCCCAAAAATTTCTTTTTTGAAACCTGTAGATGTTTTTGCAGATCTTTGTAGACCATGCAATACTTCTGTTCTTTCTAAAATGTTTTGGGGTATATGTTTCTTTTGCATATATAGTGATTTTATATCCCTCTTAATTTTTCCAATATATTCTAATTATTTAGAAATTGTAGGAAAGAAAAAATATATAGGTTTGATGAGGCTTTGCCTAATGAATGCCCTTTGTTCAATCATATGCCTTTATTTTGGTTGAAAAAATATGGAATAGTTTACATAGACACACCCAAATGGTTTAAATGTCAGGGGAGACATATAAATATATATACTTTTTCAATTACTGCCCATTCAATGCTACTTTGATAGTCTCCTGGATTGAACTCGAAAGTAGAGTGAATGTAAGCTCCTTGAAGGAAGACACTGTTTGCATTTTTGTCTTTTTATCCCCATACTCATGACATTGGCCACACTTAAATATGCTTATTGTATTGAAGTGAATCTTATCAATGAGGGAATTCCTTTCACCAGTGCAGATCAGAACCTCTCCGTGCTTGTCTATCCTGTTAAATCCCTGACTATTTCTTCCAGTAAATCCACACAAGGGAATCCACCTAATACATTGGTGGCCATCCTAAAGATTGCTTAAAATAGCCTAAATGTATGTGGCTCACACTAGGTGTCTATTAGTCAACCCTCATTCTCTCTAAGTGACCAATAGATTTTTTTTGTTTGTTTTGGGTCATACAATACTCTCATTACATACTTTACTTTGGTAAGTAGAAATAACCATCAATATGAGCTTTGGTGTGAGATTAGGTAACTCCAGTTTATTTTCTTACAATTTACTAAAACCTGGATCTTGTAAAATTGACAGTCAGGTAACTTTGAGCTTCTCCTCATTCCCCCCGTTCATTGTTTTATTATGTTATTGGCTACTTCTGGAGATTGGCTAACAGGGTTTGTCTATTCAGAGTTCCAGTCTGAGAACATTACTACTCATCTATAATAAGTAATTGACAAAGGTTAATTAGCATGTTCTCCTGGGTTCCACAACACTCCAAAGTGGAGTTTCAATCCCAAATGTTCATATAGACTCTGTGCCTGACTTGTCGTAGAGCATTCCAAGCTTGGATTGGTCCGATCAGCCAAGGTTGGACACACTATAACTTGACTCCAACATATTGATGTCATTTTGGTCCTCTTTGAGATCGAAGAACAACATTAGGAGTTGGTGGGTGGGGAGTCAACCACTTTTTAGGATGTAGGAGAGTCGGCTATGACTTTTCTAATGAAACATCTTATTGTTATGTAGATGGGGATCTTTTCTTTACCCCAACACTGACCCTGATTTGAATGGATTCCTCTATACCGACAAAATATCTTTGTAACTTTCAGTGAATGTATCCATCTTTTTACATCAATGGACTAGCAACAAATACCATTAAATTTCCTAAAGGTGTTTTGTTTAAAACAGCTATTTCAACCTGGTAGAACTTTCTCATGACTGAGCAAAATTGGGAGTGGAGGGACATAATGTTTACCTATAGACCTTCACAAAAAGAATTATAATTAACCCATGAAACAACATCCAACAGGTTCCAGATTTCTCTTTCATTAAAGCAAAAACTTCATTTTTATTATAGAAAGGTTAAGTTTAGAATAAAGAAAGCAAAGTATATTTCTGTATTGAGAGATTGGTTTTTGGTTCCAACTATATGCTCAGTTTAATGGTGAAATAATCTGAACAAAAGATATATTCTTTGCTATGGAATAAAACTTTTCTAGGTCTATACTTCAGTTATATAACTATTCTGAAATGGGCTGGACATCATCAGGTGAGGGCTAGAGAGTTGGGGGGCAAACTGAACATAGTCTTCCAAAGTTATTGTATTTCTGGACCACTTGTGTTTAGGTGTTGTTATTGTGTTGTTTGTAGAGTGTTTATGATTTATTCAGAGCTGCATGACTTATGTATTCATGTATTCATTTTGAAATTGTGAACCTAGGATTATTGTTGCCTATTTGAACCTTTACCTACTGGTAAGCCTGTTGGAAGACTGACGATTTCTGTCACACCCAAGGCTGATTTCCTATGTTTGCTGGTCGATTCTAAATTCCCCATTACCTTTTAGAAGAAGCAGGGGGAAAAAAAAAAGAAAATGGGATACATCTTGGTAAAATGTAAGTGGCAATGCTAACCAGAGTGTGCTATCTAGGATAATGGTTAGGGAGTGAAGGGAAAAAGAAAATGTTGTAGACGACTGAAGAGGGAAGAAGGAAAATAGAGGCATTTCTCAATCAACAATCAGAATAGATTACAGAAGATTCCCTGTCTGTTATCACAATCATAAAATCTACAAGTTCAACTTTCATAAAAAATTCAAGGCTTTATAGACATCAGTTGTATAAACTGGTTACCAATATAAATCTTCCAGTATAAATTTTCCCTTCTTTTTTGGGTGGTACCTATGCTAAAAATGCAGCAAGGTGTTAAACACATAGCATATTTCATGGAAAGTCAACAAAATGTGGGTGATCATTTAGTAAGTTATTTCCTGTTTATTAAAACAATAAATCAATATCAAACAAAACTGCTAATTGTTTAATGATGCATTTCTTTTTTCCTTTTTTTTTTAAGTGAATTGAGTGCCTTTCAAAAAGAATTGCTGGGAAGAACAATTAATTGATACAAATTCGAGTGCAGATCCTTCCTTGTTTAAAGCAGCTTGTCCAAAGTTACAACTCCTGTGCACAGTACAAATCCCAATCCGTTGTTTTCTTGGTGACAATAAAAAGCCTTGTTTATTACAAACTCAGGTAAAAATGAAAATAAAATCTAAAAATTGGTCACAGTTTTGTCATTGGTATGTGGAGGTTGTTCCAGGGACCCATCCAGAGCTCCTCCTCATCTGACTGTGTGTGGTCACTTGGAAATTCCAAGACCCCCTTCATGTCTTGACTGTCAATCCTGGTCTCCTGTTCTGCTGTGCTTTTGATCCTGCCACCCCCAAGTTTTCCTGCAGAACTGTCTGCCCCCATTGGGCCAGGGGCAAAGGAAACAAGAGGTGGTCTAGTGTTCAGTTTCTCACTAGAAAATGCCCCCTTGGATAATGTGTTCAGTGGGACACTCTCCTCATGTGTAACTGCTAACTTGTCAAGCTTCTTAAAATGTTTCCCCATCTTGACAGGGGAAGGGACTTTCAAATTATTGGTGAGGCAAGCCCGGCGGGTCCTCACCACTGACCCATTCTGAGCAATGTAGATGTTGCCATTGACATTGCTGTGAATTTGGGGATTGTGGAGGCAGGTCCTCTGGCACTCAGGGGCACTGTCTTCTCCAGTAGAGCTGGTCTCATATTCTCGTTCAACAGCAAGCTGGATCATTTTTTTCCTGGCCCACTATTGGAAACAAAGAGAAGAGTTAGTTAATATCAACGTTGACAAAGACCAATCCTTCAGTTACTGAGCAAACCAGAAAGCAAGCTGCTTAGGAAAGACTCATAGAAGGTCTTTATTTCTTTTCAGACACTTTGATTTGAATGGGTACAAACTTGGGGGCAAGATTTACTGGTGTCAGTAAGAAGCTGTCCAGACTGAAGGCAGATGCTTAGAGAACTAATGTTTTGAGGTTACATAATCACAGCTCTGCTGAGCTAGGTTATCTGTTGTATGTTATGGCCCCCAGCGATCCAGCACAGGATTTAACTGTAGCTGCTGGAAATTATTTAATAAAGTCAGGTGAAAAGGAGCTCAGGGCTCCAGCTTCTTCATTCATACTGAGGAGGACAATGGGTATTATTTACATTTCTTTCAGGCTAGTCCAACTCCCACATTGAACGTTTTTGACTTTTGCTCTAATCAGCAAAAAAATTAAGACAAGTTGGCACCTTTAAAAAATTGCTATATCATGGTATTTTATCTTCTCATGGTTACAGTATTCTCACTGTCCAACTCTTAACAGCTCTTCTTCAAAATTCAGTTAAACTGCCACCTCCTTCCTACATAAGTCCGTTTCCGATTCTCCCAGCTCTTGTTAGCTCTTCCCCAAATGACTTGGTTATACATATATGTGTATATATTATCATATTTTATTATATGTGTGCATGTTGTTTTCCTCTGATAGAATTGTAAGATCCTTAAAGGCAAGGATTATTTGGATTAGGTTTTTGTACTTTCAGAGCCTGACTCGGCAACTGGCATGCAATTAGTGCTTAAGAAATGCAGTCAGGATGACTTGCGTTCGTTTGGTCTCAGCCACTTACCAGCTGTGTAATGCAGGGCAAGTCACTAAAAAAAAAATTCTCTTTTTTCCTCAGGTTCCTTAATTGCAAAAAATGGGTATAATATTAATACCCACCTTCCAGGCTTGTCATAAGGATCAAATGAGATAATATTTGTAAGTGATCAGCACAGTGCCAGACCTACAGTAGACATTTAATAAATACTTTTTGTTGTTGATTGGTTTATTGGCACAATTGTGAGTTAAAAGAAATCCTTACCCATTCCTTTGCTCTCACTCCATAATGTAGGAATGATTAAATATCAAAATAGACAAAAGGAAGTCTCCTTTTCCTTTCCTAACAGAAGACCACCACTACCCCTTGCAAAAAATTTATTTACAATGGGCCCTGGGACCTGCCCCTTGGCATAGTGGTTAGAGAGTGGGCCTCAAAGTTAAGAAGTTCTGCATTCAAGTACAGCATCGAACAGAGAGTAGCATTATGACCTTGGGCGAATCACTTAACATCTTAGCACTCTGGGCCACTCTCAAAGACTAGAAGTTCAAGAGAAGGTGCTGGCCTGCATTGGTACAGGAAATTTACCTGCAGTTTCCCTGTGCCAATGAAATCACATGTTCAGTTCTAAATGTATCAGTCCACACTTGGCAAGGACAGGTGAGAAGAGTCCTGTGCTATGGAACACATTTTTTTCTTTTTTAAAGAAAACAATTCAAAGGCATTTTCAGAAAACATGAATCCTCTAGCTCATTCTGAAGTCAGCCACACTTAGAATCCAAAGTATAGGGGCCTGGAATCTCTATACTTTGATTTGTATGATTTCAATGATCAAAAAATATTTCTGGTACAACTTGGTAATGAGATTAAGTCTAAAGTCGAGTGGAAATCTCCTCTGACTTTTTACTGGAAGCAGAAAAATGTCCTCTGAACTTAATTTATCTACTGTTTTATTTTAAAATTTGACTCCCAATATTACCACTGCCAGATGATTTCTGAAAACGTCCTTTACATTTTTTAGACAATTCAACACATCATTCTCTCCTAGATCCCAATGAAGAAATATTTAATCGGAAACAGAAATTTCATGAAAATAACAGAAAACCATAGAATATCCTCTACTTTTAATATCATGCACAAGAATTAAGTAGGAGAGATTGTGGCTACCAACATATTTATGCTATTGAGTCGAATATGTTGGGCATCAGTGATAATGCATAATAATGTACTGCTTTTAAGTGGGTTTCCCATTGGAATATTATGACCTACGGGTCACTTGTGAGATATATTTTGGTTTACTAATTAACTAATCCTCCCCAATACACTGACCAATTTGTTTCCTGGAGTCCTTCTATTCTTAAAAGCGATCAATATCACTGTTACTGTCCTTCAAGGCTCATTAGAGAAGGCACACAGGGCACAGCACACCACATCACACGTCACTGCAAACCCCACCTACTGTTCTGGTTTACAGCGCTGTGTTGTACCCTTCGGTGTCTTTGCTTTTTGCTGGGGGCACCTCTGCTTGGGCGCCCTCTGCTTCCTCTGCTCCCTCTTCTGGAGCAGCCTCTGTGCCTGCGCCCGGGAGCCTCTGTATTCTAGGCTTCCCTGGGGGATTGGGCGTGACATAGCCTTCTGCCCCCATCTGGCTTTCACTACTACTCTTACTCCCAATGGACTCAGACTCTTCTGCGCTGGCCTTGCTTCCTTCTGCCGATCTCAAGCTGCCTTCTTCAGCTGCTTTCTCCTGAGCTTCTACATCTGTAACATCTTCGGAAACAGCGAGCTCAGCTTCTTCTCCTTCAGCCGGCTCTGCTTCTTCTTCGACCTTCGGCTCTTCTTCGGACTCTTCTTCTGAAGACTCTTTTCTGCGTTTCTTAGGCACCTTGAGCAGTTCTTCGGGAGGAACGATCCTCCGGCCGACCACGATGTTCTTCCTGGCCTTCTCTCCTTCGGATTCCGTGGATTCGGACTCTCCGGACTCGGGCGTGGAGCTTTCCTCCACTTCCGAGGGCGTCTCGGACTCCGACTCTTCTTCGGAAGTTGTGCTTTCATAGCTGCTCCACTCGGACTCGTCACTGTAGTCACTGTACTCGCTGGACTCCTCACTGGACTCCTCGGATTCCACGGTGCTCTCGGTGGCTTCTTCCTCCAGCGTCAGCGTCAGGTAATCTCTGTCTTCTACCCCGAGCTCTCTCCGCCGTTCTTCATCTGCCAGCTCCCGGACTTTCTTAAATATCATGGGGAATATCTTAGCTTTCTTCCATGCCACGTGGGCCGTCTCGGCTGCTGTGGGGCCCTCGATGATCACAGGCACCTCCAGTTCCTCCGCCACCGGAGGCTCTATCACTTCCGGTATTCGAGGTTTCTTTGGCCTTTCCTGAAAGTTATGAAAATGTGATTTGTGTTTGGGTTGATGGGGAAGATGAGAGAGAAGCTGTCCCACACAAGTTACGGAAGAAAGGAGTGAAATGTGCCTACAAGAGATAGGCTGGGTTCTAGAAAAGGAAAGCCACAGAAGATGAAAGAAAGCCTTCTCTGCGCTGTATTTAAGACAGTTCTTAATGCGTGTCATGGACTACTTCAGCAGTCTGATGAAGCCTATGGATACCTTTTCAGAATAATGTTTTTAAATCAAAGAAAGAAATGCTAAATTATAATTAGAGGTTAATGAGAAAAAAAGAGGTGTATTTTCCCCATGCAATTTCACATACCCCACTGAATTCTATGCATGGTCTCTAAGTTTAGAAATCCTGGTTTAGAGAGGGAAGCAGGTGCTCTTGGTTGGCAGTACAGTTCCCTGCATTAACCTCCCTTGGTCTCAGTTTCCTCATTTGTAAAATGAGAAAGTTGCATTAGATGACCTGTGGGATCTTTTGAATCAGCGTTAGAGGTATGATCCTCTGAATTTCAAAAAAGGTAATATGATCATAATTGCTTCTTTAGAATATTTGTTCTTCAGTTTGGGTTTGACTGAAGTTATAGCAATGTTCAGTTATCACCTTTAAAAAAAACAGCAATGAGGTAAGTTCAAGTTGTTGGTATTACAAAACAAATTGATCTGCCTGCATTAGCTATGGCTGGATTTCTTTACCAAACTGTGATGAAATCTGCGAGATTTTAATCGTCTCTATGTATCACAGTATCACCTAGAAATCAAATTAAATAATATTATGGGATGATTATTTGTAGATTGCAAAATAAACCCCTTCAAAAGAACCAGGGTTTTGTTTTTGTCTTTATTCCTCTTAGTGCCTAGCATTGTGCCTGGCTCTTAGTAGGCGGCTAAAAATATGTGTTGTATTAGTCAGTCAACAACCATTAATGAGGCACAAGTGCCAGGCAGATAGGGATACAAAGGAAGGAAAAAGTATTTGCCTTTAAAGAGTTCATAGTCTATTTTCTGAACAATCATTTAGATTTTGCACAACAGGACCAACTGTTACAGTTTCTTTGGGGGGGGGGGAAACGAAACAAAAAATTAAGTTGTTCCTGTAACAGAAACAGACTGGCTGTGAGACACTGGCCAAGTTACTTGACTTCTCAGCTTTCTAAGTTGTGGGAAAGGTGCTGATCTGCTTTCCCAGAACTTTCCTCACCTGGGAATTCCACTATACTAATGATATCTCAGGTCCAGTCCCTATCTTGAATTCCATTAACACAGGATCTTGAGAAGCAGGGAACCTAGTTGAGAATAGCATCTGCACATGAGAACACACCAAAACCTCCCGATGTCAAAGAGGATGAAAAGCCATGCTGTTGTCTTGAAAGGGTCAGCCCCGAAAGAGCAAAGGCAGAAGTAGGCCTACCTCCTCCTCTGGATAATAGTCTTCCTCAGCTTCTCCTGCCACTTCACCATACTCCTCACCCGCAGGTGGCAGTAGCCGGCGACGACTTCCATACTGGGGCATTTCATACCTGTAATAGAAATCTACAACTTTAAGCATCTTTTGCCTCTTTCTTCTGATCCCGCATCACTGATCTTTGCATTCCTTCTGCTTTCCAAACCCTCAAAGGTCAGCACAGCAGGTATAGAAACATCAGGAATGATTATATAGATGTCAGTTTCAAATCTATATTTTAGGGAAAAACATAAGAACAAGAGAGTGTCCAATGAGCCAAAGTGCTGTCTACAGATCAGGCATTTTGGAAAGCACAGTGAACTTACCCTTAACATCCCACCATTTCCATTTTCAATGATGCTTGTACTTGAGGGTCACAGTGGCTGTGTTTTAAAAAGTGACTTACCGGAGAAGAGCGAGTTGGGGCTGGTAGGTGCAGCTTTTTTTTTTTTCCTTTTTTAAGTTTTCCACTCAATTCTAGAACACATTTCCTACTTTTTGTAATTTGTGTTTGTTAGTTTTATGTTCATTTTGAACATTTTGCACGTGTTTGCTGTTCCCATCAGAATGAAAACTCCAGAACAAGAGTTTTTCACTTTTTGTTCCTTTAGCCCAGAGCCTATCACTATCACTATCGGCCATAGGGCAAGCACTTAAAATACTTGACTGATGAAGTATTGAACATCTCGCCCAAAAGCTCAGTAGTGAATTCAGGAATCAAACAAATGTGTGTTGACATCTATTCCCCTCTTTGAATCGTTTGGCCTTATTTTTATTTACAAGTAGTAGAGAATAATTGAAATGACTTTTAGGTATAGGAAATCATCCTCAAAGTAGAATCTGGTGATGTGATTTTTCCGGGGGGGGGGGGGATACAAATGGTCAACATTAGTAAGCTTTCTTAACTTACGCATGTAAAAAGAGTACATAAAGAAAACTGTGTCTAGGTATAGAGTGTAACAATCTTGCTTACACTATTGGTCAGAACTAATTCCAGATAATTCTGCTATTCAAAGAGAAAAGGTATAGTTTATTTTGGAAAAAGAAAGCAAGAAAAATTCTTCAATCACATTTCTGGGAAAGGTGACAATTTCAAGAATAGATTTAGTTGATTTTCCAAAATTCTGCAGGTTTTCAAGCACAGTTTATATATATATATATATATATACTACATTCTGTTCCACAAAAATTCTTCATATAAAATAAATTAGGATTAATTGGGATGCCTAACAAAAATAAAGAATCTTCTTTGGAAAGACAACACACAATTTCTTACCATGTCCCATTCCTTGGTTTCTGATTATGGATTTAAAGAACAAAAATTCATTTTTGCAAATGTTTATTATTTAAATATATTCTCCATGTAAATAAATACCTTATAAAAAGAATGATCCCAAGGCAAAATGTATAAAAGATAAAGTTAAAATCATAACCTATCTTTAATTAATCAGTCTCAGACTTCTTTTTCCTTTTCAAATGCTACTGCAAAAGCAAATCTAAGCAAATGATCTGGTATCAACCATTCACACCTCAAAGTGAATTTTAGTGTTCTTTCTCCTAATACTATTTCTATTAAATGTCCATAGTACTGTATTCTGTATTTTAAGCCATATTGCTAATTGTGAACTACAAAAATTCTACTTTCTCATGTTAAAGGGGTTTTAAATCTCAGTGAGAAAATGAGGAGGGAGGAAAAGATATAAATTATTGCTCAGTGGCAATTCTTAGGTCCCTCAAAATTTTCCACATAGGCAACTTTCCTAATACAATTATTTCTTTCTGGAAATACTTAAAAACTTGAAACTTGCTTATGACACTAGGACCTAATAATGATCTTTAATGTTATTTCTTCTTTGCCTTTAATTTTGCTATTCAGTGAGGAGTATAGAGTGGGAAACATGGTGTTAAAGGTTAAATGAATAAGTAGATAATCTTGGCATCTTTTAGCTAGGGAGCAGGAATGGCAGGTGGGGGACAGGTGTGGGCTCTAATTTCTCCCAGCTAAAGTGAATTCATCTGTCTCTGAAGACAAGGGATTCACTACATGGAGTTAATTCAGTAAATCTAGTTAGGAATTAGTCAAGTAAACCCCTCTCTTTCCCACACCTGTCCAAATCAATCACAGATTTGAAATCCTATAGCTATTTTCCAGTTTAGCAATGCTAAAAAAAGTGGGAAACATTTCCCAGTAGGCATGGGGATGATGAGGAAAGCTGGATAGAGTTGTGGTCTAGTTTGAAGAGTTTGAGGATGAAAGATTTAAAGAAATGCCAAAGCTGAAGACTTTGACCCTCTCTTCCCCCACTGCTTTACACCAGAAAAATCCCTCTCATACCTGATTGCTGCTATTCTACAGATCCTCCACTAAAGCCCTTCTCTGATTCTTCATCATGGAATGGAGTTGCCTCTTTAGGGTTCTAAACTGAAAATTTATTCATTCTCCCACTGGACTGTGAGTCTTGACAGCAAGGATTTATAAAAAAACACAATTTTCATTGTATTCCTAGTATTTAGCATAATACCTGGCATATGGAGAGTGCTTAGAAAGGTTGATTTTTATTGTTGAAAAATTTTCAGATATGGAATTAGGGATATGCTGTTTTCACCTTCACCGTACCTGTTTCCTTAACCTCAGAGACATCAATTACTTTCTACTTTTTAATACTTATAGACTGATTGATTACTGTGGACACAGAAATCAAATCAGTGCTATCATTGCTTCAGGAGAGGGTATGTCTATTATATTCTGTGGATCAACTTATCATCTCTGTCCACCAACTCCTTACGTAGGTTGTAACCTCTCTCCTCTCTCTCTCTCTCTCTCTCTCTCTCTCTCTCTCTCTCTCTCTCTCTGTCTCTCTCTCTCTCTGTCTCTCTCTGTCTTTCTGTCTCTCTCTCTCTTTCTCTTTCTCTGTCTTTCTGTCCCTGCTTTCCTTTTTTTCCTTTCTGTCTTTCTGTCTCTCCATATCCCTCTTTTTTGTGCCAATGATTTTCATTCATTCCTTTAATCGTCACAAGACTGGAGTCAGGCTAATTTTTTTTGTTGGTCTTGTTCTTTTTTGTTTATTTGTTTGTTTGCCATACAAACTCTGAATGGTGGCATAGTAAGCCACAGAAAAGTTATGTCACCTGCATCTATGGAATGGGTACCCAAACTGGCAAAAATCATAAATTCTTGAAGCATTAAATTATTCCCAAGAAGCTATTGGAACTCATTACTTATGCCTTTATTTTCCATGGAAAGGCAGATATTGAGAATGAAATCATTTCCCTCAGTAATGCTTGATTTAAAGTTATGAAACCAGTAAATGTTATATTTGGAGACATGGCTGTACCTATGATAACTGGTCTTTGAGTCATAAGAACTTTGTGCCAGCTTGTGCTCTGTAAGTGTCCTCCTGGTTCTTAAAGTGGGGAGTATAATACATGTACTATATAGTTCTCAGAGTGCATACCTTTTAAAACTCTATGGGCCCTAGAAATGTGAGTTATTACTCACTGGGTGATAGCATGTTATATTTAAAAAATCACTTAACAAATATTAGATTTAGAATCTAAAGGCTTGGGTTTACATCCTGACTCCTTCCTAGCTATGTGACTTAATAAAAATCACTCACCCCCTTTGAGCCTCAGTTTCTTCATCTGTACTATGGGAGTTATAAAAATTGAATTACTTCCTACATGACTTCAGTCACTCAGCAGTTGCAAGGAAAATAAACTTTAAAGAGTTATAGAAATGTAAACAATAATGATATAGTTGGAGTCAGGGAGCTGAGAAGGTCAAGTTCTGCATGTGATACTTGCTAGTAAGTTCACCATGGAAAGCCTCTCAATCTCTCTAAGACTCAGTTTTCTCATCCATCAAATATGGATAATCCCTGCAGTGCACACCTCCGAGGGGTGCTATCAATTTCAAATGAAAGACCTGTTTAAATGTTAGTTATGATTCCTCTTCAATGAAGGCTTTATTTATTTATTTATTTTTGGTGAGGCAATTGGGGTTAAGTGGCTTGCCCAGGGTCACACAGCTAGTAAGTGTTAAGTGTCTGGGGCCGGATTTGAACTCAGGTACTCCTGAATCCAGGGCAGGTGCTCTATCCACTGCGCCACCTAGCTGCCCTTTTTAAAAAATTTTATTCAACAAAGGCTTTATCCAGCATTATAGTGCAAAGCAAAGCACATAGACAGAATCAGAGCTTTTGAACTAGAAGGGGCCTCAGAGACCATGTAGTTCAACCCCTACATTTAAGTATGAGGAACTGGGGCCCAGAGACTTGAAGACATTTGTTCAAGGTTATGCAGACTGTTAGTGTCATGGGTAGGGTTTTGACGCAGGTCCTGTGACTTTAAAGCCAGTGTTCTTCCCATCTACAATGCCACCTCATCTGCCTAGCTAACTGCATAATTTAGTGACTATTTAAAGAAAACCATGATCTCCAACCTTCAGACCCTGAAGGATTGAATATATGGGCAAACAAAATGTTTTTTTTTAAATTAGTGAAAATTCAATTCAATTCAGCCAACTTTTTAAAAATTAAAGACAAAAGAAATTATCCAAGATGTACATTTGGATGAAGAGATATATCAGGACTAGTTCTCAAGGCCTGAGGTGCCCCCTGTCATTCGTAGTGATTTGGGTGGGGGGTTGACTGTGTCTTCTTCATTTTTGTTTTTCTTGAACCTCTGAGTTCAGGATCCTCTACATTCAGTAAAGAATGAACAAGTTGAATGAATGTTCTGAGCTGAAAAGAAAACTGAAGTAAGGACGCTTTTCATGGGAAGTTATGCCACTGACCTGATCTGACCTGGTCCCTAAGGCCTCCTTGTTTTAGGGTGGTCAGTATCATAGAGTGAGTAGTCGTGCAGGATTGGGGGTTGAAGTACTGTATTTCATTTTTGTCTTTTGTGTTACTGGCACACAGAATGCACTTAATAAATGCTTGCTAATTGATGGATGGGCTTGGGTTTGAATCCTAGATCTCTAACTTACTGCATGCATAACCTTGGACAAATTTCTTCCATGAGGACCAGAGGATCCTCAGTTTCTTCCTTTGTACAATAATTTGACCAAAAGGTAACAGATGTCTTTTTCCTTTCCAAATATCTGATCTGATTTTGTTCCCAGGCCTGGCCCTCAGTGAAAGCGAAGGAAGTAAACTTTTCTGGGCTCAAAGCTCTCTTTTCCCCTTCTAGCTCACATCCTTATGATTCTTCTACACTCTGACCTTTTCTGAATCACTTAAGTCGGACTCTGATGTCTCCTAGTGGTGCCAAGGGTGAAAAAAAGAAACATAACATAATTTAATTCAAAGGAAAAGAGGTAGTTTGACTGGAATTGAGCTGGTAGAAGGCAGTAGAGTTGTCCCTGAAGTTCCTTAATTGTGTAATGCAAGGATAGACCTCCATATTGCAGAAGTCATTCTAAAGGTCCATTGAAAAGAATCAAGCAATTGGGTACCTCTTGTCTCAGAAGAGAAGACCTTAGCCTTTTTCTGCCGAAGTAAATTAAAACAGATAAGGGATTTTAGTACACAGTCTAAGCAGGAAACTGGTTAAGGCTGCAGAGAGGGAAGAAAAATGATGGTTTCGAAGTGAGTCTTGGGTGTTATGATATTTCTAAGTCTCCATGATTCGTGGGACAACCCATGCAAGTATTGAATAGGATAGGCATCGACATTACTAATCTTGTAATTTAATGATATAGAATTATCCCAGATGAAGAAATTTCCTCCACTCATGCAGGGTCAGTCCCTTCTATTCTACTTATAGTTTCAGAAAATAGACTGAAACATTAAGAGGTTAAGAGACTTGCCCAAGGTCTCACAGATAGTAGGGGGCAGAGGTTGCACTCAAACCTAGGTCTTTCTAGTTCTGAGTTCAGCTCTCCATCTACTATTCCACACAGAATCTAAGTATAATGATGAACATCTTTAAAATATTTGGTGCTAACATGTCTGTCATCATAGGGCCTAAAATTATAATGATGGCCCTTTGATTCTTCATTTTCTTATCTGATATTGTTAAGCACAGGATGAGTGAACCTGTGATTCTAAAGGAGTGGGACCTCTCTCTACCAAGACAGTATGCAACTATGTGTAACTATCTGTTCTTTCTTAGAGAGTGACCTGAGCCTCAGGGTAGTAAAGTAATTTGCCCAGGGTCACACAACTAGTAAGCATCTGAGAAAGGATTTGAATGCAGATCGTTCTGCCTCCAAGTTATGTCCTCTATTGACTATACCACCACATTGCCTCCGTCTAATTGGCTAGAATTTAGAAAGCCTTCTCCTTAGCTATTGATAGATTCCCAGCAGCAAAGGAAGTTGCAAAAACACTTGAATCTAGATAGATTCTAGGTTATTCCATCTCCACTAAGACTTTTCATTGAGTCAGTTTGTTAATTTAGGAAAGTGCATGTGAAAGAAGATGAGAAAGTAAAAGATTATAGCTCGGGTGAGTTTATGGAAGAATCCAAGTGGCCCATTTAAGATATTTCCCCTTTCATTATTTTAATCCCTGTTGGAAATAGGATTGGCTTCGATAAGTTGGGAAATATATCAATATAGAGAAAGTTAGTCACAAATTCTTTAGGCCCTCCTGCCTCAGATGATAGAATTTGTTTCTTTTGGTTATAGCAAACTAAGAAATTTGTACTTAGAAGTCTTTGTCAGCCTTTTAGAAAAAAGTCACATCCAATATTGATTTTTACATGATATATTCTCTGAGTTTAAACAGACAGGAGTGGAGTTGGATATGTGAAAGGGGGCTATAGAAAGGAGATGGGGTAGCTTTGACATAAAGGAAAAGGTGTTTTGTTTTGTTTTTTTGGTAAAATCACAGAATCCTTACAGTGGAGGCAGCATGTTGTGGTGGAAAGAACACTGGAAGCAGACTCAGAGGTCCTGCGTACCAATCCTACCCCTCTCATTTTCTACCCGTGTAACTTTGGATGAGTTACTTTGCCCCCCTCAGGATACATTTCCTCATCTGTCAAGGGAGGGAGCTGGACCAGAGGACCCCTAAGGATTCCTCTCTTATCTAAACCTCTGGTCCATTCCTGCTCACATCCTCCTATGAAGCCAGTGATGGGGGTTAAATCCTCTATCATCATCCATTTTGAAATCCAGAAGTCTGAGTTAAATCAATTTGATTTCCTGGTAGTTAAGAGCTTGGGCCTTTCTAATACTGAGCATTTTATGAGTGACACTTTGATGCATGTTGTGTAACCCATTGTGCCTAGCAAATAATTGGTGTTCAATAAACACTTGATTAACTCACTAAAAGAATCTACCCATTGTATAGTAAAAGGTCATTCACTGAGGCCTCCTTTTTGAAATGGTAGTAAAGGAATCATGATTGATGACCACCATTTTAGGCAATTCATTGGCTTGTATATTCTGAAAGATTCTACTTCTTGGTGTGGTGTTTAGGTAGAGCTTGGAAGTAAGGGGAAAGATTGAGATTCAATAAAGCCACTGCATCTAAATGTGTTTGTTCTGGGAAGAGAAAGGATAGTTCATGGAAACTGAAGAATAAATTTTCTGGATGCTCTAACAATTTTCCAATGATAGACCTAATGATGGACTGATGGGCTGATCCAGTGAGCTGGGAGTCTTTTGGGATATGGAAATATTTTGTACAGGAGTAAGTGCATAACTTTGTGGAAAATCTTAGCCATGATTTGTGTTTTCCAGAAATAGAGGGGTAAACCAGATTACCTTGGATGATCAATTCAAAACCTCTCTGATTCTATGAACCTCTACTCTTTAAGAATTCCCCTAAGCCATCAAGTTCCACAAATGACAATATAAATATTTTAAAAATAAATAGGTCCATAGTTTGCATAAAAAAGAGACAATTAGATTTTTGCTAGGGACTTTAGGGTTTTAGAGGCTGGATAACTATCCTTCAGAGATGTTTTAAGAGGACATTTAGATTAGATGACCTCTCTTGCCTTGTTTCTGAGATTCTATGGTTTTAAAGAGGGAAAACATGGTAGCATGACAAGAAATGCACTTTGCCAGAGTTCCAGTTCCATGTTATTCATCAACAAGAAAATATAGTAAATAAGCAAGTTGACATATTAATAGGAAGGCCCAGTATTTTGTATTGCCAACATAAGCTCTAGCTGCTTTGTGCAGGCAAGTCTTTACCTTTGATGCATAATATCACCTTCAAGAAACAACAAAATAGAAATTAACCATCCTTAATACTGCAGATTAAAAAGCACGATAGTTCACTCTGGGCTTTATTAATATGTCACGGCAAGATGAATTTTGCAAGCAGTATTACTAGCAAAAAGAGGTATTTCATCTTTTCCCCAGGGCCACAGGGCTCTTTGGTTGACTTTTAAAATAACAATGACAACAGAGAAAAGCACACAAAATATAGCACAGACAACAAACACAATGTGAGTTTAGGTACCTTTGATAACCTGTTTCTTCTTTCAGGGCAAAAAACACTGATTCTCTCATGGGCAATTTCAAATAATTGCAAATAACCACATTGCCTTGATTTTTGTTATGGAATGGCTTTGGGGATTACAGAGGAAAATTTCTGGAATAGATGTTTTATACTTCAGAAAAGTGGGAAAGTTTTAGGATTAAACCTTATTCTTCAGAGTATTTTCAGACCATTTTTCCTAATTAAAACCCCCCCACATATTTCTAAAAAGGGTACAAACACATATATGCACATTCAGAGATACACATGCACATACGCACATATATACATGTACTTATTAAAACACACACATGCAATGCATAGCTATGCATGCATGGGCAATATGTGCATGTGCCTGTTGTATGTATGCATATATACCTACAGACACATATGCACATTTATAGATGTATATAAAAATGCATATATACATATGTATATACACATACTTATATGTATGTGGATGTACACACAATGTATACATGTATGTGTGTGCATGTATGTATCCACATGCAGTGCCAACTCCAGGAAAGTTTAATGTTTAATGTTATATAAAGCTTAAAGAAGCTCCCAGACAGCAGGCCAAGGGAACCTTTTAATTACATTTGAGGAAAACAAAAAACAAAAACCAACAAAAAATGGCATGACAGACTGCTTTCAATCTTTCACGTAACCATCTGTAAAGCTTCACCATTAATATTCTACACACAGAGTTGATTAAAAGAGTTAAATGATCACAGTTGTCCATGTGATAGGAAATTAATGAACAACCAAAATGAAGATTTATTGCAAGAAGATGATGTGTGACTTTCCAAAGCATACTTGAGTTGCGTCACATTTGGGTTCATTGATCCCTCTCAGCAATCTTGGTAGAAACAGAAAGTTCAGAGGCTTGAGAAAGACAAGCAAGCCCATTCATCATAATTGCTTTAGAGTGGTCACAACAATGCAGATTAAAACTGTTAGCAAGAATGCTCCCTTAAGCCTATCATCAATGTCATTTAGTATTGGAAAAAGACCCATGTTGCATATTGCTGACTGCTTACACAACTTTTCCAATATTTATAGGGATCATAAAGTCTTTAAAGACTTCAGCAATATAGACATGGTTTTCATACACTCTGTCTTTTCTAAATGAGAGAAGTTCCACCTTCCACTCCCCACAAAAAATTTTGTGAGGGGAACAATTGTGTCTCCATTAAGAAATTAAAAAAAAACCAAAACTCATCAGATGCATTTGGTGAAATAGACAACCAAAGTAGGTCATCTCATTTTCAATAAAACTGCTACACAGTCATCTCTCATTGGTAATAATTTTCATGAACAATTAAATATATAAGAGAAGCATATATCTTCAGTACATGTACATGATTTTGTTTTTTTATGTACCATTTTATTGCTTCTTCTCCAAAAATAAGTGAAAAAAAAAAACCCAACTGAATCCAGCTGAAACAAATGTGAAGTAGATAAGAGGAGAAAGTTTTTGAATGGTCCAGGTATGTTCCACATGATTTATTCCTTTTCAGCTTAAGCTTCCATTAAAAACCCTGAATTACATTACAGTCGTTTCTGATGCAATCTCTCTTACTGTTTGCAAATTATTTATTTTGCACCATATCTTTTAATAATAGTCTACTTTTAATTTGGAACATAAATATGTGATCATCAAAACATGCCCCTGAAATCTACTAAGGATTATGTCCCTATGAAGTAATTTTTTAAAAAAAATCTAAAATTAGAATCAAAGACATTTTTTTTAGTTTATCAAGGGATTAATTTCTCAATTTAAATTGCTCTGGTCAGGTATTCAATGAATATATACTGGACCAATATATGATGTGACCTAAAACGGCAACAAAATGGAAATTTTAGGCTTTTTAGTGATGTATAAATTCTTAAAATAAAATAAAAATAATAGCCCCCAAATGCGCTAAAATAGATTGAACTCCACGGCCTTGGGATTCTCTCTTCTTCCAGCATAAAGAGTGTTTTATTTTTGTTTATTTATTTGTTGGCTTTTTAAAGACCAACTATAAATATTTTTTAAAGAAAAACTTTCAATGGAAAGGGAAAGAAATGATAAAAGAAATGTTTATATTATTTGTGGGCTACAAACTCATTAATTCCATGAAAAATAGCAATATGGTGATTTGAGGCAGACCACAAAAATAAAGAAAAAAAGAGCTTTTGTATTTCACATAATTCTTGCTTGGGATTAATATAAAAATGGTAAAAACTAATGGAGGGACAAATGATTTCATTGTCAAGAGAATACTGTTTCAGCTTGGGAAGAATCAGATCCTTTTTCTTAAAATGCTTACAGAATTATGAAAAAAAAAACCCTTATATGGGTTTTCTAAAAAACAAATGTTATCATGCATATGAAAAGCTGGCAAAAACATGCCAACTGTAGTTTTTCAATGAAAGGAGAGAAAGAGAAAAACAAACAAAAAGTAATGTTTAAGAATGCAAAATTTTGCCTGATGGTTTTGGTTAAAAATAATTAGAGGTAGACAATGAATGGAAAAATTTATAAGGCTGTTCAGATCGCCATTTTATGATCTCATTAATTTGTAAATTTGTCTGAACAACCTTTGGGAACAGGAAATAGTATGATAAATTTGATAAGACTTCTATGAATAGATATATAGTAAAACTAAGAGAACCAAGAGAATAATTTAGATGACGACCACAATAATATAAAGGGCCACACTTTTAATAAATTCAGAACTTTGATCAATGCAATGAGTATCTGATTTCAGACAACTAATGACAACAAATTCCTCCTATCTCTAAGAAGATGGGAGACAGATTTGTAGTGGGGAATGAGATATCAATTTTCCTATGTGGTGAAAGTGTTGATTTGTTTTATTTATCCATACTTTGTTATGCAGAGGCTCTGAGGATGGGAGTGAGTCAGTGCAAAGTGACAGAGATGGAAAAAAAAGAAAGAAAAGAAGCTAAAAAATGCAAAAATACACAGAAAAAAGCCAAAAAAAGTGCAGAAAGGGGCATATAAAGAAATTGGAAAACTTTTTTTATTGACTTTTAAAATGACTTTACAAAGAGAAGTCCCACAATTTCATATACAATCCTCTTTTTTTCGCTTCTTGGTAAATTCATGTTTGTTGATGGTGGTTAAGTCCATAATAGGAATATTTTTATATAAAAATAGGATAAATGCTGAAAGATGCACATAGCAGGTGCTTCATAAATAACTGACTGAATAATTAAAAAGGACTTTAAGAAGAGAATTGTGGGTATTTTAATATACTTTCTGCAAAGAGTAATCATGGTCTATCAGCTAAACTTTTTTACAAAATTCCAAATATTGTCTCCTATCTTCGCAGTAAAGTGACCCCCCATTGAGGGAAGTGTTGGAGCCAATTTGTACTGGCTCTCAAGACCTAATCGTTAAATCTTGTCACTGTTAGTGTTTACACCTTGGAAATCAAATGCTGGAAATCAGGGATTGATTTATTGTTTTGTTGATATCCTCTACTTAAAAGAAAATGACGGAGAAAATGTTAATATAGCCTATTAAAATTTAAAAGTGTGCCTTGCATTGGGCAGGACTGTTATTAAGCAATGCCCCGCACACCTTTGCCTCCATGCCTCTTGCCAGTTTATCTTTCATGTCTGGAATGTATTTCTTCCTCACTTCCTCCTCTCAGAATTCCTAACTTTCTCCAGGGGTCATTTCAGGCTACCTATAGGAAGTTTCTCCCGATCCCCCTTGTCCTCAATATTGTCTCCCTCAAAGCGACCCAGAATGTTTTTATCTGTTTACATGTTGTAACCCTACCACCCATTAAGATGTATGTAATGTGAGGGCAGGGGTACCTTTTCATTTTTTAATCCTTAGCACCTAGCCCAGTGCCTAGATAATAATTATAAAATGATTTTTAGGAAATACTCATTGAATTGCAATAAATGACAATGGAAATGTAAGCATTAAACTGTTAGACATACTTGGAACTCTGACCCTTGACACATGACTTTGGGGTCAGAATTTGGCTTATGATTACCCATTTGGCTTAAATTCTAGGCTCATAAAAGGGAAGATATCATGAGCAAAAGAGGATTCCAAATTTCTAAGAAGAACTGAGTTCACTTATAAATTTAGGACCTACAATGGAAGAGAGAAACTTCTGTCAGATGTTTTAAATGATAATGTCAATGTTTGAATGGAGGAACAAAGCATTGCCTGAAATTAGATTTAAGCCATTTCCCTAAAAAAAGGCAATGTAATGGTTGTGGGTAAACAAAGAAAAATCAAGAAAATGTTCAATTGTATTGCACATAGTTCTTAAATTTGACATAAAATGAGAAATAATGAGAGAGAGAGAGAGAGAGAGAGAGAGAGAGAGAGAGAGAGAGCGTCCCCAAGATACTTTATCATTTTGCATGTGGAAAGAGCACAATATTTGATTCAGAAACCCTGAGTTAGAATCCTGGCTCTGCCACTTAACAAATTATGAACTCGATTTAAGTCTCGGTTTCTCAGAGCCTCAGTTTCCTTATCTATAAAATAAAGGAATTGGATTTCAAAGGCTAGTACCAGTTCTAAAACTCTGTGATCGCTTATATTTTCAGCACCTCATTTTAAATGTTATTGTTTAAAATAGGATTAGTTCCATATTTATACAAAGAATCTGATTGAGCTAGACTTGAGCACCTCAGATTTTTCTCCCCTAATGTACTGTTCATTTTAGAGGACAAGCTAATTTAGTATAACTGACATACTTAATGTGAAGACTTATAATTTAGATTAATGAAATTAGCAGTAACTAAATTCATAAAACATAAATCTTTATGGACACTTATAAACCTTCTCTTGATAACACTGACTTGAATTTCTTTATTGGAGGTGAGTATAAGCAAATATTCTCTTTGATGGGAAATCTTAGCATGGAATATTAATTAAGAAGGGGCTTGAATAGTGTGAACAAGCAAAATCACAACACATGTTAAACATCTGCTGAAATAATCAACTGTCTAAAAAAGGCAACAACTAAAGATGTATTTTCATTTTTAAGGTGAAAAAATAAAAGTATGTAAAGGAAGGAGAATGAGGAAAAACACAGGACAATAGGAGGGACACTCTACTCAAAGTTATAAGCACATTTGGAAGATGCCACTAAACCATAATACAGAATCATCTTATATAGAAACAGAATTCCATAAGATAATAACTCTGACTTACTTTGTAGTTACCCATCTTATTATCACTTCCATTTTAAATGCATATAATATTATACTAAGGACAAAAGCTTTTCTTCCAAATAAGTTAAGAATTCCTCATTTCACAAGTAAATATAGAACAAATCATACTATTCTGAAAATAAGATTTCTTTCCAGATGCACATGCATAGAAGGAAACAATATATCATCTTTACCTTTGAAAAAAGAACTACAGTTAGTTCTACATCTGAAGCCTCCAGGTGGCAAAGTGCTAACCAAAAAGTAAACATATAAAACTATGACACCAATTTAGGATTTTGCAAAGTAAGACCTCAGGGGAATGTGGACATATGTGTGTGTGTATGTGTGTGTGTGTGTGTGGGGGGGGTACACGTGGGTGCACATGGACAGCTCAAGAAGACCTTTCCTAATTTTACAATAAAATCTATAACAAAGAATGCTGCCTTTTATAGATAAGCAATACAAAGTGAAGAAACAATACAAAGTTCATGGTGATGATGTTAACCAAAAGTACTTTAAGGTTGACAGGGAGAATCAAACAGAGAACTGGGATCAGTCCTTGAGAAGGGGCAACAGTCTAGTTATCCTTGATGCCCAAACTTGCTCTCATGAGTCCAATTTTGATTGTCAAAAACAGAGTCAAAGAAGATAGCAACAAATGGCAGAAAAAACCCCACAGCATCAGAGTGCTGTGGATTGAAAGAAAATCTGATTCTCAAGCTCTTCAGCAACATAGCCAGAGTTCTGCTGCATTTGTTCAGTTGTGGTTGCTGTATTGGGTGGCTGAGGTGTGGCAACTGGTTTGAGCCTGGAACTCTGTGGGGGTGCTGGGGGTTTTTGGCCTATGTGGCTGTACATGTTTGCTACTGACTTCTCAATGGCTGCTAGGTTAGGGAGATTTTTGAGAATGCCTTTCAGTTCCCTTCGAGGGCCTGGACTTGGGTCTGGGACCACTGGGGAAAGCTGCCCACATAAAGAGTCCATTCCCATGTCAGGGGAGAGCCTGGAGTGATGACGGACAACTGGGCTGGACAGGGAGCATGAAGGAATGGGTGAAGCAGGAGGTGGCAGTGGTGGTGGTGGTGGGAGTGGAGGAGGAGGGAAAGGCGGAGGAGTGTTGGGAGGATCTGGAATATTTTCTATCATTTTCTCCCTTGTCTTAGGGGACAAATAGTGTTGAGGATTGGGTTTTGATATCCAAAAAGAAGGTGGCAGAGTTGGCTTTTGAGTCAGTGGAGAAGATGTGAGAGGAGCATCAGCATGAGAAACGATGATTGGAGGTACAGTATCAAGTTCAAGTGTACGTGGAACAGGTGGCAAAGTGGAAAAAGAAGAGAACCGGCACCAGGGAGAAGAAAGCAAGTGTTCAGTGGATAGCTCTAGTGGCTTACTTTGGGATGGGGACCAGGTTGCTCTTCCATCACAACACTTCCCTTGATTCATTTCCTGAAAAGTTTGCCCTTTAAATTGCCTGGCTTTCTGTGTCACTATCAATTTTGTGTCTTCAGTTTGAAATGGGCAAAGGCTAGCATCCACCGTACTCGACTGGTATCCACTTAGTTCAGCCTCTACTTGGAGGCGTTCATTTTCCCACTGGATAGGATCCATAATTACTGGCCTACTCAGAACCTCATACATCTGCCTCCGGGTAAAGCTGGTTGGTAGAGTCCATGGCCGATGAGTGCTTTCTGCTGGGTATTTCAAACAACCTTTCTTGGCTAGCCTTCTGGGGGAAAGCTTGTCTAGCAAACCTGTTCTTCTCCATGGAAATCCAGGACTTGTGGAACTTTGACCTCCCCCTTCCACATATAAAGGATTGTGGGTTGTTAAGGGGTTCTCATCAGATAAAAGTGTGATGTTACTTGCAGACTTGGGTAGGTTATTCCTGAGCGATCCAGTTTTCCGAGCCTGCTTGTGTGCTTCAATTGCACGGGAAGCCACGTGGCTTATTACTCTTTGACGTTCTCCTTCTTCTAAGACTGATTTATTTCCCCTGCTTTGTTGGAAATGGTACAGAAGGAAAAGACTTGAAAGAAAAGAAGATAATCACATGTAAGGAAACAGGCTGGGATAGAGATTTCATGAGAAAGCTGTTTTTAAGAGGTCACTACTAATGCTTCAGACTAGAAAAGGCCACATTGACTAGGATACCACCAAAGCAAGACATTTACTTTCACTTACTTTCTAAAAAGAGGAGAGGAAGGAGGAGTTGGATAACCCTTGATCAGCATGCTCAATTCTCATTTACAAAAATGTGTCTCTCAATAAACCTTAAAAAAAAAAACCAAAAACTTTGGACAATCTAGCAGATGTTTTCATGTTCTTAGATAGCATTGTTCCCACAATTCAATAAATTGTGAGGCAGAGACTGAGATCACAGAGGCAAAGAGGGAAGGCATATTTGTGCAAGGAAGAGTGATGCTGTGGCGAGAAGGGGAGGGTTACTCTGTTCTTCTTATTTATCTTATCTTTTCTAAGGATTTACATTATATACACATAAGGGTGTAGTGATAGTCCTTAAGAAAAAGTGTATGGATCACCAATTGCCTCATCACAATGATTCTGCCTAGGAGAGAAGCACATCTCTGTTTCTGGGTCAATATCTGGGAGGGCATATAGAAAATTTCTTTAGGTTAGAGAACTAGAGTTTACAACATTCTGATGACGGGATTTTATATGGATTATTTCTGCCTCAACATTTAAAATCAATAAAAGAATTAAACATCAGGATAATAGGTATATGCTAATATAGAATCATAGATTTAAAGCTTGATGGGACTTTAGACATTATCTAGTCAGTTTCTTCATTTTGAAAATAAGAAAATAGAGGTTTAAATGATTGAAGTGATTTATCTAAGGTGACACAAGCAGTAATAGGTGAAACTGGGAATTAACTTGAGGTCCTCTTACACAGAGTTCTTTCCATTGTACACCATGGTGCCGTTTTGAAAGCAATTCTTTAAAACTATTTTAATTACATCCAAATCAGTCTTGAAAAACCCACTTCTCATAAAGACTAATAGTGTTTGGCTTCTACAAGTATTTACTTATTCCCTATGAATTTTATGGACTTTAAAAAAAATCCAGCAATAAGCATCAACATATGAAAAGCAGTGTAGATAAAGGAAGAAGACTGTGTGTCACCTATCAGTAGTATTCTAATTGTCCACAAGATATTCCATCCAGGTGTATTTTCTTTTGGATTTTAATCAACTTTACTTAGAAGATTATTTCAAGTAAGAGCACAGTTCAAGATTTTTCATCTGAATCCCTTAAGTGAGCCCAGGACAAATTTACACACATGTCTTTCTTCCAGAATGCTTGTTGAAATAAAAAGCATTAGTTCTTGTGGTTACTGCAATGGAACCTTCTCATAAAGGGCTAGAAAAATGAATAAATGTATTTAATTCCTTGGACTTCTATGTCCTCACATGAAAATCAAGGCATATAACTGCATGATCTCTGGATCTGTGATATTATAGTCATTTTGTTCTTTAAACTCCTATAGATTTTTTTCCTTGAAATTTCATGGAATTTTGCTTAACATTTTCAATTAAAATAGAAATGAGCTAAAGTCCAGAATTCTGTAACTTTGCACTTTGGGTCTTCCCAAATGACAATAAAAGTAAAAGATGTATTTAGCCAGATGGGACACAGAAAACCTCCCATTCATTTTAATTAGGGTTGCTCGTGTCCGGAATCACGATTCTCATTAGCACTGCTATTTAAAGGTATTGGTATTTCTTTTCTGGTTCTGTTATCAACCACCCAGACAAGGCTTGTTTTAATGTATTGGACATCACTGAGGAATAATGCAACCTGGTGGGATGGACCAGTTTCAAAATTAAGACACTGATGGTTGTAGGGTCTTTGATTAGACCAGGAAGGGGATTTTGAGGTCATTTATTCCAATCCCCTAATTTTACAGATGGTAAAAATGAGGCCCAGAAAGGTTAAGGAACTTAGTCAAGGTCACATGAATGGTAAGTGGCAGAGCTAGGGTAATCATGAAAATGGAGGGAGAAACGAGATTACTACTATTTTGTGTGAGTGGGAAGCCCACGAAGGGGAGGAAGGGAGGAAATACCATGCCATAAAATAAAGGTCATTGAAAGCATTTGAGGAGGCACTCAAAACAATAACCTTATGGAGTTATTATTGTATAGCGAACAGATCATTAGATCTGAAGTACAAATCCTAGCTCTGCTACTTCCTACCTGTAGGACTTTGGGAAAGTCACTTCCTCTCTGTGGGAGTTTCCTCACCTCCAAAGTTATTGGACTAGGCAATGTCTAAGATTCCTACAAGTCTAAATCAATGATTTTGGTGCTTGAGAAATTGGTTGGTGTGTAGACTTCAGAATGCATAGAAGCACATAATTTGTAGTAGGAGGACCTGAGTTTGAACCCCGTGTCTGACCTTTAACAGCTACAAGATCCATAAACAAATGGTGCAGCTTATCTGAGCTTTAATTCCCTCATCTATAAATTGGGAATAGGAACAATACTTATACGACTTTGTTCTCAGGGTTGTTCTGAGGATTGATTGAGACATAATGTATACTGAATGATCTGTTAAGCCATAAAGCTTCATTGATCTGAATTATTTTTTGGAAGGATTTTTCCTGCTTAAACAAAATATTAGATTTTCCATTTTGGGGTTATCCATCCACTAGCAACAAATATAACAGAAAAAAATTAAAAGGAAAAACACTTTGAAATAAACCAGAAATGATAGTGTGGTGCTGGAAAGGTGGATGAAGGAAAAAAAAACATTAAAGAAATAAGTATAAAGATAAAGATGCCATCAGATATGCAAAGATGTCATTAAATGAATGCCAGGAAGGACTCATGAATGGCGATATGAGAATCCTTACTACTTAACTTGAAGACTAGACCACTACCACAGAAAGGAGAAGGGTGGGTAATAACCTGGTGAGATCAGGAAGACTAGACAGTCATTTTAAATAATTTGGGTCACCACTTCAGGTTTATTCCTATATCTTAGGTGATTCAAGGAAAAACCACCACCATGAAATAAAATGAAGCATGCTTCTTTTCATTGTTTCTTTATGGATCCATTTGCTATTTTAGGAATTGTTTACCAGACTAACATCTATCTTTAGAATATATTAGTTTTCAATATGCTGTAGAAACCAATGTACCATCTTTCAAGTAGCAGAACCTGCCAACATGCCTAAACCATAAAAGAAAGTTTGGGCACTTTGGTGGACAAACATTTGATCATTTGAAAAGGTGGTATAAAGAAACTCTTCAGGTTTATCCCTCTCCTTTCCTTGTAACATGCTGTCAAAGGAGAATCAACCAAAGGGAAAATAGAAAGTAGGGCCAAGGATTCATTTGAAAGTAAATGTCTTTTCAGCAAGCAAAATGAAAATAATTTAAAAATTGAGGCAGGGATTAATCTTCTCTATAACATCTGTTCTCTAGAATTGTCATAGAAGTGGAATTATATTTACTTACTGATGCCTATGAATCCAAAGGTGAGAGAGAGAGAGAGAATAGAAATCATGGAACAAAAATATATTTTTTTAAAGAGGCACTATGAGATAGAGATGAAAATAATTCAATGATTTTGCTTTGAGGAGATGATATGTACAATAAATGGAGATATGTTTTTATACAATATTTAAATATAAAAATGTGTTTAATAATGAATGGTAAGATAAAATCATATTGCTTTTAGATTTCTTAACCAGGTTGATTATATTTAGTATTTTGATGATTAACTTTAGGTCAAAATTCCCTTGTAATATGTAGATGTATTTCATTTAAAAATAGATTATTGCTCATGACATTCTTAAGAATTGTTCCTATGCCTCTAAACGGAAGATTTCGCTAATACATCTTTGCATTTAATGTGATTATAAAGATGATGCAGATGACTAAATGAGAGACCTTATGAAAACACAAAACAATATTAAAATGCATATGCTAAATTAATTATGGACTACACATGAAGCTAATATTTAATATTTTTTGATATTATTCTCCAAAGCTTGATTTGTATTAGTTTATTCCATCGAATATATAGTTCATCATTCAAATGAGACCAGATATTTAATGATCTAATGCTTATTAATTGCCAATTTATAGTTTTAGATTGGGTAATTCAGAACCAAATAACTTAATCACAGAATGTGGTTTCCAAGAATTTTCTTTGTCAAAACATTCAAATACTTGCATTAACAATGTTCCCTAAAAAGTCAAACTACAGACCCAACTATCTGATCCAATTTTTCCCCAATGGCTATAGTCCAATTATTGGTAACAACATAAACTGACATGAACAAAATATTGGCTTTCCAGATGTTATTATATGCTATTTGATGCACCATTTGGGGGTGTGGGAGATGGATAAATGGTGCTGCTATTTTAACTAACGCATAACCATACTTAACTTTGTAAATAACCACTTTCAACTAGACCACAAATTTTCCCATATGGAAATCAATTCCTTTATTCACCAATGTTTCCAAGTTAGCCTTGAATGTTTCTATAATCACAGGGGAAATAACAATAAATTCAAAATAAGAGTGCTTTTATTTCCTTCAGGAAATAATTTTGATATGTTATATAAGATATCACATCCATATAACTAAAATGGGTATTTATAATGACTAATGATTGCACATCCCTAAGTGGATTTTATATTTATATCATTTGTTCTTCTGTAAGTTAATAAATGTGGAAATCAACACATCCTATTCCTTTCCCTTATATTCCCACAACGTTCCAGTTAATAAAGGACTTTTTAGATTTGTCATTCACATTTCATGTTTCATCAGCTCTTTAAACCACTGAGGTACCATCTTGCCCATATAGTCAGAAGGAACTACTGAGTGGTTTCCTATGGGTAATAGAGATTTTAAGTAGTCAGAATGTGAGGAAAGATAATTATTTTTCAATGAACAGTTGTAGAGTTTTTCACCCTTATGTCTCCTTTTAAAAGAAGTGATTTATCTGTACACAGCACTTGCAAATAGTACATGCTAGCCTGCCTCCCCAACAGTCAAGCTTTTTTTAAGGCAATAGCAAAGGCCATTTGAAACTACCTTCCCATCACCATAACATGAGTCCTTCCTCTTATCTAAATTGTGGATGTTCCATTTTCCATGACCTAAAAAGTATTGAGAAATATGATGGCTTTAAGTCACTCCTGAGTTATTTCAATAATCTCAAATTTTGTATGGTTGAGATCTTTTACATTTCTGGTCTTCTATGATTCCATACACTTTATTGTATCTATCTCCTTGGAATCACACTCATAATATATGCCAAATACACTCAAATGGATCTACGATCTTGTCACAGATGCAGATCACAGAATTCGAATATATATATAATAAAACAGTTAGGGTTGGTAAAGGTCTCTATCCTTTAATGCCTTGTTCCAAGGAAGAACTTTGTAAATGCTTGCTGAATTGAATTGGATTGAATTTCTCACTATCTTTTGAGCTCAATAATGATTGTCTTTAGTTAGATCAAGTTCATTTAGTTTCATTAATTCCCATATACAGCTGAATGTTGTTTTACCTTTTAAAAATAATAAAATTAATGGAAGACTTACCCTCTGGAAAGTCACCTTTTAGTTTTTGTGAAAGGTTCTCTAATATCTCCATGATGAAGTCGACTTTGGTGGAATTAAATGCCCACCCTCAGGTGCTCTTTCACTAAGTTTATAAAAAAATGAAGATATCAAAGCTGTCTGCTTTCCTCATGGAGGCAAACAAGATTACTTACATTGCACTTCCACCCAACTCCTCATAGAGATGGGGACCCCCTGGGGGAGGTGGTGGTGGTGGCGGAGGAGGTGCTGCTGCTGCTGCTGGTGGTGGGGCTGGGGCTGCTGGCTTGGCTGCTGCCAGGGCCTGCATCTTGGCTGTCTTGGTGCATTCTTCTTGTCGTCTTTGGGAAATTAAAATTTTTTAAAGGTTTCTTGCAAAAATTACATAAATATGAATAGTCTAACTTCTATCATTAACATTAATATTAATATCTACTTTGAGAAAAAAAGCCATTTACAATAAATTAAATAATTAACATATGAGAAAAGACATGATTATTTATATTGAACACAGAGTTATTTTAACTCTCCATATATGCTGTGGCTTTAAAATACTTTCTAGATCACTAACCAAATGACAAAAAGATTAAGGAAGAAAGATTGTAGAAAAGCACAGTGGGAAATAATGAAATGGGAAAGTTTGGGTGTTAGGTTCAAAAGACTTCAGGCAGACTCTGAGGCTCGAAGAAGTCTCATCCTTTCTAGTACTATGACCATACCAAGTTACTCAATCTCTTTGAGTCTCAGTTTGTTCAAATACAAAATGGGAATCATAATGCTCTCAATAGCTACCTCATAAGATTGTTATGAAGGAAGAGTTTTGAAATCTTAAAACACTATAAAGGTGTGATCTCTTGTTAAATTCAGAATGTATTCAACTCAAGGGTTTTGCAACCACTGTGAATTGTAAGTTAATCATTTGGATCCTGTATCTTATTAGGTTTTAATAGCTCACTATGAGGGCTACTATTTGTTTATTTGATGCTGTGCTTATATACAAGTATCAAACAGTTGGAGACTAAAGGATACAAGAAACAACACTTTCTCACATTCCACTCTGATAATTGACATTGTGTAGGCCCTGACCAAATTCGAAATGTAAAGTAGGGAAAGTGAATCATGCATAATGAAGCACAATCTGCCCCTCCCCCCCCCCCCCCCGGCCCCCACCAATACATACCCCATAGTACCAAAAGTGGCTATTGGTATTTAATATTAACATCTCAGCTTCATTTTATATTAGATAAATAATCATGTAACATATAAGATGACATGATACTTACACTTTAAACCTGTTGGGTGAAGTAAAGGGTGGGAGGGAGGAAGAAAAGAAAAACAAAGATTAGATAAATGACATTCATTATGTGATTCTCAACATTTTCTTTAAATCTTAACATCTTTGTCATATTGATCATGGTGAAATGCTGACAACATTGTCTTACCCCCACACCCTACTTTTAAATCAATTTCTCATATCTTTGCTCTAAAAATCTTAGAAGTGGCTATTAAAAAAAATTCCTAGGAAAGCTTAAAAAAATGCACGCTGAGTAGAATCAGAAGAAAATGGATTAGAACATGGGAATATGGACAGGAACTCTGATCATGAAACAGGATATTAAAGATGACCTAATCTTCCTAATTAGTTTCTTGGTTCACCTGACCTGAAGAATAGGAAAGGAGAAAAGCTGCATGGCAAGACATGATTATATTCTGGGCTTCGCTTTGAAGTTGAAGTTTGAACTGGAAGGTGCCACCACCGGGTAATGAATTCATGATCCTTTTTTCATAATTGGTTTCTTGGTTTGTCCTACACAGTGAATTTCAAATGCCCTTATTAATAGCAAAGAATAATGATACTTCTCAGGCTTATTTACAAGCTCTATGTGTAGGCATTGAAGTGAAATTTTTAACTATTAGAATTTTCCACTGGATGGTAGGCAATGAAAAACTAATTTTGTTTAACTGTTATTCTTTAAAATGCAGTAAGTAAAATTAATTCATCGGGTGTTAAGCTGATCACTGAGCTAGAAAGCATTGAAGAATTCGTCTACCACAGCACACACACACACAAATGTTTAAATATCAAGCAAGACTTAATTATTCCATTTTATGAGTTTTAAGTGTGACATCTTGCTTTATTCAGCATTGATCATTGCAGAATATGCCAAGAAGCCTTAGGGGGGGTGGCATTTTATTAAGGGTAGAATATAGCAGGTTTATTTTAGATATGAGAAAAATGGAAAAAACATAATGCAGAATAGACAATTTAAAAAAATTGGTGCAATGAAGACAACTCAAAGATTTACAAATGAATTGGCTGTTATTAGACTTTTATGTAGGCTAGGTTTTTCAATGAACTCATTGATTAATGGAGAATCCATTAAAATTGAAACTAAATTTCATATTTTTAATTTCTGGTTTTGGTTATTGAATTTTTTGTAGTATCTTAATGCAAAGCACTATTGGTAAAGACAGTGTCCATGCCCAGGTTTTGTTTGGAGCCATTTTCTCTGATTATCTATTGCTCAATTTTCGAGATGTTGCGACAGGGATCACTATTTAAGAACATATTCAAACTGTGTCATAACCATTCACTTAAGTTTTCCCAGAGGCTTTTTGTCTGTTTTTGTTTTGTTTTGTTTTAAGTATCTCCTTTCCAGGATTTACAAGTTAGGCTGGTTTATTAGGGGTAGAGAAGTGGATTATGAGAAGACCTGGGTTTTAGTCCTGGTTCTGCCAGTAAACAGTAAACTTTGGGTAAGTTACAATAGGCATTATGGTGCAGGAGAAAGTATACTGGATCCTATTCCTGTTACTGTATAACCCTGAGAAACTCAATCAACCTCTCTTTTCTCCAGTCTGTCATCCAATGAGTAGAATGGAATAGATGAACTCTGAAGTTCCTTTTAGCTCTACATCTAAGCCGGGATCCTGGAATCTTATGGGTCTCTGTGTCTTCTGTTTACCTTTCAATGAAATGAAGGGTGTTGACTAGATTATCTATTAGGTACTTCCAAGTCCTGCCTTTAAGTGAAGTCCCATCATTTGGATGATCACTGTAACAACAGGGCTTTGGCTTCTTGTCTTTCTCTTTCTGCCATCTCAAAGACCCTGTTGCTCTACTTACTCTATTAATAGTTTTACATTTTTTGGATAGTTCCCATTTCTAGTTGACATCGGTTTATTTTCTTGGCTCCCAGAGCAAAAAGTCAAGCCATTTTCGCTCTTTGGTCTTCAATTTTCTTGCCAGGAAAGAGAGGGAGTTGAACTTGATGCTCCCTAAAGTCATCCTGGTACAAAAGATTCTGTTCCTGTATGTCCTTAAGATTTGTACATTGTCAATTAAAACAACCATTTCTTGCAAAGAAAAGGTGTTTCTTCTTTCACTCTCTCCCATGTACTGTTTCATCTGATAATAAGTAGCCATTTCTATTTGAAACTATCAATTATATGAAAGTACTGAAAAGAAGAACCATTCATTTTCCTTAAGTTGTGTGTCATGAGTGATGCTCTCCACCTTCTTGTGGAAGTAATAGAAATCAAAGGCCTGCTTCTCCCATGCTGACACCAATAAAGCTACGGTATTAAGTATACACTCACTGACTGAATATATAAACTGGGTCTCCTGAGGAGGACTCCTGGTGATCAGTTGCAAATATCCTGTGCCAAATAGCAATATAGGGGATAAGTTGCAGTTCCTAGTCAAGTATATCTTTCCATAGCATTTAGAAGCCAAAGAATCCAGGAGGGAGACTTCACACCAGTTTTCTAGGAATTTTAAATAACTTTGCCTCTTCCCCATGATAATGTTAGCTAACAATAAGAGCAGATATTTATTTATATTATTTTATAATTTATTTTATATTATTATTAGTCTTATAGGGCTTCAGATATATTATTATATTTGATTCTCACAATGATTTTGTGAGAAATGTGTTATTATTGTCCCCATTTTGGAATGAGCAAACTTATGCTGAGAGAAGTTAAGTGGATCACTTATCTTAGGTCAAACAGCTAAGTGATTATCTCCTGTAGGATTAGAAATGAAGTCTTCCTGTCTCAAAGCCCATATACACAGGAGGCAGTTTGGTGTCAGGGTAAGCTTGATTTAGAATTAGGTACCTTGGTTTTGAATCTGAGCCTTAACACTTACTGAGACCTCTTTGGTGAGCGACTTAATCACTTTGAGTCTTTCACTCTTCTGTAAAAGGGATTTATTTGCACTGGACATAGGCACTGCTTACTTTACAATGTGATTATGAGGAAAGTATTTTAAATGCCTTAAAGTTCTGTAATCTGGCCCAATGACAAAGTAAATTTCTTATATTGTGGGCTTGTCAGAGAATTATATTGATGTTCCAAGGACCATTAACATATGGGAGTGATACTGATATTCCAGATCTTACAGGATTAGAGTACAGTGCAATGCAACCATCACCTCTCTATTTTGAGTAGCATCTGTATTGGGGTAGCACCATTTATCATTCCCTGACTGATTTAACAGCAGGATGGGCTATCCATTCTGTTGAAGTTCCCAGTTAGTTTTCTCACTGTGATCATTTTATCTCCTTGGGTATCTTATAAATCTTTTGCCAAGACATATCCTAGACACTAGTGCCATGATCTCTGTATTGTGTGGAAGTTCTGTAGGAGAGAAAGTGACATTTCTAAAAGTTGTAGAAGACAGTAAAGTTTGGGATGGGACAAAGTTTAATGTAAGGATCTTTAAGCACAAAGGTCACAGAATTTCAGAGATGGAAGGATGTAGAAGCTACCTGAACAAGAATCCCTTTTGTGATATACCCAATATTGAGATATACAATCTTCAGTAGAAGACGACAAGTGGGGTGAAACCCTCTAGTGTAGTATAGTAGAAAGTATATTAGATTTAGAATCAGATCTTCTCAATTTAAATTTCAACTCAACATATATTCCTTTGGACAAGTAAGGGAATCAAGGTCTCCATTTCCTCATTTGTAAAAATCATCTCTAGTTCCTTTCCTATTCTAAACTTATGATCCCATGAATTCCGAAGGATATCTATTTCATCTCAAGATACTTATAATTATAAATAACTGTTTGCCTAACAATAAAGCTAAATTTGCCATTTTCCCCAACTTTTATCTACTTTTCTTAATCCTATCCTCTAGGACCAAGAAGACCAATCTAATCATTCTTCCAAGTGTTGTTTCCCCATTAGTATGAAAAGCCTTTCAGGGTAGGGACGTTTTCACTTTGCTTTTGAATTATCCTTATTCACAAAGCTTGAAATATGTAAGAGCTTAAGAAATTTTTTCTGATCAATTGATTTCAAGCCAATTCTTCGAGTACTTTAATACCCTTTTCTTTAGTAAGCCTTCCATAACTTTAGTCATCCATAAAATATATTGATTTACTCTCCAAAGTGTTAGATGATGATTTCTTACAGATTCATCAATGCTTACAGAATGACCTATACTTACTGTCTGTAGCTGACCAATACAACCAAGATGGCAGGAATACAGCAGAGGATGATAATCATGGCTAGTGCAAGCAGTGCCCCTTCAGTATAGCCAAAAGACTGCCCATGTTTCTTAACCAATGCCACTGCATCTGGTGTTCGGATTTCCAATATTCGTCCTCCTTCACCATAATATGGCTGGAAGTCTTTATTAATATCGAGCAGCTTTCCATCTAGGAACCTTTAATATTAAAATAAAGAACCAAAAATAAGTACCATATACTCCGGGCTATAAGCTCTTGGAGGGCAAGTGGACTATCATTATAAAAATGTTTCCGTTGTATTTAACACTGAGTCTTGCACCTAGGAAATATCAAAATTTTGTTGAATTATTGAATTGAATAAGGGAGTGAAATTTTATGAACTACCATGTGTCTAAGGTATTGCCCAAAGAATGTTTGAATAAAAGTTTTTATGACTATAATAATGGAGATGTAAAATCTTAAGAAAGGCAGGCTTAACAAAATGTCCTTATAGATAGAGATGATGAATCAGCATTAATATGTTTAGATAACAACAAATACCGTCAAATGGTTTCTAAGAGTTGGTAGACATGGGTACATCAATATCACCATGCCTTCTATCTTGGTATACAATTTGATTTGCATTATTCATTGATACAGATTTTCAGATTTGGAAATTAATGTAGATTTCCACCTTCACCAAATGATAACAACCCCTTACACACACTGATCTCAACCACTGAAAAGTAGTGTAGTATAATAAATAAAGTGTTGGACTTTTTGATTAAACAAGACCCCTAATGTCTGAATTCCTTCTCAGACTCTTGCAAACTGTGCAATCCAGTGACAATCATGGAAGCTTTCTGGGTATTTGGGGTCTTTCTATAGTTTCTCCATTGTTAAAATTATGGAGTGAGATTCAGTGACTTCTTGGTCCCTTCCAGTTCAAAATCTAAATCTTTCATTCTGCGATAGAAGAAAAAAATCCCATATCTAGCAACAAATAACTTTTGGTTTCAGGATTAGAAAGGTTTGTGAATTGAACTTTTGAATTGAGTATCATTTTTTGAGTGGGAAAGGGTTGGCAGCAATTAAAGCCAAATACAAATAGCCTACTTCTGCACCATCATCTGGTGAAAGAAAGGTTTCAGTTTTTTTCCAAAGCCTGAGATGATGGAGATACTATTTCACATTTGCAGGTCTCTTAAATGATTATGCCATGTTTGGTTATGCCACATTAAATTTCTTCATCAATTAGAATTGAGCACTTTAGGTCTGTTAGGATCTAGTTTAAGTGCTAAACATAATACAGAAAAAGGCCTATGTAATGGCAAGTTCCCAATCTCAGTTACCTCTGGGCAATGGGAGATAATATCAATGTGGGTAATTAGAGGAGGAAAATCATACAAAACAAAAAGCAAGGCCAAATAACATAAAAATAAACAGTTTTCTAAGCATTTGGTATCACTTTTAATATGTGTTCAGAAATGGACCCAGAATACTCTCAAGATTGTGGCTTTTTCAGCAGAGACTTCCCTATGCACCTGGCCTGGTCCATCTGCTCTCCCTCTCCTTGTTATCTTTTGTACTATTTACATTTCATCATATAGACCACAGCTGAAATAATGCTGTTAGAGTTCCAATGTGGAAGCTCCACTATCATTTCAAATTTGGCCTTAGATGCTTACTAGTGTGGCCCTGGGCAAGTCACCTATTTGCTTCACTTTCCTGTATAAAATGGGGACACACTGGAGAAGGAAATGGCAAAAGCACTCCAGTATCTTTTTTTTTTTGCAGGGAAATGGGGGTTAAGTGACTAGCCTGGGGTCACACAGCTAGTAAATGTCAAGTGTCTGATGCTGGATTTGAACCCACATCCTACTGAATCCAGGGCCAGTGCTTTATCTACTTTGCCACCTAGCTGCCCCACTCCAGTATCTTTGCCAAGAAAACACCATGGACAAAGTCATGTAGGACCAGATTCAACTGAATGACTAAACAACAGAAAATGACAGGCACTGTGCTAAGTGTTTACAATTATTATCTCATCTAATCCTCACAACAACCCTGTGAGGTAGGTGCTATTATTATTCCCATTTTAAAGATGAGAAAACTGTGGCCAGTGGGGATTAAGTGACTTGTTCAGGGTCACACTCGGGTCATCCTGATTCTAAGCTCTATTCATTGTGCCATCTAGCTTCTCAAGAGCAGTTCTGTTTTTGCCTTTCTTTGAATCCCCACTGCTAAGGACAGTGCTTGGTATATTGTAGGCATACAATAAATACTCTACTGACTTTACTTGTTTGCCATATAATTCTCCTTGACAAGAAGACCAAATATATCCTGGATAAGGGTCTTTCTGTACTCCATCAACCTCTTCATGGAGACTAATTTGCTTTTGTTAGCCTTCCTTAGGAAATTGATAGTTGTTGTTGGTCCATTATTTATGTATTTTCCATTTTCCCATACTTTGTTTAAGTTGTCCAACTACTTAAAATGATGGGGTTATTTTAACTATATGCCATATCTTCTCTCTCATATATGTTTGTCCAATTTGGATTTGATTTTTGTCTTTGTGCTACCAAATATAGTCTGACTTCATACAGAAAGCTGATGTAGAAATTTTGGTAGCCAGATTGGTACCCACCCATTTCTTGCTTAACTTCTCCTTTTTCTCATCCTCTCCCTCCTTGTTCTACTTCTGAGCTCACAATATCCACTTGAAGAACAACCTAAAAAACTTTGTATTCTTAAAGAATACAGTAAGATACAAATTTTGGCAGTCCACAATCCTTTGACCTTCTTTGTAGGGGTTCTGAAACAAGAACTGAACCAGCTGTGGGGGAAGGTAAAAAAAGTTTCATTTTTCTCCTATGAAAATGACAGAGTTCAATGTTATCTGAAGATACAAAAATGGGATGAGCTCATTTGAAAAAAAAGTAAGCCTGAATGGTTCTTTGATAATGGAGATAAGGAAACAAATCTCACATGAAATTCCAACTTATTTTTTCATCATTGCCCCTTATTCCCACCTTTGCATTGAAATCAGCAAGGATTAAAAGGCAGGCATTGATTTACTTTGAAGTTCTTCAGTTCTCTGTAGAATTTGACTATCTCATTTTCTACAAGAGATTATGGTGTATAATTTCCACTTATCTTAATGGGAGGTTTAAAAAATGATTCACTTTTTCATATGTACAAATATTTATCATGGGTCCCACAATATGAAATCATGGGTAGCCCACAAAATTATATTTTCTTTTTGCCTTTCTAAATAAGATAAAATCAAATCTATGGTTGCCTATATTTACCCACGAAATATCTCGTGAATCCCCTTTCCATCTGTCTGCAATTTCCTGTGGTTGTCTGGTAGGTAGTATACATAGCAAGGCTATTATGGCTATTATGATTCAGTGCTACTAGTTCTCTGCCCAATCTCTGGTGATTGTGTAAGGATCTCACACTTGGTTTACCAGAAACTAAGATAACCTTTATAAGTCATAAAAAAATTCTGCAATTTTGAGTATGCTCAGTCCCTTCACCCCAAACTGGCCACTTTTCTGAAGCAGTAGAAAAGAGCCATAGAAGACTAAGTGCCTTTTTCTATTTATTTGTTCAAATTTGTGTAACTGTAAATCACATATGAATTGTAAATTGTATCTAGTTTAACTATGTCCCCGACAGCTAATTTTATGATGATGCTGCATGTAAAGTTTGTTGGTTTTCTAAGTGCTGATTGACTACATATAAAAGGCATTTCTGAACTAAATGAGTTACAAAGTACTTTCAATGTACAAGTTTGTCACTGAATAAGGATGGATTTTAAAGAACAAAAGAAGCAAAACATGACAACTGGATAATTAACAAGTTTCTTCCACACTTTGTTACATCACTCTTTAATATATAAAAAAGCCCATGCCATCAGGTGCTGGATTTCCTCCAGTTGTGTGGACTGCAATACCTATGACTCAGTAGGTGCTTGGCTTGTTATGACCAAGCAATTCTCTACTTTGAAGCCCATCTGCTTATGGGTCTCTGAATTTTAGCCAGGCTAACCTTAGAAAGCAATCCGTTACCAGGCACATTTCAAAACCCTTTACGCCTGTTAGGTCAGAGCTTATGTTGTCCTGATAAAGCCCTTGAAAAATCACTAGAATCTAATGCAATAATGAGGCTTTGGATGAGCTTTTGGCGGAGGGATTAGCAGAAAGTATATATAAGTGGCTAAATTTATTCACATGCATATGTGAAATATATGTGTATCTATGACCCCTGATTTTGACAATGCAATGGGATTCCCACTGAGGAACTCACTCTAGTAAGGCAGAAGGGCTCTGTAAACCATAGTCATTGAGAGTATACTCACATAAATATACATACACATTAATTTGTACAAATTCATGTGCAATGTTTGCATGTACACATATGTGTACTTTCATCATTGTAGTAAAATCCCACTGTCAAAACTCACTATGCAAATGGGCAACTCTTCTACACTTTCTATTCCTAAAGAGCTGAATAGGGGAACTGAGGAATTAATAATGGGCTCTTGATCACAAAGTTCATCAGCAGAGTGAAAATTTGAACCCAGGTCTGTCTGACTCTTTTTTTTTTTTTTAGGCAATGGGGGTTAAGTGACTTGCCCATGGTCACACAGCTAGTAAGTGTCAAGTGTCTAAGGCCGGATTTGAACTCAGGTACTCCTGAATCCAGGGCCGGTGCTTTAACCACTGCGCCATCTAGCTGCCCCCCTGTCTGACTCTTAAAGTAAGAACTTCTGACACAATGCCATGTTAACTTTCAATGACAAGTATGTAGATATATAGATGGAGAGAGAAAGAAAGAGAGACACAGAGAGAGAGAGAGAGAGAGACAGAGAGAGAGACAAACAGAGAGAGAGACAGAGAGAGAGAGAGAGAGAGAGAGAGAGAGAGAGAGAGAGAGAGAGGAATTAATTTTTTCCCATGGAATAGAAGTGGTAGAAGTCAATTAAAAATATCATCAAAATTTGTCAAGAAAACCATTAGTACCTATCCAGAAATCATTTCCTAAAATTCCAAAGACATTAAATTCTGGAGCTATAGTTTTCTTAGAATTTATCAACACATTTGAGAAAATCTGAAATGCTCTTCTTACAGAATAGAAGGAAAGTTGTTGTAAAAATCACAGCATTGGTCAGTTGTGTTCAACTCTTGGCATTTGAAGTTTTCTTGGCAAAGATACTGGAATTATTTGCCATTTCCTTCTCCAGCTTATTTTACAAATGAAGTAACTGAGGCAAACAGGATAGTGACTTATCCAGGATCACACAGCTATTAAGTGTCTGAGGTCAGATTTGAACTTTTCCTGACTCCAGGCTTAGTACTCTAACCACTGTGCCACCTACCTGCTCCCTAAGTGATAGCATATGTTGCAACCATTTACAATTGCTTGACTGGCCATTCAAATTAATGGTGCACTCATAACTGGAAGGAGGGTTCTAATGGAGTGCTTCCAGGAAGTTGTGGTTGGCCTGATCATATTTACATTTTTTGGTCAGTGACTGGATAAAGGCAGAGATTGCACTCTCATCAAACTTTCAGAGAGCACAAAACTGGGTAGGGTATTTGACATCTTGACTGTGTCAAGATGCATAAAGATGTCAATAGATAAGAACAGTGATTTAAATCTAACATTTCCTAGGGATACATGGAACACTTATACTTGGGTTGAAAAAATATAAAGGAGAGGGGGATTTGGTTAAAAAGCTGTTAACCAGCAGGATACAAGCTTGCTGAGAGAAGAAAATGTTCCACTCCTTATACTTACATCTCTGGAATCTAGCATGGTTCTTGGGAGCCAGTAGATTTTTTTTTTTTTTTTGGTGAGGCAATTGGGGTTGTGACTTGCCTAGGGTCACACAGCTAGTAGGCATTAAGTGTCTAAGGCTGGATTTTAACTCAAGTCCTCCTCACTTCAGGGCCGGTGCTCTATCCACTGCACCACCTAGCTTCCCCAGCCAGTAGATTTTTAATAAATACTTGTCAGTTTGTTGATTGATCTGAAGGAGATCTTGCATTTTAGCAGATTAAAAGTAAAACATGGGTTAACCAAGGGGTAGCTAAAAAGCTTAGACTTTATTAAGAAAGACAAAGTATTTGGAACTACAAGTGGTGACAGTCCTGCTGTACTTTCCCCTCGATATAGAAAACCACAGTATTATGTTCAGTTCTTGTCTCCCAAGTTTATGAAAGGCACTAATTCAGCAAAGTAGAGAAAATTCAAAGGGCATGAACCAGCATGATGAAAGATCTTAAAATCACACTGAATGAAGATCAATTGAAGGCACCAACAATGCTTAACTTGGAGAGAAATTAGGGTATCTCTCTTCAAGTACTTGAAAACTTGTCATGTGGAAGAGAGATTATATTTAATTTGCTTGTCCAGAGGATAAATCTTTAAGAATTCAGGGTAAGTGGCAAAGATATAGATTTAGATTTGTTGTAAAAACAAGAACTAAAAAAAGTAAATTAAAAACTAACACTTAGAATTGCCCAATGAGTATTGGACTGCCACAGTACATAGTGAGCTCTTTCTCACTGGAGGTCATCTAATAAAGGCTGGATGTCTTCTTCATAAAGATGTTATGGAGAAGATTCCTGTTCAGGTGCAGCTTGTAATTTGAGGCTGGAAATGTTCTCCCTCCTCATCTACTCTTAAAACACCTAGTTTATTTAAAGAAACTCAGCTGAGTTAAATGACACAGCTGAGACATTACCTATATGAGACCTTTCTTGATCCCTCCAGCTGCTAGCACCTCCCCAATACCTTGAATTCATTTGGTATATACTTAGAGATTTTTATGTTATTTTCTCCAGTAAAATGTAAGTACCTTGATGTTGGGGGCTGTTTCACTCTTGACTTTATATCCCCAGCATTATTTTAGTACAAACAAAATATCTCACAAAATAAGCACTTAAAAATATTTGTTGATGGAATGAAGTGGAAAAGTTTTTCCATGTTGAAGTTTGGAGGAAATATGACTAAGAATTATTCTTTTCCTTAGTTATTTCTCCAACAGTTTAAAAATAAATTATAGCTATTAAAACTATTTAAGAAAAGCTATTTTAAAGTAAATCCATGGTTTTAAAAATAAATCATATTTTCATCAAACATTGTGATTATAACCTCAGGAAAAACTGTAATTTTAATCTGTTGTTGACCATTAGATGTCACTGTAGCATAAAGGAACTTTTGAACTTATAGGGATAGTTTCTTGAACTGTGGTGGAATTTTATCCACAGGGGAATTTATGGCACTGTCTTATTTAAGATTCTATTTGCATTAAAACAAACAAACAAACAAACAAAAAACACACACTCTCATTTCAGGGTTTTGTAACTCAACCATTCAAAGTCAGTCCAGGTTAAAACGTGACATATGGCATAGAATATGGACAGGGCAGTTTTTTTTTCCTTCCAAATAAATGGAAAAAATATTTGATGGATTTAATGTTGGTTTTGTACTTAAAATTCAAACCTGCTCTAATAATGGATGGGTATCCTGCTATTTTAATAAAGAACCTTGCACCTTTTTCTCTGTTTAACAATGCTTAGGAGAGGAAATGATGAGGCAATCAAAGATTGTGTGATGACTAATAAACTGAAAAAGCATTTTAAAATAAATGATCCAAATGAAGTACCAAATCTGTCAGAATTTCAATGGCATCTGGAGAATTGAAGGCCTTAACTGTGTAGCTGAACTGTTAGCCTTGGTATTCACGTAAGAAATAAAATTGAGGTGGATTCTTAGAACAGCAGGTCAAAGGGATCCTAAGGGATCACCGTCCATCAAGCTTATTGCTGCCTCCATGAAAAATTTCAGATTTATATTCAGTATAACTAATGCCTATGAGTTTCCTTGGGAACACAAATCGAATATATATAGAGTTTGCATCCTATATAAATGTACGGATTAAAAAAAGAAAATACACATCATAGTATGTATTGGGGTTTTGATGGAGATGAGGAACATTCTAGAATCAAGATGAGGAGTCAAAAATATGTGTCACCCTCCTTCCTTTGTACCTTGTCATTATGTACAGTATGCATATTTGTGCACCATCCTCATTTTGGTTTTTCAACATATATTGAGATGTTTGTATTTTTTGATGATTAAGTTCATAATAAAAATGAAAGTAAAAATATTATTATTCATGAGAAGAAGTCTGCTCATCTAAAATCATCACTATGGCTGCGGCAGGTTTAAAACAGAACAATACAACACAAAAAAATCAACCTTGTTCCAGGTCTGACACCATGGACAGCTCCTAACTGACAAATGAGATGAGTAGCATTTGTCTTCTTGGACCAGTGAGGAGATTTCTGGGATATTTAAGGAGGAAAAGGAGCTGTTGGGCTAATTCAGTTGATCTACTTTTATACTGTCAGGGTGTTGTATTGCCATAGTATAACCAAGGTTAGTTCTTTAGATTAGGTATATGTTTATCATGAAGATGCAGATCTGATATGGACACATCATCCCACAGTGTGTTAACAACATTCATTGAAGAAGATGGTGAAGAAGAGTTTTGTGTCTAGAACTCTTCCTGGTTGACCAGGGGTATGTATTCTCATAAAGCTTGAGGCTGAGATGAGAATTCCTATCAAAGTCATGTTTTATTTTATTTCTGTTGCACTGCTGGTCCTAAGGGCATGTGAGAGAGTTCAGACATAACAAGTGTGGTCTGGAACATGGGAGCTATCCAAACTACCAAAAAGATAAATCTCACCTTATATGTATGTGTGTGTATATATATATATATATATATACACACACACATATACATATATAATTTAATACAATTAAGCTAATAAAATGTCCACTTTTTAGTATATGATGTAGGATTTTTTTTATTATATACATATACAGACATACATATATTCATATATACACATACATATACATATATAATTTAATACAATTAAGCTAATAAAATGTCCACTTTATAGTATATAATATAGAAATTTTTTATTAGCTTATTTTTTAAAGTTTCAAAAAAGCAATATTGTTATTAACTTTCTAGATTTTAAAGTATTAAAATAGTATTTTTGATGGAGGACAGAACTTATATGTCATAATATGGGTAAATCAGCCAGATTTTATTTGGGAAAATAGATATTTTTTGTTCCATACACATTTTGCCTATTTACTGTGTGCTTGAACTGAGATATTCATCTACAAATAACGTCATTGATTAAAGACCATGGAAATTTCAATTAAAAAATTGTTGGTTTTCTTGGTTACAGGAAGATGTTTTTAAACATACTAATATGTATGTAGACAACTCTCCAAGACTATAAATTATAAAGAATGCACTGATCTCCATGCTTCTTCACTGACAGTTCGTTCTAACGATAAAATCACAAGTAAAGATCAAATCTCTATCGTTCGCCTACAATATGTATAATGTGCATATGCTATTTATATCTCTATATATTAATGCAATATATTTCATAATTTATAATTATAGAAAATAACTCATAAGAATATAATGAGCTAATTAGTGTCAGAGCACTTTGAAAAATTAAGGTACTTAATAAGTACTAGAAATATAATTAAAGACGCCTCTGTTCAGACAAAATCACTGATATGTCATTAAATGTTTAATTAAGATGTTAATGTTATTTAGGGACAATAGGAAGCCAAGGATGCATCACCAGTATGGCATATTTTCAGTTCAACTACCCAATGCTGCAGCTACACAAATGAAACCTTTTCTAAATTTAGTGTTGGTTGTGAAAGGTCTGACACATGCATTATGATAAGGCAAATAGCTGGGACTTTTGACAGTCCCCAGAGCTGTTTCCTGGAGTTATAAGTGATACTGTAATTACCTATTAGGCTTCACCCATAAGTCTGAATATTTTCTTATGTCTTTCCTGATTGATTCCACCTGAATGATCACACCTATCTCAGGATTTGGTTTGACCAGCAATCATTTGCATTTATTTGTATTCCTTTTGCAGAATTTTGTACCTTGTAAGACATTTGTTCAATTAATTTTACAGAATCAGAGATTGCCAGAATAATAGAACAGGAAAGAATCTCAGGGACATATGGTCCAACCCATATCTGAAAAAAAAATTCTGACTAAAATATGCCCGGAAAGTGGTTATTCAACCTCTTCCTAAAGACTTCCAGTGGGGAGAAACCTATTATTGCCCAACACAGTCTAAGAAACAACAGGAAGTTTTTCCGATATCGAGGTAATTTCCTCTTCTACTTCTACCCTTTCCTTCCAAATTTACCTTTTGGGGACTTACAGTATGTCTAAGATCATTTCTGCTTGACAACATTTCAAATACTTGAAAAAGCTATTATGTACCCCCTTTCCCAGAATATCCGTTAGGCTGAACATCCACTATTCCTTCAATAGATTCTTAGAAAATTTTCACCAGAGGCACCTATGAAGTATAGTAAATAGATTTCTAGACCTGGAGTCAGGAAGACCTGAATTTAGATTCTCAGAAATATACTACTTATGTGACTCTTAGCATGCCACATAACCTCTGCTTCAGTTTACTCTATGAAATTGTAATAATATTAGCAACTACCTCTCAGGGTTCCTGTTAGGATAATATCAGATGAGATTTGTAAAACACTTTATAAACCTCAAAGTACTATGTAAACCATAGTTTTCATTGTTGTGGCTATTGTTTGATATTATTAAACAGCATTATCCTGGTTACCATTCACTGGATACTTTGAATCTTATAAATGTTTTTTTCTTTTTTAATGTGATACCAGAATATATGACACTCCAGGTATGGTCTGACCTTTACAGAATGCAATACAAATATCATTTCCTTAGTCAATTGAGATAGTTATGTAAAGTGTTTTTCAATATTTAAAGCTTTTGATATATGTGAGCTATCCATCATGATAATCATCAGCAGTAGTAGCATCATTGCTGGTATCATCTTTGTCATAGTGATTCCCATCATCATTGTCAGCCTTATCTTGGCCACTTCTCTCAATGGCTCCAAAGGACACATTTACTTTATTGACTCCCACATCAAATATTTGGTGCCTATTATTCTTGCCATCCATTAAATACCTAGATATTTTCAAATGTACCATTCTCCAGGTATGCATCACTGTTTTATTTGGTGGGATTTCTTTGTTTTTAATGAAGAGGAAGGAAATTAGGAATTCAGAGAAGCAAATTCCAAATTAGAAATTTCCACTCTTCCATAAGTTCCTCTTAAGTTTTATATATCCTGAAAATACTGTTTCTTCTAAATCTCATAGTCTCAGAATATAGTTGATGTGCCAATGTGGTTAACTAATTCTATAAACTTGGAAATATTCATTGAGGTTCAACAAATAATAGTTTGCATAATATACATGAAGCATTGTAATTTATGAAGACCCATTTTTATCTCTAGTAACCAATACGGGTGATAACTTTGATGGAACCATAAAGGTGCATGGCACCAAGAAAGAGAGAACTTTAATTATCAGTTCATTACAAGAATGTGTGCATAGTGCAACCTATTAGAACAAGGAATTACTTAAGAAAAGTTGAATGATGGATATCATTGAAGTTGTATGAGTGAAAAAAGCTGGGTTATTCATAGAGTGAGAGTCAGAAATGACTTGCATGCTTTCATGGTTATACTTGCAAAGCAAAAGCAAGAAAAGAACCCAGAATGTTGGAATTCTCCCTAGGGTGAACTCATGGGATTACATGGGCAAGAATCACAAAGGATGGGCTAAGATTAGTGTTACTGGAGGAAGGCCTCTAATTTATAGCTTCATCAATTAATTTGAGTAAATATTAAATATGTTTCAAGTACTTACTTAAAAAGTTCATTCCTGCTGATTGCTCTATTGGTCTGGGGATCAATTGCATAGACAACCAGGTCAGACTTGGTGTAGTCTTCTTGAGAATAGGCTTCTCCAAACCGTCTGGCACCAATGGATTCCACCACAACTTTGGCACCAGGAATCTGTTCTTGTACATAGCGATCCAAAATCCTATTCATTAAAGCAGAAGGCAAACAGTTTCTTAGAACTTTTGAATGGAGAGACCAACATAAAAGTATAGAAAATAGACCCCAATATAGTGATATCTAGCTTTGTGTCCTTGCTAGCTAAATCTTATTACTTTTTCCAAAAAATCTCCATATTTTCTAAATAGTGACCTGCCCTAGGGATCACAGTGGCATAATAATACAGAGGGAGGTCATCAACCATGTCCTGTTTATGTCTGAGCTTTTGGAATTTATGATACCATTTCAGTTTTAAATGACCCATGGGAAATGCCAAAGATGTTTTACAAATAAAACTGTCAACAATTTATAGAAGTCATTGGGGCACAGAACTCTTTAGTTTTACCTTTCTCCAAGGGGGAGGAGAATGATAAATTCCTTGGCCCATGACTTATGGGATCCATGCCAAGGCACTAGATCACATGGAGTAGAACACCTGTTCTTCCTATGGGTGTCATGAGAAGAAATAGGAACCCTTAGAAAAATGCCATCTACCAGCTTCAAAACTAATTCAGATGATGGCAACAGCTAAATCCAGAGTGAGCAGCAGAAGGAAAGGATAGTATGAAAGAAAGAGTCACAAACTAATAGTCATTACAATAATATTATCAATAATAGCAAAAATAACAGTGATGATGATGAATAATAATAGTAACAATAAAGCAACATGTCATCCCCTGAACAACATAAGAAATCTTAAATTTTAAGTAAGGGGAGTTTGGTTTCAGGTAGAAATCTATTATAATTCCTGTAATTATATCATCATTTTATTTAATATAACATTTCTTACTTTTCTTTTCATTCAAAGCTTTGCATTTTTCCCATTATTTCATCACAACAGGTAGCATGGCATGGTGACGAGAGGACCAGACTTAGAGCTAGAAAGCCTGAGGTATAAGGCTTTTCTCTGATATACACTAGTTATGTGATCATGGGCAAGTCACTCCAATGAATCAATCAATCAACATTTATTAAGTGCCTACTATGTGTCAGCCAATATACTAAGTGCTGAATATATATACAAAAGAAAATCCCTGCACAAAGGGCTTAAATTCTAATGGGAAATAATACATGCAAACAAATAAATACAAAACAAGCTCTAGTCAGGAGAAATAGGAGATCATTAACAGAAGAAAGGCACTGACATTATGAGGAGTTGGGGAAAGCTTCTGGTAAAAGATGAGATTTTCATTGGAACTTAAATGAAGTCAGAGAGGTAAATAGTTGGAATTGAGTAGGAAGAGCACTCCAGACATGGGGGACAGCCAGATAAAATGCCCAGAATCGAGCAATGGAGTGGTCTGTCTTGTTTGTGGAATACCCAGGAAGCAAATGTCACTTTATCAAAGAGTATATGTGGGGGAGGGGTGAAGTTGAAGAAGACTAGAAAGGTTAGTAATAGCTTTGAATGCCCAACAAAGGATTTTGTACTTGATCCTGGAGAAAACAAGAACAATTGGAGTTTACTGAGTAACACAACCCTCTAAGACCCAAACTCACAAATAAAACAAAACAAAATGACAATAACAAAAACAAACAATCACAAACAGCCTTGCTAATCTGCATTTTAGGAAGGATTTTTCTCACTTGAAATTCTAAACACTGATGAGATTCCAGGTCCACTCCCCAAATACCCAATGTCTTGCACATTTTGGGGAGACTTGATCAGTGATATAATCATTGTAGTAAATTTCCAAGGAGGAAACTCTCCATAGCAATGCAAACTAATTCTGGCTCTTGTACTCATAGTTGTAGAGAAGCTGCATGGTACATGGGAAAGGGCACTAGCCCTGAAATCAAGGGACCTGGGTTCAAACAAGGGTGTCTTGATTAGTCTTTTTTTTTCTTTTTTCTTTTTTTTTTTTTTTAGTGAGGCAATTGGGGTTGACTTGCCCAGGGTCATACAGCTACTAAGTGTCAAGTGTCTGAGGCCAGATTTGAACTCAGGTCCTCCTGAATCCAGGGCTGGTGCTTTTTCCACTGAGGCACCTAGCTGCCCCTTGATTAGTCTTTAACAATCAGCTCTCTGAGGAGCAGCTAGATAGCACAGTGGAAAAAGCACAGTGGAAAAAGCACCGGCCCTGGATTCAGGAGGACCTGAGTTCAAATATGGCCTCAGACACTTGACACTTACTAGCTGTGTGACCCTGGGCAAGTCACTTAACCCTCATTGCCCCACGAAAAGCAAAAACAAACAAAAAAACCACATACATGTAACAATCAGCTCTCTGAAAAGGCATGGAACACTTTGCAGTTTAATCTGTACTAACAATTTCTTAATTGCTTTCTTGAGTCTAAAAATCAATGAAATGATAAATTAAGGCCTGATTTGTAGCATTTGAGAATTTCAGAACTCTAATTCCTCACATGGAAAACTTCACACATAACTCTATCTTATAAGAGCTTGCTCTGGCACACCACTCCTTTGATGTCTACAGTTGAATGACCTTGAGGAAGTCATTCAACTTCCCTTAGCTTTACTTTATAATCTATAACATAAATGGATTGGAGTAGACAGCCTGTGAGGTATCTTTGATCTTTAGAGCTCTGAATTATCAGAATTGCCTAGGATGCTGAGAGGGTAAGGCACTTCCCCAGGGTAAAAAGTATGTACCAGAGGCAAGAATTGAATGCAAGTCTTCCTACTGGTGAGGTCAGCACTCAGTGTCTCTCTGTGCATTGCAAGTAGGTATGTTTAAATGGTTGTTGAGTTTAATTGAAGCATTAGAGGCAGGTTATAAATGTAGATCTTTTCTGAAGGCTTTTATTAAAGATCTACTAGGGCAAGCATTGTATTGTGTGAGGCATTGGGGAATCCAAAGAAAAAACAAAAAAGAAAGACTGACCATGAATCACTAATATTCTAATGAGGAAGACAAGAGATACATAAATAGGTACCTTTAAGGCATAAACAGAGTAAACAGAAGGTTTGTGAAAGGGTATAATGTGAAATAAGGCTAGAAAGGGAGGTGTACCCAGGTAAGGAAGGGGTGTAGATATCAAATAGACATGTGTATTTTATTCTGGAAGCAATAAGGTTTCATTGGAGCTCATTGAGCAGAAGAGTGACATCACCTAACCTGTAACTTAGAAAGGCCAATATCATTAGTATCAAGGGGTGTCCCATGAATGGCAAGAGTACACAATGAAATAGCCCTCCAAGGTGCATAACACAAGATTCCAAAAAGAAAGCTAAAAGTTTAACAACCATCTGAACAAGGCAATTGGTTGAAATAGACTGTGGGTCAGAAAGACATTGGACTTTTCCCATGCCTCAGTGAAAATGAATCAATTTTCAGAGATCATTCTGTCTTGATTTGTTATGTTTAGGCTACATATAACCTAAAGCCCAGAGTCCATTTTAGGATGCATCATTATTTTTCCTTTACAAGCTGGACAAATTTTGTAGGGATGGGGAGATGATATCTGAATTAAAGATATTACATAACCTTTGAGTATTGGAGTATTTTATCTTCAAAGTCTAGATCTAGGGACTAGGGATTAGCAGCAATCAAAGGCTACTCAGTTGCTTTCAACATGTTCAGAATCCTAGAATTAAAAATGAAAGGGGTATTAATGACCATCTACTCTAACCTATATCTAGAAAAATAATTCCCTCATACATTCCCCAAGAAGTATCCATGAAGCCTTTTCTTATAGGCCTCCAGTGGGGATCTTGAGTCAGAGAAATACCAATAACAGGTAACACAACAGTATTGTTGAAGAAAATTAGGATCCTGTTGATACTGATTTGTCCTAGGCCCACTGAGAGAGAAAGTGAGGCAGAAAGAAAAATAAAGAAGTGTTAGCCTATAATAGCTCATTGATTTTTTATCATTGTCCCTTCATTTTGGGTGTGGCAGGGCTCTCCTGGATCCCTCAGGCTTGAGATTCAATAATCACTGAAAGTCCTACTGATTGGCATAGAAGCTTTGACCTACTCCATTTCCATTTTGGGTCAGTTTGCTCCTCCTCAGACAACACACTACTTATTGCTGCCTACTGAGGTTTACCATATTGACACCCGACTTAGTTCAGACACCTGACTGTCTTTAGCCTGCTGTAGCAATCTACCAAACTCAGCCTGGGATTTAAAAACATGGCCCATATACTCAACTGCCCTCCTTCATTTTTACTGTGAATGTGAACCAATAAGCGACCTAGGTCTTACTTCACATGGCCTTTTTCCAATAGTTTAGTATTTTTTCCCTTTGTGGTCACTGACAGATTCTTAGAAATTATAAAACCAAATCCTAAAATAAAGCAAGCCTTGTATTTTCTTACTACTAATAATTACAAGTAATGCCTGGTCAGTGAATGGAATCAGAGGATATGACTTTAAATACCACTACGAATATTTAGTACATCTGTGGTTCTGACCAAGTGATTTAACCTTTCTGGGCCTCAGTTGCTAGTTTCTAAAAATCAGCAGTTTGACTAGGTAGCCCATTCTAGCTTGTTATTTGGAATTCCATGACTATACTATGTTCAAAGTTTCTATTAGTTCTTTGTCCTATAGGCAAACATCCCTTTCTGGATTCTAGAATGTCACCCTACCTACTGTGTTCCTATTAGCAAATGGAGGCATTTTCCATTAAAAAAATATCTATAGGATTGACTGCTCTGAATCTCAAAGAACACAAAGGATGATTCTATGAACCATGACCACTAGCAGCATTGTTTTTGGTATTAGTCGATTATTTAAAAAGTAAAAATCCAATCTAAATAATAAGACCTCAAAGATGGCACAGGCTTCTTTGACTTTACTGAGATCTGGGATATTCCGGAATTTCTTTAGGTTTCTTCCTCTTTATCCATATCTTGATCCCATCTCTCATCTCCAAGAAATTAGCGTCCCTCCTCATCCAAGTCAACCCAAAGGGAAATGGATGGACATAGCTAGTCACTTAATCTCTGCCTCTTTATGCTCATCCCTAAAATAAGGGTAATAATAGCACCTAATGTACAGGTTTATTTTGAGGGTAAAATGAGATAAGTGCTGTATAAATGGCAGAGTCTCATTATTGCACTGTTTTAAGCTAGGGATATCACAGCAAGTTCACAGATTCAAGAGGAGCTTGGAGAGAGAGAGAGACAGAGAGAGACAGAGACAGAGACAGAGACAGAGAGACAGAGAGAAAGAGACAGAGCCAGAGAGACAGAGACAGACAGAGAGAGCACCAGAGATAGACAGAGACAGAGACACACACAGAGACACACACAGAGAGACATACAGACAGGCAGAGACAGAAAAAGAGACAGAGACAGAGAGGGAGGGGAAGAAGAAGAGAGAGAGGAAGAGGGAAAAAAATCTGAGACTGAAGATGCTGGAGTAAAGTATACTAATGAGAAGCAGAAGGAAGCTCACAGTTCAAGTCCCTTCAATAAAGTACCAGAGGAACAGGTGAATAAACATAGCTCATTTTTCAATGAGACTATTCTTAGCATCATAGTTTTAGGAGGGGGCAAGCATTTTGAAGTACTGTGTCCAAGGCACTGTGATAAACACTTTACATATATTATCTCATTTGATGGAATCTAGAACTCAGAAGTCCTTTATTCCAACTCTCCCTTCCTCTGTCTTTCTCTGCCTTTCTTTCTCATTGGCTCTCTCTCTGACTCTGTCTCTATTTATGTACACACACACACACACACAAATGAGGAACCTGGGAACCAAAGAGAAGTGTCACATGATAGCACGTGATAGATAGTGAATCTCGAATGCAAGTTTTGTAATTTCCTATTTGGCACTACTTTCATTGCCCCAGAATTGCTAGCATAGTTGAGCACTACTGGAGGGCCAGCAAATCGAAAGAGCTGCTGCAAACCATTAATGCATCTGAGCTCCTGAAACATTAAAGTGTTATTTGGGTATCTAGTGGATCTGTGCTCTCAACACACTGAGCAATGATCAGCTGGAATGGAATTATTATCAGCACATAAACTAAGAACTCCATTCATCAATATCAATGCATGTTAGCTTAGCGTTGATATAGTTTTCTAATGTAGATAATGTTGATGCATTTTAAGGCCACTTTATTCATATTCTAAATGTGAAGCTCATGAATCAAGGCTATGAGAGCACATTTTTTGTCCCCATGTAAGAGTCATATTTTTAAAATCAATTTTTTTTTCATTTTGCAAACTGTGGTTGAAGGAAAGGGGGGATCGTGAGAAAAATTCTATTCTCTACCTTTCTTCCCTAAATGGCAACACATTCAGTTCTATTTATCTTCTGGGAACATTGATTTGCATTGAAAAAGAGAAAATAATGCTCCAGTTTGGGAGGAGGTATTTTATGGAAAAAATCAAGACATACATAAACACATGATCTGTCATTAGATTAGTTGAATGACAAGATTATAACATCCTTATTGGTACTCATCTTTGAAATAGCTATTCTTTTTAGTGCAATGTTTTGTATGTCCTCAGCAAAATGGATTCTGGCTCTGATATTCCATGACCCAGAAATGTGGAAAAATCATCAAACTTTCTATTTCCATATCCCTGTTCTGTTTTCACTAGATTAATAATTATTCTTTTTTTGTCCTGGGGAGATTCTTGGATAGCAAGTCAGTATCTTCCTTCCCTTAAGTATTTTTATGGATCTTTACTTACTCCAGTTTGACTTTTACTGTCTTCCATCAATACTGCTCTCCAACACTCTTCACCTCTGGTTTATGACTTCCTTGACCTCTTTCAAGACTCAGGTCAAATCCAACTTTCTGTAAGATATCTTTCTCAGTGCCCCTCAATCCTCTCACATTCCCTTTGAGATACCTCCAATTTACTCTTTATGTATATTATAATTGTAAAGCTTTTTGGCTGCTGTCTCCCCCTTTAGGAGTTGAATTCTTGGAAGGTAAGGGGAAGTGCCTTCGCTTTTATTTGTATCACCAGCATTGTGACTTGAACTTAGTAAGCACTTAATAAATGCTTGTTGACTGCTGTCCTTTACCATGAGTAATAAATCCCAATCCAAGTTCTTATAAGAAAAGTAACGTTATTTGAAAATTACATTTACATCTCTTTGAAGTTCCAAATGCCATTTTAGACATTTTCATTTAGTATCGATTTACAGATACTTTGTGACTAAATGTGTATTTCTGTGCTTACTCAATAAAGTTCTTCAAATAAATTCTTCCTAATTTATAGATGTTTCCAGGTAACCATCAAGACGGTCAAATTGGAGCCCATAGCATGAAAATATTGTGCACACATTTAAATTAAATTAGAGTGATATTCCACATTGAAATTGCCTTTCTCTAAAAACAAAACAAAACAAAATGATCATTAATTATCCTTCCCTACCATCTTCTGTAGTGAGAATCAACATGGCATACGGTAGAAAGAAAATTGGACTTAGAATGAAGACTCAACTTTGAGGTAATGGAACTGGCATTAGTTAATCCCACATTTGCATGTGACTCAGGGCAAGCCTTTTGTGGGGCAATGAGGGTTAAGTGACTAGCCCAGGGTCACACAGCTAGCAAGTGTCAAGTATCTGAGGCCAGATTTGAATTCAGGTCCTCCTGAATCCAGAGCTTGTGCTTTATCCACTGTGCCACCTAGCTGCCCCCTGGGGGAAACCTTTTAACCTTTATGAGCTTCAGTTTTATCACTGGATTGATTATTATTTGAAACCTCTAAAATGTTTTTCAGACCTAAATCTATAATACTATGAATCTTGGCTGTTCACTGGCTATATGAACATGGTTAAATCCCTCTCAACATAAATTTCTTTATCTGTAAAATGGAGATTCCCCTTATGACCTTGGGCAAAGTCACAACATCTTTGTGCCTTAGTTTCCTCATCTCTCAAAACAAAAAGATTAGACTAGATGTTCTCTAGAACTCTTTCCATGTCTATATTTATTGTCTTTTTATTTTTTCATTGAGATCAAGTTATATTTCATACAGTGATTTCCTTTAGGAGGTATGACTGATTCCTCTGAATTTCAAAAAAGAAAATGTATAATTTTATCAAACTTAACCATTAACAACGTTGTTTTTTGTTTCAGTGAATTTTCATGGCAACATAAATGATCTATTTAGCTAGCTTTCTATTTTACTGAGCTCAGGACCATTTTAGGTGATATTCCTTTATATTTCTTCTCCTGTATAAGTATCTTAACTTGCCCTCTTTTCCTTCACTGTCTTTTTTTCTTTTTAATCATCCTTTCCCTCTCTGTAATCTCTCTCTCTCTCTCTCTCTCTCTCTCTCTCTCTCTCTCTCTCTCTCTCTCTCTCTCTCTCTCTCTCTCTCAGCCATGACATTTTCTTCTAGCATCACACACTTTAAAGGAAGAGTCACTCATTTTTCTCACTGCCTTGCCCCTCTCCCGCAACCCTGTATATTATTGATTTCTTAAGTCCTGGAGTCCTGTAGCTCTTACCACTGAAGTGAAACTTCTTTTTTAATCATAAAAATATTTTATGATTTTCCAGTTTACATGTAAACATATTTTTCATATTTGTTTTTATAAGATTTCTAGTTACAATTTTTTTCTCCCTCCCTCCCTCCCTTCCATTCCCCCTCTCCAAGAGAGGAAGCAATAAGATATGTTATATATGCATAATCAAATTAAACATACTTCTGCATTGGTCATGTTATGAAAGAAGGATCAGAACAAAAGGGAAAAACTTCAAAAAAGAAAAAAAAACAAAAAAGTAGAAACTATGGTTAAATCTGCATCCTGATTCGACAGTTTTTTTTTTTTCTGGAGGTGGGGAGGATTTTCCATCATGAGTCCTTTGGAATGATCTTGGATCATTGTATTGCTGAGAAGAGCCAAGTCTATCACAGTTGATCATCACACAATGTTGTTGATACTGTGTACAGTGTTCTCCTGGTTCTGCTCATTTCACTCAGCATCAATTCATGTAAGTCTTTCTTATTTTTTTCTGAAATTCATCTACTTATCATTTTTCATGGCACAACAATATTCCATTACATTTATATACCTCCTCTTGTTTAGCCATTCCCCAATTGATGGACATTCCCTAAGTTTCCAATTCTTTGCCACCACAAAAAGAGCAGTTATAAATATTTTTATACATGTGAGTCTTTTTCCCTTTTCCATCATCTCCTTGGGATATACAACTAATAGTGGTATTTCTGGGTCAAAGCGTATGCACAGTTTTATAGCCTTTTGTGAATAGTTCCTAATTGCTTTCCAGAATAGTTGGTTCAGCTCACAACTCCACCAACAATGCATTAGTGTTCCAATTTTTCCATAGCTTCTCCAACATTTATTATTTTCCTTTTTTGTCATATTAGCTAATATGAGGTGGTACCTCAGAGGTTTTTAACTTGCATTTATCTAATCAATAGTTATTTAGAGCATTTTTTCATATGACAATAGCTTAGATTTCTTCATCTGAAAACTGCCTGTTCATATCCTTTGACCATTTCTCCACTGGGGAATGACTTGCATTCTTATAAATTTGATTTAGTTCCCAATATATTGTAGAAATGAGGCCTTTATCAGAAACACTGGCTGTAAAAATTGTTTTCCAGCTTTCTGCTTCCCTTGTAATTTTGGCTGCATTGCTTCTGTTTGTACAAACACTTTTTAATTTAATGTAATCAAAATCATCCATTTTGCATTTTGTAATATTCTCTATCTCTTGTTTGGTACATAAATTCTTCTCCTCTCCATATATCTGAGAGGTAAACTATTCCTTCTTCTCCTAATTTACCTATATTATCACCCTTTATGTCTAAATCATGTACCCATTTTGACCTTATTTCTGTATATGGTATAGGATGTCGGCTTATACCTAGTTTCAGCCATACTTTATTCCAGTTTTCCCAGAAGTTTTTGTCAAATACTGAGTTTTTGTCCTAGAAGCTGGAATTTTGGGGTTTATCAAACAGTAGATTACTATAGTCACTTTCTACTGTGTCTCCTGTGCCTAACCTGTTACAGTGATTGACCACTCTATTTCTTAGCCAGTACCAAATAGTTTTCATAGCTGCCAATTTCTAGTATTACTTCAGATTTGGTACAAATAGCTGAAGTAAAACTTCTAAAAGGGTTAAATGATTTTCATCTTCCATCCACTGGTTTTCTCTAAATCACTTCAAACTCTATGAAACTTTTGACACTCTTACTTATCTTTCTTGAAAATCTCTTCTCTCCTATTTTACATCATATCTTGATTTCCCTCCCTACTAATGTACTAAATATTATGTCAAGCTTTTCCTAGACATTCTCCTTCCAAACTCATCAGTTATTTTTCATGATTAAACTGAATGTTCCATTCTTACCATTCCTTGTAACCCCTCCCCCAAATGCTATTCAGCATTTAGCTAGTCTTTGCTTTTTTTTTCCATAAGAATCCATTTTTGTTAGAACCCATGATCTGGTAAGGGAAATTTCTGCAAACTACAATTGCATGAGTCAACCTTTGGATATTCTTAATATCTCAACAATTAACACATTGCCTGAAGTATAGTAAATTCTTAACAAATGGGTGTTGACTGACTGGTTCATATTTGAAAAAAAATTCCAAATATGTGTGTATGCTGCCAGTTTGATCAGCTGTTTAGTGATTTCTCACTGAAGTTCTTCAAATTTAGATGGTGTGTCCATTTTATGGAGATATAATGGGGTTTCTCAGGCAGTTATGCGTTATCTGGGTAGCCTGAGAGGCCCCTTCCAAATTCTGTGATTCCTTGGGTGTCAAGAGTGTGAGCCTCAGAAGTATCTCATTCAGAATTGTTTGGTGAGTTGGTGGGTGCACCATAGCTATAAAAGAGATAAGCAATGATGCTTTGCTGAAAGGCTAGCATATATTCTGAATTCTATCATATAACTGGAGTCTTATACAAAGAATTGTATTTTCTAATTAAATTATTTTGTTTGGCAGTGACACAGAGATAGGTCTTGTATCAATCATAAATACCAGTAGGGCAACATTAGTGTTTTTATTCCTTTGGAATATGTTTCTTATTTGTTTTTGTTTTTGTTGTTGTTGTTCAGTTCCAACTCTTCATGACCCCATTTGGGGTTTTCTTGGCAAAGATACTGGAGTGCTTTGCCATTTCCTTCTGCAGCTCATATTACAGATGAGGAAACTGAGGCTAACAGGGTCAAATGAGTTGCTCAGGGCCACACAACTGGTAAGTGTCTGAAGGCAGATTTGAACTCAGGAAGATTAGTTTTCTTGACTCAAGGTCCAGCACTCTATCCACAGGTACCCTGGGAGGGGCCCTAGCATCCATCACATCCAACCCTTTCATTTTACACTGAAGCTTAGAAAAATTAAATGATTTAACCCACAGTCACACAGCTAATAAATGCCTGAGGCAGAAATTGAATCAAGATTTTCCTGATGCCAAGTCCAACATTCTATCTACTATACTCTGTTGCCTCTTGGTATAATTGTATGTGGTGCTTCTAGAAAGGTATTTGGCCAGAGATTATTCACAACAGCAATGCAAAAATTGGGTCAGAGGAGTAAATTGAAATTTTTGGACCTTGATGACAAGGAACAAAAACCACTCATAGGGTATGCAGCATGAGAAGTGTCTTAAGGAGAAGGAAAAGACTAGGCCAACAAGGAGTTCAGCTGGAAGACTGAAAAGAGGGAGGAAACAGGTCCCATAGGATCACTTACTATTAAAACTATTTTTGTTGATTGAGTGCAAGACTGTTTTTTCTAAGTTTCTAACAAAATTAAAGTGCCATTGGTGCCCTCCAAATTTGCACACTCTCTTCTCTCCCCAACAAGTACATTCTGATTTGTGTTGTGGAGGCAATTCTAGAATCTTGTGACTTCTGTTCTGTCAAAATCTAGCAACAAGAGCAGTCTTCAAGCAAAATCCTGGCAATGTTCAGTGTACCTGTCATTCAATTTAAATTAATTTAGTTAATATTTATTTATGTCTGTTATCCATACAAAGTATCATGCTAGATTCTGGGTGTCTAACCTACTTATGATTAGACCAAACAGTATTGTATGGTCATCAAGACATGAAGATCATCTTTTTAGAAGGAGCTAGGTATTGTATGGGTAGAGTAATGAATTTGGGGGCAGGAAGACCTGAGTTAAAGTTTGGTTTTAGACAGTTACTAACTGTGTGATTCTGAGGAGGTCCCTTAATGTCTTTAAAAATCATGTTGACCATTTATAAAATGTTGATAAGATCCAAGTCACATGGTTGTTGTGAGGATTAAATGAAATTTATATATATAGATATATATTGCAATCCTTAAAATGCTATATAAATCTCTTTCTCCTCCTACTCTTTCTTCTTCTTAATTACCATTATTAGTAAGGCATAGACATATTGGAATCTGCATTGGTAGAGTCTCCACAATCATCATGAGGTCAGAGATCCTTGAAATATAAGGACAAGTGTTCAAGGTCGCCCCATCATTTTTTAAAGTGATAATGAGCACAACCTTTACAGCCTTTAGGATGAGGAAATTATTCATTTGTTTGTGAGATGTCATCCTTTCCATGAGTGCCTGAAAATTCATATTGCATTAAGCATTTTAACCTTCAAAAACAAATCACAGGGAAGGAAAGTCATGGATCACCTGCCTTTGCAACAAACAGATGAACTCTTCTGTCTGCCTGATAATGCAGACCTAGAAAGCAGCATCCCAACAGATTTCCCAAGAGCATCCACAATTTCCCAGATCAGAAATAAGTGAATTGATCTGCATTTCAATTGTGGAAATAGTACATACATTGTTCATCTCTGAACCCATAACAATAAATCAATAAATCAAGAAACATTTATTAAATACTATATATTATGGTACAATGTACTATGTCAGGTACTGGGTATTCAAATTTAAAAAGAAAAAAAAATGTTCTTACTCCAAAGGAACTTATATCCTATAGTGTCACTAAAAAGTATTGATTAAACAATGAACTGCATGTGGAACCTCCTTAAGTACTTTGGTTGATAGGGCCAATTAGGACAGCATCTAATATCCTCATATCTTAGACCTCAACAGATAAAAGTCTATTCCCAATCTCCAAATAAATTAAATTCCTTTCAATTCCAGAAACACTTATCGGTAAGCCACTATAATATATTGGACACTATCTATTCAAAATTAAAAAGAAAAACCCAAAATAATCCGTGTCCTCAAGGACTTTACTTCTTATTGCCTTTGGCCACACATGTATAAAAGTAAGCAAATCTCAAGAATGCTCAATGTATTTCCACTAAGGGTGGGGATGATCATAACACAACTTCTGTAGGAAATTTCATTTCATTTCTTCTTTGAAGAAAACTAGATCTCCAAAACAGAGGATGGTACTATATAAAGACAAAAATGCAAATTCCCCTAAAATATCCACTGTCTTCCCTCAGAATGAGCACAAAAAATGACCAAGATTATCAAGAAAAGGAGGGGACCATTCCAATTTTTTTTCCTCCCATCACTAATGGAGGTACATTCTGAGCAATAAAAAGCATTAAAATATTATTATTTTATGTGTGGCTAATGCTTAATGTTTACAGTTGACTTTTAATTTATGTTACACTGATTACAGACTTATTATAGCAAAGGATATCATTAATAAGATGTGCCACGGGGGAGGCCATGCTCCATTAGTTGAGAGAAATGAGGCTGCTCATTTTTCTGTCTTGATAATCCCTATATGTCTTTGCATTAAGTATACTTATTTCTAAATCTTATGCGGTCAGCAAAATTTTTGGTAATTAAAGTTTAGGAGCTAGGAGCTAATAGAGATTTCACAACTGAAAGGGATTTTGAAGAAATGACTGGGTTTAATTTATTCTAAAAGGGATTGTTTGCTGCCCCTGTTTTATTATTATTATTTTTTAATCTTCAAAGTATTTTATTACTTTCCAGTTATATGTAAAGACAGTTTTCAACATTTGTTTTTATAAGATTTTGAGGTCCAAATTTTTCTCCCTCCCTCCTTTCTCTTCCCCATCCCCAACACACAAAAACCCTAATCTGATGTAGGTTATATATGTACAATCACATTAAACATATTTTTTCATTAGTCATTTTGTTAAAGAAGAATCAGAACAAAAGGGAAAACCTAAAAAAAAACCTCACAAAAGTAGAAAAAGTATGGTTCAATATGCATTCAGATTCCACAGTTATTTTTTTCTGGATGTGGACAGCATTTGCCATCATAGGTCCTTTGGCATTGTCTTGGATCATTGTATTGCTGAGAAGAGCTAAGTCTATCACAACTGATCATCATAAAATGTCCTTGATACTGTGTGCAATGTTCTCTGGGTTCTGCTCATTTCATCAGCATCAGCTCATGTAAGTCTTTCCAGGTTGCTGCACCTGTTTTAACTGGATTTCTAGTAAGGACAGTTCATTAAACCATGCCATTAATGTTCAGATCATAGGAGGATTGTTTGAAGGAATCTGGGATGTTTAATCAGGAAAGAAGCCATTGAGAGGCCATGATGACTGTCTTCAAGGGCTAAAAGATTTTCCTATTTAAGAGTGGTTAGATTTGATTTAATTGGCCTCAGGGCCATAGGTTTTGAGTTAGAAAAGGCCTATGGGGACGTCAAGTACAACCCTTTCATTTTCCACATTAGGAAACTGAGGCTGAGTATTTATTTGACTTGCCTAGCATCACATAGCCAGTAAGCATCAGGGAAGGATTGTAACTCAGGTCTCCCTAACTGAAATATGGTGCTGTATATACCATGGTTCTCTGCAGATCATGGACAAGAAAATAATGGGGAGAAATAGAAATAAAGTAGTTTTCAATTTGATAGCAGATAAACTTCCCAACTACAGACATTTTGCTCCAAGTATAATGGGATGCTTCAGGAAACAATGACTTTTCCCTTCTGAGAAATTTCCACATTGGTAATAGAAACTCACTTTTTCTTGGGGGGGGGCGGCAATGAGGGTTAAATGATTTGCCCAGGGTCACACAGCTTATAAGTGTCAAGTGTCTGATTCTGGATTTGAACACAGGTCCTCCTGAATCTAGGACCAGTGCTTTATCCATTGCGCCATCTAGCTGCACCCCAAACACGCTTTTAACATGGAATTCCTATTTATAACTAGGTTAGATTAAATGAGCTCTGAGGTTCCTTTCATATCTGAGATTCGATGATTCTGTGATTCTGGGTATACCCATGAGTACAATAAAGAGGAGGGGTCAAATAGAATCTATATCTAAAGGCAAAAAAAGATGCTGCAATAAAGGGAGAATAAAGTTTTAGTTCTTTATCACACTGAAAGATAGAACATTGAGATATGTCCACATTAGGCAACTTAAACCTTGATGGACAAGATTAAATGCCCTTGCAAAGTTGATGTGTCTTTTGTCTCATTTTTTTTCCTTTCTAGGTACAGCTGCTATGAGAGGCATTGAGTCACACAGTCTTATTTACACATATGATGGATATTTGACCTTAGTTTTCTTCACAAGGTGGTTTCTAAATCGAATATCAGAATTATTTTGTTGAATTAATTCCTTTAAACAAAGTTTTGTTTAATATTCTTTTAAAAGTTTCCCATTAATTACAAAGAAACAGAGTGGGGATACTCTAGGAAAACAAAGTAATTCCATTGAGTAAATCAATAATAATTGACTCAGTAAAGGTCACCCAACATCAGGGTTTGGGTTTTTTTTGTCCATTTCATTTTGCAGGTCTCCGTGAGCAACTGAGTAAGACCTAAACTTTCCATTACAATTTGTCCTGTCATTCAGTACTTACAGTGTTGCCACAGTAGAATAGCTGACCCATTTTTGATACTTATCATTGCTTTTGAAAAGGATATATTTATTTCTATGGATATCTTTCAATCTATCTATCTGTCCATCTGTCCATCTGTCCATCTGTCTGTCTATCTATCTATCTATCTATCTATCTATCTATCTATCTATCTATCTATCTATCTATCTATCTATCTATCTATCCATTCATCTATCTATCATCTATCTGTTTTAAATTAGAAATACTTCTCTTTCCTTACTTTCCTTTCATTTGCCTTCCCTTCCCTTCCCTTGTTTTGGTTTCCCTTGTCTTGCCTTTCCCTTCTTTCTCCCTTCTCTTCTCCCTCACTTTGCCTTTCCTTTTCTGTCCCTACATTTTTTGGAGGTGAAATTACATCTTCAAGAAACTAGGCAACCCATTTCTGAGGTCTATAGGGAATATTCAGAAATCACCCTCCCCTACCTTTCTCAAGTCCTTGGTAGGTATCTTTCTCCTTAGTAGCTATTTATTAATGCAGCCTTTCAGAGTCAGAAATCTTTTTTTTGTTGTTGTTGTTGTTGCTTACAATAAACGTCATCAGTTTTGTATTTCCTCCTAATTACACTCTGATCATTTACCTCTCTCCTTTAAGCTACATTCACTTTCTGTAATGTAGTTGGGTCATACTAGACTTCCCTCCTTGGGTTGATTGTATTCTTAGTCAATAAAGACTCTCACAAAAAAGTGATCATATGACTGTGGGAACTGATTCGTTAAATGGAAGAGTTCTGTAGTTATGTTCAGTAATTCCATTTGACCTTCAGTAATTAGGTACCTTCTGTGCTACATGCTAAATATAAAAAGACAAAAAGAAAAGTAAAGTTTTTATCTCCAAGTATTCCTAAAAGATATATATCCAGGGGCAGCTAGGTGGTGCAGTGGATAGAGCACCGGCCTTGGAGTCAGGAGTACCTGAGTTCAAATCTGGCCTCAGACCTTAACACTTACTAGCTGTGTGACCCTGGGCAAGTCACTTAACCCCAATTGCCTCACTAAAAAAAAAGATATATATCCAATATATCTCTAAAAGATATATAAGTATACCATAATCAAAGGAGGAAGGGTATAATGATGATGATGAGAATCAGGCTGTTTTCCACAGAAGGAATTATTTGAGTTGAGCCCTGAAGGAGTCTAAGGATTGTAAGAGGTGTTTGGGAAGAGTGAAAATATCATGTGTATGAGGACCAGCCATGCTAAGGCATGGAGGGAGAAGAAGGAACTTTGAGTTTGGGAGATGGCAAAAAGATCAATACCAGAGGCTATAAAGGGCACTCATGTGCAATGAGCCTGGAAAGTGAGCCTGTAGTCAAGATATTTAAATATCAATTTGAGGAGTTTCTTTTTTCTTTTTAATCTTAGAGCCCATGGAGAGATATTAAATACTTTGGGTAGCAAAGCAATATAGCCAGACCTGTAGTGGGTAGATAATTTTGTCAACTGTGATTTGGAAAGGGTGAAGGGAGGGACATTATTTGGACTCTGTTGCTATAGTCCAGTTCAAAGGAGGCAATGGATTGAATGAGGGTGGTAGATATTTTAGTAGGGATGGGGCCCAGCTCTAAGAGATTTTCTGGGCGTAGAAATCAGGAAAATTATCACTAGCCTCTGATTCTGATACAAAATAGCAGGATGCAAAGTGTTCAAGTGGTTTTTTATATTAGACTCAACTTCATCTTAGGATCCCTATGTATTAAGCAGCAAAATTCATTGATTAAAATGTCTTTCTGAGTAAAGGTTAATGTACTTACAAATTAACCTAATATTTTATACCCTTGCCTTCCCAGTATTTAACCTATAAAGTTAAAGATCTGTTGCCAATATAATTTTTGTTTTCAAGTTATCCATAGGATAATTGAATTAGTATATCATTTTAGGGATTTTTTTGTTTTTTAGATCCCAAGATTGGGTTTGACCTGAATCAAATCATTATAAGCATAATAAAAACTTGTGTCATGCTGGACTTCTACTATGTAGAGTTTCCTATATCTATATATTCATATATTATTCTGAGAGGTTAGATATGTGTGTATATACATATATGTATATATATATATATATAGTGTTTATACATATACATACAGGTATATATTCCCATGTAGAAATGTATATGTATATATACACACATGTATATAGTTAAATTTAGTTATATATATTTATGAATTTATATACAGATATATAGACATTCACATATAAAATATACGCATATATATGATATAGAGTAATAAAAACTACTTGATCATTAGCAAAGGAAATTTTAAGGAAGACTAAAAATTGGTGAAATTAAACAAACTATCGAATTTTATTTTTAAAGTGAACCAATTAGCTTAGTTAAAATGAACCTATTAACATAATACTTTTCTTAAGCAATAAAAATTCATTTTAGAATTTTAAATTAAGAATAGTCTCTTCCAATTTATGTTTAGAGAGGTTGCATTCCTTAAACTGCGGAAATACCCTTCAGAATGCAGTTGGGTAGGCATTTTCATTTGTATATACCTAGCTGATTTATATATTATATATATATATATATGTGTGTGTGTATATATAAAAAACAGATGTGTATATATATACATATACACATACACATACATATATACATACACATATACATACACATACATATATACATACACATATACATACACATACACATACATACACATATACATATACATATACATATATATATATATATATAATTTATATATACCTAGCTGATTCTCTCAAGGAACTTTGACAATGGGGGTTATTAAATTGTTGATTGCTCCTATTCCCCCCTCGAATGTCAGAAGCATATTTTAGGCCCAATGAGAATAGTTTTGTAGTTAAACAGTAGACAATTGAGCAAATAGGCCTCTGTGTAGGACTAGTGATTTCAAGCTATTAACCACTTAGGTGATGGCACATCCCCGAATTCTGCTAAAGCCTTTGTTTTCCTTTATTTCTGCAGGGCAAGAGATCTAAAGATAAAGTTAATTCATATCTCTCTTGTCTTTTTGGTGTAACTTACTCAAGATTGTCTCTGATGATGAGATGAGGTCCATACTAGTGTTGACTTTTGGAGCATAATTTCCTTCTTCCCTAGGGGGAATTGAATCAATTAAGAACTGCCTTTCAATCTTAGCCCTGTGATTGGACTGGGCATTTCCTAGTTATTTACCCAAGCAATTTAGCTTTATTCCAGACCTCAGTCTCCTTCACAGAGTTACTTCCTGCTATTTTCAATCTAAACCCCAGCACTGATTAACTTATCAGGTCCATAAGAGCAGGAATTTTTCTTTTCTTAAAGACATTTTCACTTTTAATGTGAAGGGTTTTCTTTTGCTCTAATTGAGTTCTCTCACGTTGTTTCCTAACATTGCCAGGTGACATTTTCCAAATAAAACAATGACAGATGTTCTATCACTGAGCAACTCGATGATTCAAGTGACCTGACAGCATCAGGGGGGAAAGCAACAATTTCTTTTTTTCAAAATAACATGCCCACTTACATGGAATGCATTTTCTAGACATGGAAGATAAGATGTCATCACCATGGAGTTGGGTGCTATTTGGAGGTTTCCCATAGCTTGGCCTAATTATTTCTACCAGTGTCATGACATAATAAGACTTTTCTATTAGAGGTATAGTGGAAGAGTGTGGTCACAAAGACAGAGAGGGGATTAATCATATACCTGATAGCTGGGAAATGGGTTCCCTATAGGCCAAAGAGTTCTTCCCTTTATTTAATTGATTCTTTTTCTCTCGGTGGCCTTATGTTTTCTGGCTTGGATTGTAATACTGTAGTAAAGCTTTTTGCTGCTAGCAAAAAAGGTAATTATCTGTAGGTCATACTTTTATGAACCTCAATTCTATGCTTCACATACAACTCTAAAATTCAATTATCAGGTTTCCTAGTCTATAGAATATTAGAAGCTTTTAAAAATTTCCTTATATCTACTCAGGTAGGTATAGGAAACCCCTGTAGGGTTATATTTTATTGATTTTGTGCATATCTTTTGTATTCCTCTCTCTGTCCATATCATCTTCCCACTGGGAATGTAAGCTTCTGGAAGGAAGGGGGTGTTTTCAATTTTTCTTTGAATTCCCAAGACCTAACATAGTGCCTGTCATTCTAGACACACTTAAGAAATACCTATTGATCTACTAATTGTTTGAATGAGTCACAATAAGGGATGAAGAGGTAGACATATTGATAATAGCTATAAGTAACAACTTTCCTCCCAACATAAACTAGAAGAAAAAGGATTATAAATATCAAGATCAAAAGTGATGGATGCACAGTTGCCTCAAGCCCTTCAAACTTCTGTCTCCTAAAACTTCCTGGTCTTGTATAAATTGTTATCCATAAAGATGAACCTGAAGCGTTCAGGAAAGTTTAATGCTTACTATGTGATTGGCACCATGTTAAATATTTTACAAGTATTATTTGTAGGTTCTATTATTATTTCCATGTGTGTGTGTGTGTTTTGTTGTTTTTTGTTGTTTTTTTTACAGATGAAGTAACTGACACCAAGAAAAGTTAAGTGATTTGTTCAAGGTTCGTGAGACAGGATTTGAATTCAGATTTTCTTAACTCCAAGTCCAGTACTCTATCCATTTTGCTATATAGATGCTTCTATCAGGATTAAAAGATTGATACATATAATACATTGTTACAATAATTAGCTCATTTTAATTCTAGGGGAAATGTCATTATCTCTAAGGTATATGTGATTCTCTCTACTTGCTTAAAGGAATCTATTTTAGATAAAAATGTTATAATAATTGCTTAGAGCCTATATTTAGGAAAAAAATACACATACACAAACACATATATATTTATATATAAAGATTTAATCAGAACTTGGACTCTCTGCTGAATTTTACATTTATATCTATCTCATTATCCCCTGGCCTCTGTGTGATTTAAATGAAATTCAAGTTATTGGAAACACTTGGGTATTCAAACAATATTATAATATAGTAGATATAGATAGTGTGACAGGGCACTATGGGTAGCTAAGTGGCCTAGTGGATAGAGCACCAAGGTCTAGAGTCAGGAAGACTTATCTTATTCCTGAGTTCTGATCTAGCTTCAGTCATTTATTAGTTTTGTGACCCTGGGCAAATCACTTAATCTTATTTGCTTCAGTTTCTTCATCTGTAAAATGAACTGGAGGAGGAAATGGAAAATGGGGTAACAAGGATTCATAAACAACTGAAATGGCTGAACAAGTGTGATAGAACCATCCCCTGATTACTGGATGACCAGATACATTCTCATGAGGAGGCAAGAGAAGTAATTCCAATAAAGTTGCAAGTCCATGTTACTGTAGCCTTGTTGTATACCCTTGCTGTTTTAGGGCAAGGAAACTTTGTTCAATGTTCAATGACTTATAAGTACTTCATTCACACTTAAAATAAAACTGGAACCATGAGGCCATTGGTGATACCACCACCTCTCTAAATAGGCACTAGGAATAGGGAAAAAAGCAGGTTTTTTCTTAGGATTTCCTGGGTGTAATGGTATCAGCCAGAGTAGTTTGGCCCAAGCCACCCATAGAGCTGACAGTCTCTTCCATAGCTCCCTTCTCCAATATAATTCAATTTTTTCCCTTTTCTGGTAAACCCTGGGTTACCAGTCCCTTTCAGTCCAATCTGATATGACCTCATCCTTTCCTTTTCATCTTAAAACCTTGGATTCCACAACTCAGATTCTGAAATGGCCCTTTCTTTTTAATCAAATTCCTTTGGGTATGACCAAGTCTCATGCTTTGATTGCTCCAAAGTGGTGTCTGAGTCTTGTTCACACCTACTTTGGATAAGTTAAATCACTAACAAATATGTTTACTTTGGATTTCGGCAGGACTATCGATGGTGCCCAATTTTTAACATATCCATTTCTGAGTATTTCTGTATGTAATGCATACAGCTTATATGATAGATGTACAACACCACATGCATATATACACATGCAGACATGCATATCATTTACATTCAGTTTCCAGTTTGAAACTTTCAAGTTTTATAATAAGCCAGTGTGAAAAGAAATGAACTTCAATGGCTTACTCTGTCAGTTCTTCAATGTTCTGTTCCACAAGAGTTGGAGGCACGTTGGATACAATGACTTGCATGTCCAGCTGATTGACCACAGACACCTGAAAAACACCAACAGAATGGTCAACAGTCCTTTCCATGTGCACATTGGTATAGCTCCAAATCCCAAACCATTCTCTTGCCCTTCCTCACATGTCTAGATATTATATTGCCTCATTTTAAGTTAAGAACAAATCAAGTAAGAAATCTGTGCAGTTGTATATTCATCAATAAATATGCATGTATTCTAGAATTATTATGTGCTGAGTCCTCTTTTAAGAACTGAAGACACAAATACAAAAGTGAAAGAAAACATAAAATATTACTTTCCTTTTGGGGAGGGGAGGAGACAGCAATTGAAAATAATATTAATATAATAACAGCTAGCACTTCTATAGTGGTGTTTTTTTTTTTGTGGGGCAATGGGGTTTAAGTGACTTGCCCAGGGTCACACAGCTAGTAAGTGTCTGAGGCTGGATTTGAACTCAGGTACTCCTGAATCCAGGGCCGGTGCTTTATCCACTGCGCCACCTAGCTGCCCCCACTTCTATAGTGTTTTAAGGTTGGCAATATACTATATGAATATCATCTCATTTTATACTCAAAACAACCCTGGAAGGTAACTGAAATCACCACCCCCATTTTACAAATGAGAAAACTGATGCAAGAAGAGATTAGGTAACTGGCTTGGGTCACACATCTAGTATGTATCTGAGAGTGGTTTTGAAATAAGGTCTTCCTGATTCCAGGTTAAATACTTTGTTCACTGTCCTACCTCAGGCTACCTGACATACATAGTATCATACTGGACTTGATATCAAGGATGACTTGAATTCTGATCCATCTAGTAATATTTGATAGAAAGATAAATGATAGAAAAATGGTCTGTACTCACACAAATATACTACGTTTATGCAAAAATAAATTAATATAAAGGGATTACTATTTCAATTATTTGAAATTTTTCTCAATAATTGTAGGAGGGATCTATCTGGACTTATGATTTTTTTTAACCTTCCCATACTCTCTGATCCATAATGTACTCCATCTTCATCTCTGCCTATTAGAATGCCTTGTTTTTTTCCAAACAGCTCAGGTATCATCTTCTACATAAAGTCTTTCTTTCTCCCACTTCCCCCATCTGTGTAGGAGTACCATCTCCCTACAAATTAACATTTATATATTTCATTTTTATATATTATATCATTTCATTTACATGCACATATTGTCTCTATTTGGAATTTAGAGGGCATGTACTTTAACATAATGCTTCTTAAAGATTGTGAATTAAAAAAAATAATTGCATTAGATGTTGATAGCACAAATACAATAGTGCAGAAATCACTGAGTGAAGTAATTGGTTAGCTATATTGATGAATGAAAATAGGATGCTACAAGAGAGCTCATATTGTTATCCACAATCATTTCTGAGCTACTAATTGCCCTTCCTTCTCAAGTGATTTTGTCTTACTTTTTGTACTATTTTTACATCATGGATAAAATGTTGATTAAGGATACCATTTCTTACTGACTAGTCTGTCCTGGGATACATCATCACTCAGAAGCAGTGTTTATAGTGACAGACATATCCACCTTTCTTCCGTGTTTTAAAAATACATTATCCATGTCATCTTTAAGAAAGAGGAACTCCATAAAACAAAACTTATACTGGGGAAGGGGCTCCCATTTTCATTTTGGCTGAAGAAACAATGACAGTATCTCCAACAAATGGAAACCTTGTGGATCTCATGAAGCAAATAGAAACTTCTAGGAGCTCAAGCTGGAAGGGATGTTTCAGGTTATCTATTCCAAACCCCTCATTTTAGAGAAGTGAAAACAGACCTAGAAAGGTGAAGTGGTTGCCTGGGACCACACAAGGAGTAATAAGTTGCTGCACTGGGACTCAAGATCAAGTTCTCTGCCTCCTATAAAAGTTTTCTTCCCCCACACTAAGCTGTTTCACATTGAAGCCACTGAGTTAAAAATTTTCTGTTGTGCAAATGTATGAAATGATCTTAATGATTGTGCAATCTGTTATTTTCTTTTCTTTTACATCGTATTAGAAGTTATGCCTAGTCCTGCTATACTGAGAAAAGTTAGAAGTTAAAATAAAATGCACCTATCTCCCTTTGCCAACCGTAACAGTTGTTTTAAGATGCCCCTTTGCAAAAAGTGTCTTCCACAGGGGAAAGTCTTATTTTTACAGCTCCCTTTTGAAAAATATCAAAGTCCATTTTCTTGCTGTCATTGAATTTGTCATGAATATATAAAGCTTTACATAAGCAAATGTAGAAACAAATGAAGGGACTTTAAATTGGTGCTGTCCAATTTGCTACTGATGATTGAAATATCCAAAATTTACAGGGCATTTTACTTTCATAAGGCATTTGCGTTATAGCTCTGAGTTAAACATACACAGAACACGTGTATTCAGCACATATTGATTGAACTGCTACACTAAATGTTCTGAATATTTGCCCATACACTTGCTAAAATTAACTTGCTGTAGGTTGATCACTGATCAAAGTTTCAATTTCCAAATCACTGCTCTGAACTGGGTTTCTTAATGATTGGAATTGCTGGTCATGGTTGAGGCAACTGATTCAATCAAAAACTGCTGTAATTGATGTTGTCAGCATAACTGAACTCTGTGAATCACATTACGATCCCTTAAAATTGAGTTTAAGATTCTTTGCAAATCAATTTTCCCGGGTTTCAGGATATAAATTTTTCTCCTGCAATATTTTCTTGGTATTAAAATACATGGCATAGAAACTTCATACCTGCTTTTTTGTGGCATATTCCCTATCTAATCTTGATGTTGGTATTTATTTGCATAGATGGCTCAGATTTACAATATTTCAATTGTACCTTCTGAGGTGACTTTAGTTGAATTTACCAAAGAATTATGACCCCGTGGTATGTTGGCAACAAGAACATAAATGATAAAAATTCTGCCAGGTGAGATTCACAAAACTTATGAAGACCCCAAATCAATGTCATGTTTCTCATTCCCCAAGCCATTATGGCTTTGTGTGGCATCACAATAATAGTTAATCCATTTGTCCATCTCTCTTGGAGCTATGTGTATTCAGAGTTAAGGGTATCTGTATACATAATTACAATGGTGATTTCTCTTCTTTGTTTTCTTTTCATTCATTCATTTATTCACTCATTCTTTTATGCATTCATTCTTTTTTTTTTTTTTGTGGAGCAATGAGGGTTAAGTGACTTGCCCAGGGTCACACAACTAGTCAATGTCAAGGGTCTGAGGCCAGATTTGAACTCAGGTGCTCCTGAATCCGGTGCCGGTGCTTTATTCACTGCACCACCTAGATGTCTCCTATGCATTCATTCTTTACCAGTTTTCCATGAAACTGGGTGGATTGAGGATCTTTGCATATATAATAAAAAGGGCACAGACACAAATTACTCCGAAATTTACAGAGATATTTACATATAATTCCTCACCTGATCTTCAAAATAATACTGTGAGGTAGGAATACTGCCACACACATTGTATCCATTTAATACTTAAGGAAATCAAGTTTCAGAGAAACTAAGCTATGTACCTATGGCCTAGAGCTAGTAAGTGTCATAGACAGGATTTTAACCCAGGTCTTCCTGACTTAAAGTTCAGCCCTAAACACTGGACCAAGCTGTCACTTTTATCAGGCTGAAAAAACTCGGGAGGTCATGGGTACAATAAAATGAGCAGTACTTTTGTATTCTGAGGACCCGGATTCAAAAGCCACTAAAAATACTTAGTACCTGATTGGATGATGAGCAAATCACATAACCTTTTGGAGACTCAGTTTACTCATTTATGACAGCAAAACTATAATAATAACTAGCATTTATGCATGATTTCTTGCTTTCAAAGTGCTTAAAATATCTCATTTTATCCTTTTGCAACAATGGGAGCTAGGTGCTCTTATTATCCCCACTTTATAGATGTATAAACTAAGTCAGACTTGCTTTGGATTAAGTGACCAGACATGCTAATTGATGCAAAAGTATTCCAATTTTACTTTGAAGTAATATTTTAATCCTATTGTATTTTTTTTGCCTTATGGATGAAAAATGTGCTGCATCAATCGGCATAACTTGGCTTTTCTATATATTCTTTTTTATGTATAAGGTATTTTATTTTTTCCGTTACATGTAAAGATAGTTCTCAACTTTTGTTTATACATGCTTTACAATTTCAGATTTTTCTCCCTCCCTCCCCTCCCTCCTCCCTCCCCTAGACAGCAGGTAATCTGATATAGGTTATATCTATATATCTCTATACATATACATATAGATATAGATATATACACACACATATATATATATATACACACATAATAACATTAATCCTATTTCTGCATTAATCCTGTTACAAGAGAAAAAATCAGAGCAGTGATGCAAAACCTCAAAATAGAAAAAAAAAAAACAACAGCACCCAAAACAAAAGAAATAATATGGTTCAATCAGCATCTATACTCCACAGTTCTTTCTTTCTTTTTTTTTTTCTTGGATTTGGAGATCCTCTTCTATCATGAGTTCTCTGGAACTCTTCTGTACCATTGCATTGGTGAGAAGAATATAGTCCATCACAGTAGGTCAACACTCAATGTTGATGATACTGTGTACAATGTTCTTCTGGTTCTGCTCATCTCACTCATCATCAGCTCACGTAAGACCCTCCAGGTTTCTCTGAACTCTTCCTGCTCATCATTTCTTACAGCACAATAGTATTCCATTGTATTCATATACCACAACTTGTCCAGCCATTCCCCAATTGATGGGCACCCCCTCCACTTCCAATTCCTTGCTACTACATAAAGAGCAGCTATAAATATTTTTGTACATGTGGGTCCCTTTCCCCCCTCCACGATTTCTTTGGGAAAAAGACCTAAAAGTGGAATTGCTGGGTCAAAGGGTATGCACAGCTTTATTGCCCTTTGGGCATAATTCCAAATTGCTCTCCAGAATGGTTGGATCATCTCACAGCTCCACCAACAATGCATTAGTGTTCCAATTTTCCCACAGCCTCTCCAACATTTATTATCTTCCTTTTTTGTCATTTTAGCCAATCTGATAGGTGTCAGGTGGTACCTCAGAGTTGTTTTAATTTGCATCTCTCTAATCATTAGAGATTTAGAGCATTTTTTCATATGGGAATAGATAGCTTTGGTTTCTTCATCAGAAAACTGCCTGTTCATATCCCTTGACCATTTCTCAATTGGGGAATGACTTGGATTCTTATAAATTTGATTTAATTACCTATATATTTTAGAGATGAGGCCTTTATCAGAAGCACTGGCCTCAAAAATTGTTTCCCAGCTTTCTGCCTCCCTTCCAATTTTGGATGCATTGCTTCTGTTTGTACAAAAATTTTTTAATTTAGTATAATCAAAATCATCCATTTTGCATTTTATAATATACTCTATCTCTTGTTTGGTCAAAAACTGTTTTCCTTTCCAAAGATCTGATAGGTACACTATTCCTTTCTCTCCTAATTTACCTATGGTATCACCTCTTATGTCTAAATCATGTATCCACTTTGACCTTATTTTAGTATAAGGTGTAAGATGTTGGTCTATGCCTAATTTCTGCCATACTATCTTCCAGTTTGCCCAGCAGTTTTTGTCAAATACTGAGTTCCTATCCCAGAAGCTGGAGTCTTTGGGTTTATCAAACACTACATTACTAGTGTCATTTACTACTGCATTTCATGAGCCTAGACTATTCCATTGATCTACCACTCTATTTTTTAGCCAGTACCAGATAGTTTTGATGACTGCCGCTTTATAGTAAAGCTCCAGGTTTGGTACCGCTAACCCACCTTCCTGTGAATTTTTTTTCATTATTTCCCTGGATATTCTTGATTTTTTGTTTTTCTAGATGAATTTTGTTATTATTTTTTCTAGCTGTATAAAATAATTTTTAGGTAGTCTGATTGGTATGGCACTGAATAAGTAAATTAATTTAGGCAGTATTGTCATTTTTACTATATTAGCTCTGCCTATCCATGAGCAATTGATATCTTTCCAATTATTTAGATCTGATTTGATTTGTGTGAAGAGTGTTTGGTAGTTGTGTTCATAGAGTTCCTGGGTTTGTCTTGGCAAGTAGACTCCCAAGTATTTTATATTATCTACCATTACTTTAAATGGAATTTCTCTTTCTATCTCTTGCTGCTGGACTTTGTTGGTCATGTATAGAAATGCTGATGATTTATGTGGATTTATTTTATATCCTGCTACTTTGGTAAAGTTGTTAATTGTTTCAAGTAATTTTTGACTTGATTCTCGAGGATTCCTTAAGTATGCCATCATATCATCTGCAAAGAGTGATAGTTTTGTTTCCTCCTTGCCTATTCTAATTCCTTTAATTCCTTTCTCTTCTCTGATTGCTAAAGCTAACATTTCTAGGACAATATTAAATAATAGGGGTGATAATGGACATTCCTGTTTCACCCCTGATCTTATTGGGAAGGCCTCTAATTTATCTCCCTTGCATATAATACTTGCTGATGGCTTTAGGTAGATACTGTTTATTATTCTAAGGAAAGCTCCCCCTATTGCTAAACTCTCTAGTGTTTTTATTAGGAATGGCTGCTGTACTTTGTCAAAAGCTTTCTCTTCATCTATTGAGATAATCATATGATTTTGGTTGGTTTTCTTATTGATGGGGCTGATTATGTTAATAGTTTTCCTAATGTTGAACCAGCCCTGCATTCCTGGTATAAATCCCACCTGGTCATAGTGTATTATCCTGGTGATCACTTGCTGTAATCTCCTTGCTAATATCTTATTTAATATTTTAGCATCAATATTCATTAGGGAAATTGGTCTATAATTTTCTTTCTCTGTGTTTGCTTTGCCTGGTTTTGGTATCACCACCATATTTGTGTCATAAAACCAATTTGGTAGAACTCCTTCTTCACCTATTTTTCCAAATAATTTGTATAATATTGGAATTAATTGTTCTTTAAATGTTTGGTAAAATTCACCCGTAAACCCATCTGGCCCTGGGGACTTTTTCTTAGGGAGTTCATTAATGGCTTGTTCAATTTCTTTTTCTAATATGGGTTATTTAAGGATTTTATTTCCTCTTCAGTTAACCTGGGCAGTTTGTATTTTTGTAAATATTCATCCATTTCATTTAGATTGTCAAATTTATTGGCATACAGTTGGGCCAAATATTTCCTAATTATTGCTTTAATTTCCACTTCCCTTTTAATTTTTGATACTGGTAATTTGGTTTTCTTCTTTCTTTTTTTAAATCAAATTAACCAATATTTTATCTATTTTATTGGTTTTTTCATAAAACCAGCTCTTAGTTTTATTGATTAATTCTATGGTTTTTTGCTTTCAATCTTATTAATTTCTCCTTTAATTTTCAGGATCTCTAATTTAGTGTCTAATTGGGGATTTCTAATTTGTTCTTTTTCTAGCTTTTTAAGTTGCATGCCCAATTCATTAATCTCCTCTTTCTCTTTCTTATTCATGTAAGCATTTAGAGCTATAAATTTTCCCCTAAGCACTGCTTTGGCTGCATCCCATAGATTTTGGTATGTTGTCTCATTATTGTCATTCTCTTGGATAAAGTTATTGATTGTTTCTATGATTTCTTGTTTGGCCCATTCATTCTTTAGAATGAAATTATTTAGTTTCCAATTGATTTTCATTCTACTTTTCCCTGGCTCTTTCTTACATGTAATTTTTATTGCATCATGATCTGAGAAGGATGAATTTACTATTTCTGCCTTTCTACATTTGACTATGATATTTTTGTGCCCTAATACATGGTCAATTTTTGAAAATGTGCCATGTACTGCTGAGAAAATGGTATATTCCTTTCTATCCCCATTCAATTTTCTCCAGACATCTATCATGTCTAACTTTTCTAGTAATCTATTCACCTCTTTCACTTCTTTCTTATTTATTTTTTGGCTAGATTTCTCTAATTCTGAGAGGGGGAGTTTCAGATCCCCCACTAGTATAGTATTACTGTATAATTCCTCTTGTAACTCATTTAACTTCTCCTCTAAGAACTTGGATGCTATAACAATTGGCGCATACATATTTAACATTGATATTACTTCATTATCTATAGTACCTTTAAGTAAGATGTAATTTCCTTCCTTATCTCTTTTAATGAGATCTATTTTTGCCTGCACTTTGTCTGAGATAAGGATTGCTACCCCTGCCTTTTTTACTTTAGCTGAGGCATAATATATTCTGCTCCAGCCTTTTACCTTTACTCTGTGTGTATCTCTCTGCTTCAAATGTGTTTCTTGTAAACAGCATATTGTAGGGTTCTGGTTTTTAATCCACTCTGCAATTCGCTTCCGTTTTACAGCAGAGTTCATCCTATTCACATTCACAGTTATTATTACTGACTGTCTATTCCCCTCCATTCTATTTACCCCCTTTGTACTTTTCCCCCCTTCTTTCACCCTATTCCTCCTCACCGATGTTTTACTTCTTACCCTGCCTCCCCCAACCTGCCCTCCCTTTTTATCACCCCCCTCTCTTTTCTTTACCCTTTTCTCCCTTGCTTTTGTCCTCCCTTCTATCAGTCCCCCCTTTCCCTTCCACTTTTGTTTCCCTAAAGAATGAGTTAAGTTTCTTTATCCCAATGAACATATATGTTATTCCCTCTTTGAGTCAAATCTAATGAGAATAGGGTTGAAACAATGTTCCCCCCTCCTTTCTTTCCCTCTATTGTAATAGGTTTTTTCCACCTCTTCATATGATATAATTCATCCCATTCCACCTCCCCTTTCCTCTCCTCCCCATAGACTCCCTTTTTTACCCCTTAATTCTTTTGTATCATCACATCAAAGACAATTTATATTTATACCCTCTCTATAAAGTCCTTCTCTCTGCCCAAATACATTTACAGTTCTTAAGGGTTATGAGTATTATCTTCCCATGTAGGGATATAAACAGTTCAACCTAATAGGGTAACTTTTTTTTTCCCCTCTGTTTACCTTTTTAAACTTCTCTTGAGTCTTGTATGTTGAGATCAAATTTTCTATTCAGTTCTGGTCTTTTCACCAGGAAAGATTGAAAGTCCCCAATGTCATTAAATGTCCATCTTTTCCCCTGAAAGAAAATGCACATTTTTGCTGGGTAATAGATTCTTGGCTGCAATCCAAGCTCCTTTGCCTTCCGGAATATCATATTCCAAGCCTTGCGGTCCTTTAATGTTGAAGCTGCCAGGTCCTGAGCAATCCTGACTGTGGCTCCATGATATTTAAATTGCTTCTTTCTGGCTGCTTGGAGTATTTTCTCCTTCACCTGATAATTCTGGAATTTGGCTACAATATTCCTTGGAGTTTTCCTTTTGGGGTCTCTTTCAGGAGGTGATCGGTGGATTCTTTCAATGATGATTTTATCCTCTGATTCTATGATATCAGGGCAGTTCTCCTTAATAATTTCCTGGAATATGGTGTCTAGATTCTTTTTCTGGTCATGGCTTTCAGGCAGTCCAATGATTCTCAAATTGTCTCTCCTCAATCTGTTTTCCAGATCAGTTGTCTTTCAGATGAGGTATTTCACATTTTCTTCTATTTTTTCATTTTTTTTATTCTGCTTGACTGATTCCTGGTGTCTCATGGATTCCTTATCTTCCAACTCTCCCACTTTAATTTTTAAGGCATTGTTTCCTTCAGTGAGAGTATGCACCTTTTTTTCCATTTGGCTAAGTGAATTTTTTAAGGTATTGTTTTCTTCAGTGAGATTATGCAGCTTTTTTTCCATTTGGCCAAATGAATTTTTTAAGGCTTTGTTTTCTTCAGCTTCCTTTTCCAAGCTGCTGATTCTTTTTTCATAGTTTTCTTGTTTTGCTTTCATTTCTCTCCCCATTTTTTCTTCTACCTCTTGCAATTGATTTTTAAAATCCTTTTTGAGCTCTTCCAGGAAGGCTTTTTGTTCTTGCGACCAATTCACCTTCCCTTGTGAGGCTTCAGATGTAGACAATTTGAGGCTATTGTCCTCATCTGAGTTTGTGTTGGCTTCTTCCCTATTGATACAGAAGCTCTCAATGGAGAGGGCTCTTTTTTGCTTCTTACTCATTATTGCAGCTTATTTATTTATTCTTTAAGTTGAGGTCTGCTCTGGGGGCAACAGGGTCCCTGTTTTGGGCTTCTTGTGCAGGTGTATAGGTGCTGTGTGACCGGGCTTTTACTCTGAGGCCTTTATGGTGTGTGGAGATGCCCCGCCCTGCACTTCCTGTCTGATTGTGCTCGGCCAGCCAGGACCCTGGCGTCTGTTCCCACCTGACCCGTTCGTGGCCCTCTCGGCCGGTGCAGGTAGGTTTTTCCACTGTCCTTCTTGGCCACCAGATTTTTGAACCAGGTTCCGGGAGCCTCAGTTGTTCGGCTGTGGCCCGCAGCTCCTGCTGACTTGCCCCGACCCCCTAGGCGCTGGGTTGCTGCCCTGCGCTGGGCCTCCCTTTTGCCCGAGTCAGACCGACCTTTTCCTGAAGTCTTCTAAATTGTCTCTGCTTGGAGGACTGTGTCTCTCTGTCTCTTTGCAGGTCCTGTAGTTTCAGAATCCGTCTAGGGGCTTGATTTAATGTTCGTTTTGAGGGAACAGAAGGAGAGCTCAGGCAGCTTGTTGCTTCCTCTCCGCCATCTTGGCTCCGCTCTATATATTCTTTAATTCCATTTCTTCTAGTTTCCATTCTTTCTACTTCACAGTCTGTCTCATGTAGCTTTTCTAGGCTTATCATGCATTACTCCCCTTCACACTTTCTATAGTTGAACTAATCTTAGCTTCCTGCTATTCAGAACACATCCATTTTATTGTATATCTCTCTACCTTTGAACCATGATTCACTGATAATTATAAAACAATAATAGTCACTTCCTCAAATCACTTAGTGAAAGCAAGGAGAATCTCCCACATTTTGGCTAGGCACTGTGGTGGATCTCAATCCTTGGAAGGAACATGGACATCACTGAGGTGAAAGATTCATTCATTGTCTTGAAGGAGTATAGGTGTGATTCCCTTTGTTTTAATTTTTGCTACCAAACTATAGAGAAATCCATTTGCATTTTAACTCACCAGTAAATTAAATATTAAAAACATGATCTCACCCATGAAAGGAAATAACACAAATTGAGACAAACCCCCCCAAAAGAACAAGGTCCCATAAAAAGAAAATAACAAAGGAGGCTGTATTGTCAAAATGGCTCCAAGCAGAGCTTTTCAAGTTCTTGATTGAAGGCAGAATCACTTTGAGGGTTTCTTAAGGTTTTATTAGCCATTCTTGATCTCTTGCTTGAACCGAGATGTTTCCATTGCTATTTCTCCATGTTTTATCCTTCTTAGCCTGTGGGCCATATCCACTCCCCTGTCTCACAGAGCCTTCCTCAACCTTAATTTCTCTAAATATCCTCTCCACTTACCAGGACATTAGCTTTCCCACTTAGTCCTTTCCCATAATCATCCGTTGCGACGACCTGGAACTTGAAGTAGGACCTTCTCATGTTTTTGAACAGCATGGCAGTTTTTATGAGACCTGTATACGTCTCCACAACAAATCCTTCCTTTCCCTCTTTAATTGGAGGTATGATCAGCCTGTAGGCCATGGCACTGTAATTACCAGTGTCTTTATCAGTTGCCTAAGAAGAAAAACAGAAGAAAAACAAAATATGAAGAAAAATAATCTTTATCTTTTGGATAAAGTTCCTTTAATGAAGAAGTATATAGGATAGTATTCTCAGAATCAGAAGGCTTTGCTTTGAATCTGGACTCTCTCACTTATGTAATTGTGTGAAGCTACGCAGGTGATTCAATTCAATAAGCTTAAGTGTCTTGCCTGTGCAGATGGGAAGCTGCAATCATCGCCAGAGGCCTGACTTCAGTTCATTTGCTGGACCTCACTTTCCACCTTTGTAAAGTGATGTTTGTCCTAGAGGGCTTCTGAGGTCCCTTACAATTCTATGTAATTGATCATATCCTTTTGCTTATTGAATAAAAGCCACACTACCTTTGCATCTTCTAGGTAATACTCAATAATAAAATGTTTTGTGATTTGGGAAATTTACATTTCTTTTTTTTTATGAACTTGACATACATTAACAAACATAAATGTTCCCTTAAGTAAAGAACAGAAAAAAGAGAGTTCCATAAGATAGCAGGAAACTCTACTGTGGAAAAGTTTTTTAAAAGTATATTAAGCAGGGGGGGCAGCTAGGTGGTGCAGTGGATAAAGCACTGGCCCTGGATTCAGGAGTACCTGAGTTCAAATCCAGCCTCAGAAACTTGACACCTACTAGCTGTGTAACCCTGGACAAGTCACTTAACCCCCATTGCCCTGCAAAACAAAACAAAACAAAACAAAAAAGTATATTATGGGGCAGCTAGGTGGCGCAGTGGATAGAGCACTGGCCCTGAATTCAGGAGTACCTGAGTCCAAATCTGGCCTTAGACCCTTGACACTTACTAGCTGTGTGACCCTGGGCAAGTCACTTAAACCCAATTGCCTCACAAAAAAAGTATATAAAAAAAGGGGAAGCTAGGTTGCACAGTGGATAGAGCACTGGCCCTGGATTCAGGAGGTCCTGAGTTCAAATCCAGCCTCGGACACTTGACACTTACTAGCTGTGTGACACTGGGCAAGTCACTTAACCCTCATTGCCCCAGCCCCCCCAAAAAAGTATATTAAAGTTGAGGTGGCTCAGTGGATAAAGCAAAGGCCTTAGATTCAGGAGGACCTGAGTGACCCTGGGCAAGTCATTTAACCCTCATTGCCCCACCAAAAAAAACCCAATAAGAACAATGGTTAAGAAAAAAAGTATATTAAGGTTAACACTAAAGCATGTTGCCCTGCTTGTGTGTCCCCTACTAAACTTCTCTGAGTAACTTTTGAATGTTTCATTGATAATCATGTCTTTCTTTTTGTGCTTTACAATGTATAAAGGATATATCCCTCACCAATCTTGGGAGTAGGAAGTGCAAGGTTATTGCACTCTCCCCCCCCCCCCCATTGTGTGGCCTAGAAATGCTAAGTCACCTCAGGTGATACAGCTGTTAAATGACGAGTTGGAACTTGAAACACTTCTTATGATTCCAAATTCATCATTTTTTTCCATTGCCTGCCTCTTGCAATCTTTCTGAATCTTATTTTTACCTGTCTATTTATCTCTTTAATTATGTACTTACTTTCAGATTGGACCTGCAATTTTGTTGGCATAGGGAAAAGAAAGTCTCTTTACTGTTGCAGGTTAATGCCTAGATAATGTATATATTTGGTTGTTTACATGGTGATTAAACCAATGAGTTTTCAGCTGATTCAGTTATATGCACCGTCTCCTCTGACAAACTGGTTCTGATTGATTACAGGAACAAAAGATCCATATTGGCTATTCTTCATTCCATTGGTCTCTGTGAAATAGATATGGGTTGTGGCATGTGTGTGTGTGTGTGTGTGTGTGTGTGTGTGTGTGTGTGTGTGTGTGTGTGTGTGTGAGCACGACATCTGAGACCCAGATAATAACCGGTCCTAAACATACCTGGCTGAAATATCACCCTGCAACACCCAAATTTATCATCCCACAATTTCTCTGAAGACTTTCATGAAAAGATAGTTCCCCATCCCCCAAACAGCCCTGTTTTAGCTTTTCTTAGCACTGATTATTTAATAAGCTTCTCCTTGCATTAATCCCAAATCTGTTTTTTTGTAAATTCTTCATATTGCCTGTACATCTATCTTATGGGACCAAGTAGAATAAGTCTTTTTTGACTGATAACCATTCAAATACATGAAGAGAACTCTCATGGTCCTCCCATGTCTTCTCCAGAGGGAACATCTCCAGTTCTTTCAACCATTCCTCATGTGACCTGCACCAAAGGCATGTTCTTGGTTGCCACCCTGAACTGGGAAACTGGATGGGGAGGGATATGCTAATGCAGGAATGTGTTTGTTTGGCTCTCTATATCTGTAATGGGCTTTATTTTTCTTACTTCCTCAATGGGTTGGGGTGGGGGAGGGTGAAAGGAGAAATTCTGAAAATTAAAAAAATGAATGAATTTAAACCCCAGCAATTATATAGTTATTTTAAATTAAATTATTATTATTATTGTTATTGTTATTGTTATTATTATTATTATTTTGCGGGGCAATGAGGTTGTAAATGACTTGCCCAGGGTCACACAGCTAGTAAGTGTCAAGTGTCTGAGGCCAGATTTGAACTTAGGTCCTTCTGAATCCAGGGCTGGTGCTTTTTCCACTGCACCACCTAGCTGCCCCTATATATGTATTTTAAAAAATAATCTTCACGTCGATTAGCTTTATGCCAGCTTCCTTCTTCCATAAGACATTTGTTCAAAGTGTCCCTGAGAGTGGAGGTGGAAAGAGTGCTGCTATACCTGATGGTTAATGAGATGCATGATTGTGGACAAGTCAATTTACCTTTATGATACTCAGGCATCTCCTAGAGCTTGCAAGGTAGAGACAGGTCATGATCAGCACTAGTTCAGAGAATTCTCATGATAATGAAATTGGCATTTATAATTAGGGTTTGAATGAGATAGTTTCAAAGATTCCTCCTAGCTCCAAATATAGGATGCTATGATTCACATTTTATAGCTAGGAGACTGTGGCTCAGCATGGTTAAAACAGCTATCAAAATTTTAGAAAGGGGATTAGAAGTCTCTATATATTCCAAGGCCAGTGCTCTTTCCATTGCTTCACAATGCCTCTCCAGGATAATATCATGCAACAGATATCCAGCACTGCTCCTTCACTGCATTTGATTAGGGAGAAACAATGTAAACTACAGTCCTGCCTCGAATCCACAACTCATATTATCAGCACCAAAGGGGACAGAATAGTCTCATTATTGTTTTAAAATCTTTATATGTGAAATGCTAAATGAAATGCATTTACATTCAGATTTTAGCTATTAAGACTTTTTTCCTATATTCTAATGAGCAAACATGAAGCCATCTCTATATTTGTTTAGAAATTGCCTCCAATCTTTGTACTTCTGATGATCATAGATGGCTTCTGGGAAATCATCCGTAATGGTCCAGGTGAAATCCCAGAGAATATATGCAATCAAAGTATGAAGACTCAAGCGAGTTACTCAAACAGCTAAAGTCAGAGGCTTATTAAGTTGCATTTGTTTGGATATTTTGAACTGATTCACTTTAATTTTTCAAAAAGTAACTCAACCTCCCAGAATGCTAAACTTAGCAGGGAAATTAGAGGCCATCTAGCTCATAAGAGGAGGCTGAAGATCAGAGAGGAAAAGTGACTTGCCCCAAATCATGAATCATAAATTTCCAAATGCAAGGCACTTTAGAAGTGAACTGTCCCAATTCTTTCACTTTACAGAAGAGGAGACTGAAGTCCAGAGAAGGCATAGGATTTACCCAGTGTCACTTTTTTTTTTTTTTTTTTTTTTTTTTTGGTGAGGCAATTGGGGTTAAGCCAGGGTCATACAGCTGGTAAGTGTCAAGTGTCTGAGGCCGGATTTGAACTCAGGTCCTCCTGGCTCCAGGGCCGGTGCTCTATCCACTGTGCCACCTAGCTGCCCTGAGTGTCAGATATCTTATACTTAGAGTTGGAGGCAAACATGGAGACCATTTAATCCAATATCCTTGTTATACAGATGGGAAAACTGAGATTCAGAGATAAGAAAAGACAGTGTCATAGATCTTAGGTTCAGCACTGGCACAGAGGTAATCCAAATTAATTTATTCATTTCCCAGATAGGGATATGGAGGGAAAAGTCATTTGCCCACAATTTCAATTTGAATCTGGGTCTTCCACATCCAATAACTTTCCCATTGTCTAAGTCTCCTTATTTATCCTATTCTTTATGACCCTCACAATTGCTGCTTTTATATCTTTAGATTTTTTTAAAAATTAAAATCAGGTCAGTAGCTTTATTTAGCATGAGTCTCCTGAAATGATGACATCTTGTAAACATATACTAGGACGCAGGATGAGTCATTTTTATACAGAAACTTCAAGCTTTTTCTTCATATTTTTTTCAGTGCCTTTTTATTCTGCCATCAAAGAACATAAATTTACAAATAAAAATTCATACGCCTACCAGTCATATACAGTAGAGTCATGCACAATTAAAAATGGAAGGCTTCCTTTCTCCCATGAATTATAAGTAGTTCTGTTTTAAATATGCACATATTCCTCCTTAGGTAAGAGCTCTGAGATGGAAGTTTTGAATCTCATTTAAAATCTATGAAGCAAGACTCATCAATGTCCAGCTTTGTCTTGTCTTGGCATCAGGATATATATTTCTTTTAATGTAATTTTGATTTTAAAGTACTTAAGGGGTGCTGTAGGTTTGGGAAGATTTTCTAGACCTACAGAGGACTAGAATCAGGGAATTCTGAATATGTCTGGGATGCATCATCTCTCTACCGTTAGGCAACTGGATTCCCTTTTGCCACTTACTATCTCTGTAACCTTGGGCAAATCCTGCCTCAGTTTACTCAACAATAAAATGAGGGATTTGGCCTAGATGACCTTTAATATCCTTCTGAAATTTAAATCTATGAGCCGAGTTGCTATAAAATCCCTCCTGACTAGTTCAACTTTCTCATTTTATACCTGAGAAAAGAATAGGAAATGAACTTGAACTCATAATTTGCACATTTCAACCCAGGAATCAGGCCCCCTATTTCATAGGCCCTTGCTCTTGTCACTACTGCTACTTAATTGTTATTTTATATATTTATTTATTTTGCTGGACAATGGAGGTTAAGTTACTTGCCCAGGGTCACACAGCTAGTAAGTGTCAAGTGTCTGAGGCCAGTTTTGAACACAGGTACTCCTGAATCCAGGGCTGGCACTTTAACCACTGTGCTACCTAGCTGCCCCCCTTAATTGTTATTTTTTAAAAAAACAGACTTTTAATTCTTTTTACTACTTTTTTTGGATTTGGCTTAACAAAATTAATCATAGCAAGCATGTCTTTAGAACTTTAAGGTTTGCAAAGGGCTATGATCACACAATTACTACTATTACTACTACTACTACTACTACTACTACTACTACTACTACTACTACTACAACAACAACCCTGGGAGGTAAACACAATCATTTTCCTCATTTTATGAATGAGGAAACTGAAGCAGATAGATGTTAAATGACTTGTCCAGGGTCATGCAGCTAGCAAGTGTTTAAGGAAGGATTTGAATACAGTTCTTCCTGACTCCATGACCCATGCTCTTCACACTTCACTACCTAGCTACGCAAGCATTTTATTGTGCCTATTAAGTGTCAGGCATTGCTCGAAGCTCTGGGAATAAAAAGACAAGTATGCCCTAAAGTAGTTTACATTATATCACATTATTTTCTTTTACTTCTGACACTTGGTGTAAGACCTGTGTTAAAGCCCATCATCTTTCTTCACCTCAGTTTCCTCATGTACAAAATGGTGATATTCATAATACAGTACCCATCTTGTAGGGTTGGCTTGAGACTCAGATGAGGTATTGTATACCAAGGGTTTTGCAAAATTCAGAATTCTATATAAATGCCAGTTATCATTATTATTGCCAAGGGCAGCACATTAGCATAACACCATATAGTTAGCAATATAATTATGTGGTTTATGAATTTTAAATGAAAAACTTTTAATGGGGGGAATATCACAGAGAAGAGTAGAATCTCCAGTTATACCTACATCAAATGATCAGGAAGGAACAATGGTAGTTTGTTCCTTTTGTGATGTTATGTCATGATGCTGAATGTCTCAAAGTCATGGAAGACTGAGGTCTTTAATAGTGAAAATTAAAGGTCATCAGGGAGGAAAATCAAAGCATGTGGGCATGCAACCTATAACCCATTACTGACCAAAATGTGGAAGGTGTCAGAGGATATCATCAGTACTATGTGGGGAAAGAAAATGAAACGGGCTTATCGCATGGCAAGAGAAAGGGAAAAATGATGACCACCCCATATAGTCCACTGCTATCTAGGCCATGACAAAAGTCTTACAGCAGAGATTGTTAATATTTTTAGCATGTATGTTGTGGACAGCTTCTTAGGAACTCAGTCTGGTGAAGTCTGTGGGCCCCTTTTTGAAATAATGTGCTGAAATTCATTAGAAAACAGGATTGAAAAAGAAACCTATTTTATTAAAAAACAGTTAAAAAATATCAACACAAATGTTAATGTATCCCAGATGAAGATCCCATATTCTAGAGAAAGGAGATATTGAGTATATTGAGTGGAGCCTCTGTAGAGTTTCTGGGAGGTTCAAGAAAAGTGTACAAGTGGATTGTCATAGAATGGCTTACAACCAGCATCCTTGGTGAAATTGCCCAAACTAGGAGATCACAGATGTGTCAAACATCAGAGTAAAGGATCAGGGAAAAATATATCATTTATTTGATGTTCTGAACTTTGTTTTCTCAGATTATGAGAGGTCATGTTTATGGATCAAATTCTTGAGTAAGGAAGAACCCACTAAATCCGTACTCATTTAAAAAAGTGATCTTGGAAGTGTGGGTACTCCCCCTAATGAATGGCCTGTTTGAAATCCCACCAGGTCTGAGATGCCTGTCTTTATGAGTTATTGTGATCAGTAAAGAAAAAATCACCTTCTGTCGATGAACACTTAGTACCTTACTTAGTTAATCTAGCCCTCAAAGGACAACCTCATGATATAACCCTGGGAACATTCTCAATGTCTTTTTGGCCTGGCTAAACCTGCTAGAGATTATTCTTCATTGGACTAGACTTGAGTAATCAGAATCACCTCTAGGCCACAATTAGATCTAAAAGGAGGACTTTAGTAGAAGTTTGAAAGCAAAATAAAGTCAAAGTTAGATTGTGGTTTATGTTTTAAGATATGCAGAAAAAATTCCCAATCTCTGTTGACTGATTCCATCCAAGGCATGATTTTCAATATTTCCCACCTCCCCTCAGTGATGAACTTATGAGAGAGTTTCATAAATAAGGCCAGATTGTCAGATTTAGAGTTTGGAAGTAAATTGGTGGGCACTGAGTCAAAATTCTTAACTTTGACAGATGTGGAAACTGAGGCTCAATGTTATGTAGTTAGTAGGAGAGGTAGAATTTGATTCCAAGTCTTCCTAACTCAAAGTTCAGTACTTTATCAGCTATAACATTCACCAGCTGTAACAAAGGTTTCACACTGCATCCAATTAAGGAAAGACGATGAAGAAAAAAGGTCCTGAAATGACAAGGCTGACAGCCAAGGTGTGAGTAAATCAAGTTTTCTGAAAGAGCATTGTTTTGCACACAGATTTGACTTCATCATAATGACAGTAGTCATTAATATCTGATAAAGGTCACACAAGAAGAATGGGTTTCACAGACTGTAGGATAAGCTTCTGGTGGTGTATTATGCTTGTCAGGCAGTGGAAAGAGAAGGTACCAAACTGAACACCAAAGTACTACGAAGAGTTAATGTCAGAGACTCTGAAGATAATCTTAAATTGGCATAATTATATCTCTAAATGAAAGCCTAGACCCAGGCAACCATTTAACTTTTTATAAGATCTCCCTAGCATCATGACTTTTCTGGAACCCACTCTTTGGTGAGCAACATTAAGAGAAAATGATAAAATAATGGCCTATATAGTGCAGTTGAGTAGGTGAACCCATTAATTTTTTAACAGCAGAAATCTGTATTTTCCTGACAGTAACTAAATGATTAAAATGGAAGCATAAATAGTGTAATCAACATGAAAGGATCTGGGAAGGCCACCAGAGGTTTTCAAAGAATCTCTGTTCTTTCCTGATACCTATTGGGGCATGAAAGCATTCATCCAATTAGTTTCTGGGTCTTATCAATTCTTCACAACGTGCCTCTCATATATCTCTTTTTCTTCATTATCATGGGTGCTGTCCTCTCTAATTCAAGTCCTTTTCTTCTCTCAGATTAATGTAATAGCCTCCTCCCTGGCCTCCCTGCCTTCAGATCATTCCCCATAGAGCTGCTATATTGATATATGTACATGAGTCTTACCATATCACTATTGCTCAGGAGCTTCCTTTACTCCCTCTTACCACAGAATAAAACACAAGATCTTTTGTTTGGAATTTTTAAAATGTTTCACTATCTGCTCCTGACTTCTCTTCCCAAGACCTTTCACTATGCTTTTCCCTACCCCAAAACCTGTTGAGCCACTCGAATGATCTTACTTGGTGTTCCTCATACTCAACATTTTGTCTCTACCCTCAAGGGCTTTTGACAGACACATTTTCCTGTCTGAAATGCAGTCTCCCTTCACTTCAGTCCTTTATTGCTCTGGTTGTTGTTGTGGTGGTTGTCCTTAGTATACAGAGAAAACCAAAAGGACATCACAATGCCAGATTCAAAGTAGAGCATTTCTACCTGGGAATTATCACAGGTAGAAACTTGTGGCTGTACCACAAGTCTGGCACAAATAGTCCAGCTGAACATTTGGGAGGGATATGGCTCTAAATTGATGCATCTCACATTTCTTTTGAGCTTCTGTAATTCTACTTTGCACATCAAGCACAACATTTTCTTTGATGTGGGCATCCCATGCTGGGAAGTCCTGTGCCAGTGTCTCATATGCCTCACAATAAATACCAAAGATTTTCAGAGAGACTTTGGGAGTGTCTTTTTAATACTTCTTCTGACCTTCATGTAAGTGTTGCCTTGTCTGAGTTTTCCAGAAAATAGTCTTTTAGGCTATTATTACATTATTATTACACTATTAGTACATTTGAACAATGTAGCCAGCTCATCAGAGTTGTATTTTTGTTTTTGTTTTTGTTTTATTCTTGTGGGGCAATGAGGGTTAAGTGACTTGCCCAGGGTCACAAAGCTAGTAAGTGTTAAGTGTCTGAGGCCAAATTTGAACTCAGGTCCTCCTGAATCCAGGGATGGTGCTTTATCCACTGCACCACCTAGCTGCCCCCTGAGTTGTACTTTTTTCAGTAGAGTTTGAATGTTTGCCAGTTCAGCTCAAGAGATGACTGACTTCAATGTTAGATACCTTATTTTTCCAGGTGATCTTCAAAATCTTCCTAAGACAATTCAAATGAAAACAATTCAATTTACTGGAATGTCACTGGTAGTCTGTCCAGGTTTCTAAGGCACGCAACAATGAGATCAGCACAACAGCTCCATAGACCTTCAGTTTGGTAGGCAAGGCAACACCTCTTCTGGGACACTTTCTTTTGAAGCCTCTCAAATGCTGAGATAGCTCTTGCAATGGATTCATCAAGCTCATTATCTATCTGTCCATCCCTCTAAAGCATACTGCCAAAGTACTATTTATAGCATTCGAAATTCCTCCATTTGCTATAATCAATGGTTTTACGTATGGGTGGTGTAGTGCTGGCTGAAATTCTATTAGTATTAATTGTCAGGCCAATTTTCTTAGTGTTAATTGTGAAACCAAGAACAGCAAAAATGGTTAAAAATTCATGCATACTCTGTTGAATTTCAGCCTCAGAGGCTGCATTCAGTACACAAACATCTGCAAACAAAAAATCATGCACCAATTCTCCTTCCACTTTAGTCTTAGCTTGTAACCTTTTCAAATTACATAATTTACTATCAGGTCTGTAGGTTACCTTGATACCATTTTCATCTTTATTTAAGATTTCTGATAAAATCACTCAAAACATCATGCTAAAATGCTTTGCTCCAGTGGTGACTGGGAAAGCATGAGAGCATTATCCAGAACTCATGCAAACATGCTATCATAAAACTGGTAATATAATAATGATAAACTTTTCTGAAAAACTAAATTTTCCTATGATCTTCCATAATCCCTCATGACTAACAGTATCCAAGTCCTTAGTCAGAACTCCAAACATATAAAGACTTTTCCTTGACCTTTTCTGTAGCCACACTGGCCCTCAGGTAGGTCACCATCTTCTAGGATGGATCAGCCTATTAGGATCAGCTTCTTAAGGAGGACTGTGGCAAGAATCTTGCCAGCAATGACTAGGAGAGAACCCCGCCCCCCCCCCCCCCCCCCGCCATTCTTGTCATTGTCTCAGTACAACTTATTTCATTTACCTTTATAGAAATGGACAATGGAGACATTCTTGGTTCCCTGAAGGATAACTTCCTCTTTCTATATGACCCAGAATATTTCAGTCAGCTTTTGTATGTGCAGTGGGTCCCCTGCCTGCTAAATCTCAGTTTGAATAGAATCAGCACCAGGTCCTTTACCGCATAAGAGCAGCCTAATGGAATGCAAAACTTCTTCTTTAGGTGGAAGTTCAGCTAAAGAGGCATTGACTTCAACCTGAGGTATTTGGTCAATGGCTTCAGTATTGTTTGGTGATGGTTTGTTGAGAGCACTATGGAAGTATTCAGCTCATATCTCCTGGATCATGTCTTCATCACTCATAAGTACAGCTCCATCAGCACTGAACTGTTGAGATGCACCATATGTCTTTTGCCCATAAATAGCCTTCATGGAATTGTAGAAGAATTTTGGATCAGTAGTATCAGTGTAAAACTACTGTTATCTGTTTTATACTGAGCCAAGAATCATGCATTTCTCTAACCTTTGCTTGCACTTTACTTTTTTTTTTTTTTTTTACGGAGGCTATTGGGGTTAAGTGACTTGCCCAGGGTCACACAACTAGTAAGTGTTAAGTCTCTGAGGCCAGATTTGAATTCAGGTACTCCTGAATCCAGGGCCGGTGCTCTATCCACTGTGCCACCTAGCTGCCCCTTTGCACTTTACTTTTGATGGAAATAAACAATGTCTTCTTGAAGTTGGTTGAACTGTCCTGCTGGTAAAGCCTGTGAAGTTCTCATTTTTTATCAACTTCTGAATTTCTCCATCATTTTCATCATAACAGTCTTGATATTTGTGAGTGTTCTGACCCAGATGAGCAAAGGTAGTTCTGCATACCAAATTTCTGAAAACTGCCCACTCCTTTTCTGCTAAGGGTATTGCCCTTAGTAACCTTCAAAGGTAAACTCAAATGTCAGCTGATATTAGGAGCTTTTGCTGATTCCCACAGGAAAAAAAATACCTTTGTACTTGTTTTGTGTAGAACTTGTATGTATGTCTATATACATACACACATAATACATGCATACATATGTATGTGCATGTATATGTATATGTTGTAAGGGGCTAAAATTCTAGCCATACTGTCCAAAATAGCTAATGAGTGGTCGCCAAGAAATTATAAGCTTTAGCAAGTGTTAGACTTTAAAGCATTTATTAAGAAGAATAAGAAATGGGTAAAGAGAGAAAGGCCTAGATTCATCTATCTATTAAAGGGAGAGCACATTTCTTGCTGCCTTCTCCACCAGAGTCCTCAGGAAAAAAGCCCATGTCAGAGCACCAGCCTCCCCCTTCTTCCTCCCACAAGCCAACGTCACTTCCTGACGCCAAAGAAAACCACATGGTCCTGCCCTCAGAGGCCCTCTCCTCATGTTGGAGCTTTCCTACAGTAAGTCTCCAGCAGGTGGTGTCATTCCAATCATTCCTATATATATATATACATACATACATATATACACATACATATACATACACACACATATATATATACATATATACATACATATACATATATATGTGTGTGTATATATATATATGTATATATATATATGTATGTATGTGTGTATGTATGTATACATTTTGTATCCTCCTCCATCCTGGTAGAATTCAAGCTTTTGGAGGCCAGGGATTTGCTTATTTTTGTCTTTTTATTCCTAGAACCTAGAACACTACATGACATATAGTAGACAACTTTAAATGTATGTTGAATTGAATTTATAGGTGGATTAAAAACAAAGTCTTCACTTTGTCTGTACTAGATATGTGATCCCATTCATTCAATAAATATTTTAAAAGTGACTACTTGACAGGTAGGCACTAAGGATACAAAAATAAAGGCAACAATGACTTGGTCTTCATGGAGTGGACATTTTGGGGGGGGAGTGAGAGGATAGGTGAGGAAGGGTTAACAAATCCATAGATAAATTGATGTAATAGATGTATAAACACAAAGTATTTTTGGATGGTAGAAGTTAGTAGCAACCTTGGGATGTGAGCCCAGGTCTTACATAGAAGGCAGCATTAGAGCAGAACCCTATCCAAGGTGCTGAAAAGATGATATGAAACAGTGCCTGTCCTTATCAGTTTATATCTTCTTCTTGAGGAAGACAAGACAATACACATATATAAGTAAAATTAAATACAAGGTACTCTTTTTGGGTGTGGGAAGAATACTAGCAACTAGGGAAACTGGTGATATTTCACCTAGAAGATGATGTTGGAAAGGAGTTATGCAGGTAACAAGGGATTCCAAAAATTGGAGGTGAGGAGTTCATGTTCAGAGATGGGAAATAGACAGGCAAGTGTAAGGAAAAAACAGAAAGTGAATTTGGCTAGACTGTAGACTGATGGAAGGGTATTAACATATAATAAATTTTGAACATTTTGTGAGGCCAACTTGTGAAGTACTTTAGAAGCATATTTCAGTCATAACTTTATGCAAAGTTATGGAGATGGGAACAAAATATCATGTACAGGGTACAAAGAGTAGTTCAGTTTGACTCATTACTGTTTGTGCTCCCTTCAGAACTTCTCATTTTCTACAACTCTTGTCCACCTGACATATATTCCCTAGAGCAGGAGTTCTTGATTTTTGGTATTATAGATCCTTTTGGAATTTGGTGAAGCCTTTGGGCCCCTTATTTTTTTTGTGGGGCAATGAGGGTTAAATGACTTGCCCAAGGTCACACAGCTAGTAAGTATCAAGTGTCTGAGGCCAGATTTGAACTCAGGTCCTCCTGAATCCAGGGCTGGTGATTTTTCCACTGTGCCTTCTAGCTGCCCCTCTGGATCCTTTTTTTTTTTTTTTTTGGTGGGGCAGTGGGTGTTAAGTGACTTGCCCAAGGTCACACAGCTAGTAAGTGTCAAGTGTCTGAGGCCGGATTTGAACTCAGGAACTCCTGAATCCAGGGCCGGTGCTTTATCCACTGCGCCACTAGCCGCCCCTGGATCCCTTCTTGACATAATATTTTTAAGTATTTAAAATCAATCCACCACAAATCATTTCTAGGCAATTACCATGTATCAGGCACTGTGTTAGGATCACAGAGGAAGACAATTATTGAAGTAAAATTGTAAAAATTTAAAAACCAGTTCGTGGACACCAAGTTAAGAACCCCTGCTGTGGAGGATTCATTATATGCAAAACATGATAAGTACTAGAGATAAAAGCCAAAGTAGAAAAATTGCTCTTGCCTTAATAGAATTTTGGAAGCTACCCAATGGACCACCCTTTGGTCCTAGCTGGCTTCACCAAGCAACATGATTTCCTTTTAAGAACCAGGAGGAGAGTGAAAATGGACTATTCGTAAATTCCATTTGAAGCATTACACGAATCAAAGGCAGCTCTTGATGAGTGAACCCAGCTAATATGCAAATCCCAGAATCACAGTAGACACCAAAGAAATGGAGAGTCTAGTTTGAGTTTCAAAGCTGACTTCTAAGCCATATGCTGTTTCCAAGTTGCAAATATATTATGGCAATATAGAGTTAGAGCTCAAAGGAATGGTAAAGGTCATTGATTCCAATTCTCTTATTTTATAGATGAAGAAGTGAATGAGACCTAGAGAAAGAGTCTTGTCCAAAGTTAAGAAGGTACTTAAGGGCAGGGCAAAAATTTAAAGCCTGTTTCTATGACTACAAACCTAGAACATTCTCCATTTCCCTTCATTACATGAATTACAAAATAGCACTAAAAATATAGATCATAGGGGCAGCTAGGTGGCCCAGTGGATAGAGCACCGGCCCTGGATTCAGGAGGACCTGAGTTCAAATCTGGCCTCAGACACTTAACACTTACTAGCTGTGTGACCCTGGGCAAGTCACTTAACCCCAATTGCCTCACAAAAAAAAGAAAAAGAAAAGAGGAACCAGCCCAAGAAAGTTTAAACAGCTCACCCAAGCTCATTCATTACCTAAATGGAAGAAGTAGAATGTGAACCCTGATATTTTGCTCCAAATGCATCACACCTTCCACTGTCTCTCATACACTCTCAATTTGATCTATTAATCTCCAAAGGGTCAAAATATAGAAAAGTTAGATGGTTTTTAAAAATGATAAAAATTTGTGATTTTATTAGTATGGGGAACTCTGTCTAGAAACTTCTTGTACTTATGCATATTAATGACTCCTCTGTAATTTATAGTCTTAGAGAGTTATCTGAGGGTACTAGGAAGTTAATTGACTTCTATATGGCCACAGAGCTAGTATTTTCTGGCATATTGATGGAAATTATGTCATAGAAAATAAGAGTGTCTTCAGAAAAATCAAGGTAAATCACATTTTGGAAAGTCTTTTGAATTTCATGTATAGTAAATGTAAAAATGGACATAATTCTGTTTTGTTGAAATTTCATGAAAGGTCAGAAGTGATCAAGCTTGTGTTTAAATCCTGATAATTTTTTTCTCATTTTAGCTTTTTTTTTTCTATTTTTAAAGTAGTCTGAGAACCTGAAACATGCTAAATTACTTACATTATTATTTGTAGAGTATCTTCTATCACACCTTTTGAGTTTAGTACTGAAAGGACAAGTAGAAAGCACATTAACCTTGGAACCAGAGGACCTAAGTTCAAACTGAAGATTTGTTCTATGTATCCTCTTTGTGTATGCAAGTCACTAGGCTTCTGTGACTCAGAACTAAGATTGTTTCTTAGTTCTCGTATAGCTCTACAGCTATGGTCCATATTCCAACTTTTTGGTCACTAAAGTCAAATATGAATACATCAAGGGCCTAGTATATGCCAAGCAATATGCTAGGCACTAAGTGCACAAAGATAAAAGGTTCTCTGCCCTCAAGAAGGGCAATTCTATTCCTGCATATAGCATATATCTACATAAGCACATATACAGTCATCTGAAGTAATTTCAAGTTTCATAAGAAGAAAAGGAATGAGGGTTTTTGGTATTAACACAAATATTATGAGATTACATGAAAATGAGTTTCATGGGGGAGAAATACAATCCATTTTAATCTGAATTTTCTGTTTATGTCAAAATGGGATTTGGCATTTTCATTCTGGGGAAATGATGTTTTTAAACATCTGGAATGATGTTTTCCTGTGGAAAAGGTCTAAGTGATGTCTTTCTAAGAAGTGGATCAGCTCTGTACTTAAACAGGCAAGATGGGCAAAATGTGGATTGGAATGCTCAGGGAATTCCACTGATTATGAAACTCTCTGGGTAGATACACGATCCAGGTCAAGGTACTCAGCTTGTCTATAATTGTTTTTCCCTTATATAGACTTTATTTGAGGATTTAAAATATAAAGAAATATCTAGAGATGCAAAATAGAAATATCAGAGAAAATACTGCCCCAGAAAAATTCCATATTTATCCGTAAACTATACCAATGATTTTCCATGATTTTTACAATTTAAAAAAAAAGTTGATTTATCAGGTAGGGGATGGAGTAGATGGCCTCCAACTATTCTTCTAAATTTGAGAGTCAATGATTCATAGGCTCACATATTTAGAACTGGAGAGGACCTAAGAACTCACTAAATCCAACCCCTTTATTTTACAGAGAAGGAAACTGAAGCCCAGAGACCTAAAGTGACTTGTTCAAGGTAACGAAGGGACTGAATGAGCAGCACTGCTACCTGCAAGGTTCTGTAACTTAGAATCTGTTTAGCCACCTTTTACCATTCTTTTTTTTTGGTAGGCAATGGGGGTTAACTGACTTGCCCAGGGTCACACAGCTAGTAAGTGTTAAGTGTCTGAGGCCAGGACTGGTGCTCTATCCACTGCACCATCTAGCTGCCCCTACTATTCCTATTCACATCTCAAAACATTCCAGGGTTGTGTAGTCACAAAAGCAGTAGACTTAGAGTCTGAAGATCTGAATTCAAGTAGTACTTCTTTCATTTATTATTTATGTAACTATGGGCTGCTAAGCCTTGAGTTACTCATCTGAAAAATTGGGAGAATGTAACTTGCTCTTCCTACAACAAGAAGATTGTTACAAAGAAAGATCTAATAGAACTGTAAGCTTCTAGAATTGTGGTAAAATATTAGTAATAATAATACTAACTTCCTATGCTGATATTGTACTTTAATATTTGTAAATTTCTCATATACACATTATCTCTTTGATCCTCACAACAGCCCTGTGAGGAAGTGTTGTTATTCACATATTTTTAAAGTTAAGGAAACTGAGGCGTAGAGAGTTTAAGTAATTTTCCTAGAGTCACAGAGCTAGTATAAGTATCTAAAGAGGTATTGAACCCAGGACTCCCAGATTTCAGGTTCAGTGCTCCTTCCACTATGCTTAGCTGCCTCTCCAAGGCATAGTAATTAAGTATAAAATATATTATTTTTTCATTATGTGAGCAATTTGATTTATAATATGAATTCAAAATTTATTAAGTATATACCCTTTGCAAAGCACAGAGAATGTAAAATTATTTTACTGTTTGAAATAAAAATACCAATAAAATATCACCATTCTTATAGAAACAGTTCATTAATTATGAGTAAAGGTAGTCAACAATGTCAAAGACTTCAGAAAGGTCAAGAACAATGAGGATTGAGAAAAGACTATAAGATTTTGCAATTAAGAGACCATTAGCCATTTTGGTAAGAACATTTTTGGTTGAATGATGAGGTCAGAAGCAAGAATTCAAAGAATTAAGGGAATGAGAAAAAAAGGAAGTAGAGGCACTAATTGTAAATCACCTTCACAAAAAGTATAGCCATAAAAGAGATATAGAATAATAATTAGCAGGGATAGATGGGATCAAGTGAGAATTTTTTAAGGATGGCAGAGATATGGACATGTTTGTAAGTAGTAGGGAAATAGCAGACAGATACTGATTGTAATGTGTTTTAACATTAATTTCTAAGGGTTTGTTTATATTTTGAATTGTTTTGTTTGGATAAAAGAATCACATTAATATTTCTCCAATGTAGGTAATTAAAGAGTTAATTAAGGCTATTGCAAAACTATTAGACAAAACATCATAGTCATTACAAGCCAAATAAGAATGAATTCAGGTCATAAGACAATTTTAGAAAATGTTTATTTCATGTAATTAGAATATTTCTATTTGCAGCACCTAACAATTATTTAACCTGAGCCCTAATCAGAGAAAGACTGATGGGCTTATTCACTTTTATTTTTTGTGCTTCTGTCTATGGCACTGAAATTTGTTTGTTTGTTTGGATTTCACAGAGAGAACCATGGTGGCAAATAACGTAAATAATAAGAAAAGTTGGCAAACCTGGCTTCAAATCCTTCCCCATTTAATGACTTTGTTATGACTTTTGGTAGACTCTTAATTTCTCAAAATGTCATTGCCATTGTCTGTAAAGTAGAATTAATAACATCTACCTTTCTGGGATCTTCAGAGTATGGTCCTTGGAAAACCACTGATAATGATACAGGTTCTTACAGGATGCCTTAAAACAATGCCATACTCTATTCTTAATTTTGCCAATGAAGATTTAAGACAATTTCATGGTTCATTACAGGTTGAATTGAAGCAGTTAGCCATTCCTGGAGGGAGCAGTGTATAGGGCCTTGAGAGCTGACCTCAGAGTCAAGAAGTACCAACTGGCTTCAATTCTTCCCTCCAATACATACTGTCTGCATGATCCTGGGCAAATCATTTAACCTCTGGGGGTCTCCAGGCACCTCTCTTAGATTAGAGTTTTCAACAAGAATGCCAATCTGCATTGGTAGAGAGAGTTCCCTCACCCAAGAGTTCTCTATACTTGTGAAATTACCAGTCTAACCCTTATCCTAACCTCGTTGCTAAAGTGCCAGATGCATAGCATATTAGAAGGAACATTATTCATCATCATAATTATTGTTAGCAGAAACAACCAGGATTTTACTGGCCTAGGAAAATACTTGTGTAGAAACTCCTGCCATTAATGTCAATTGACCATTGGCCTATCATTTATAGTCTTAGGTGTCTCATGATATTGCAAGAATAAGTGACATACATTGTTACAGAGCTAATATGTGTTGGAGAAAGGACTTGAATTGATTTGCTTCCAAGTACAAAGTCTGTCCTCCTAACCATTATGGTAGACTGCCAATCAGGCAAATAGATCCCAATTGTCCTAATGATTCTACTTTATAGAGTGAAAATGTCAGAATCTTTAAAGACATCTGGTACTAAGAAGATGAAGGTGAAAAGCGCTATTACTTAGTGGTCCTTTATTTTCATTAGTTATCTTTACTTTTCATGATCCCATGATTTATTATAAAATATGAAGCCATTAATTGTATCAGTAGGTGACAGAAGAGACTTTATTCCATGCTGTGATTCATTTACTTGGGGGTAAGGTTATTCAGTCTTCTCAAGACAGCTTGTTTTATAATAATAAAAAAGAAATTTCCTATACTTCATAAGCCTCTTTTAATGATCCTTTCCCTTTGGTCTCTGCTTTCCTTTTTACTTTTTGGTAGGATGTTAGTTTTGTTCACATCTCTGTCATTTTCTCAATGTCTATATCACTCTATATTTATTTCTCTATCTCTATCTCTATTTTTATCTCTTTATCTCAGTCTCTATCTCTGTCTCTCTATTTCTAATTCTCTGTACCTTTCTTTCTCTTTTCCTCTTTCTCCAATTTCTCTATTGTTCTATCACCACTCTCTAACTTCCCTACCTCTTGTTTTTCTGCAAACTTTACTTATGTATGTAGGCTAGCATTTACTTACATATGTAGGCTACCATCCTTTCTTTCAATATATATCCATAAATTCTATGTTTCATCAAGGAAACACCCCATGTTTCTTGATGAAACAAAGTGAGGAATGTAAAGAATTAATTGTGATTCAGAAGCCCCAGTGTGCCTCCTGGCCAGGGCTCAGACACTGCATTTCCACACCTGCACAGTGCTCCACCCACCTCATGCTGACACCTATGTGGGCCTGGCCAAATTATAATGATGGGAAGCTGGGTGAGGGCAGTCAGGTGAGCTTTGGCCTGCAGAAGCTGGGAGGCCGGTCGTTCTACAACTGTCTGTTAATTCTGTCAATCAGAGCTGCCAGCCAGTTAGCTTCGGGCTGTGTGTGTGTCCACCCTCTTTCCTGAGAGAGAGGGGGTTGCTGCTAAGGAGAAGGGAGGAGATTCGCCATTCTGGTGTGTGAGCTGGATAGAGACGGGAAAAAGCTGTGTGTTCTGCTGAGCCCCAGGTGGTGGTGTGATAGCAGGTCATATAAGCTTCCTAGCATGAGAGGTAACATGTAGAGAGATGCTAGGAATGCTAAGTTTAAGGAGCAGCAAATAGATTGGTTTGGCAGGAACATATATTGTGGAAGGTGAATAAGGCATTAGAAACTGGAAACAGACTAGTGCTAAATTGGGAATGGATTCTAGATCAGAAATCAGGAAGCTATATTTTGCCCTAAAGGCAATAGAGAGTAACTCAAAGTTCTTGAAGCAGGGGTTACCACGGTTAGAAGTGGTTTTTAAAGGTTATTTGGCCAGTTAGTCTGAGGATGGATTGGAATGGGAAGGGGCTAGAGTCCAACATGAGGCTACTATGAGAATTTGGCTCAGACATCATCTAATATGATGGTGGTGGTTCTGTGAATGGAAGAGATAAAAGATTTCTTGTCCAGGTAGAATAAATAGGATTTATTGGATACATTGTGTCAGTTGAGGATGTTCCTGAGGTTAAAAGCTTCAGTGAGCAGAGGGACTGTCATACCCTCAACAGAACTAGGGAAGTCTAGGGGAGAGTTGAGGCTAGTGGTTAACAGAAAAGTTCTGCTTTAAAAAACACTGAATTTAAACTTTAATTGAAAATATTCAGTGGACAATTGGTGATGTGGGATAGGAATCCAGGAGAATAAATAGGATTGGATACATATATCCATACAGACATATGTGCATGTGCATGTATAATATGGATATACACACATATCTATGTATCTGTATTATGAAAATATGTACGGGTGTATATATGCACAGGGATATTGAACAAGTAAGAAATTATGTCATTCCTAAAGAAGGGAGAAGGAGAGGGAGAGGGAGAGGGAGAGAGACAAGAGAGAGATGAGAAAAGAAGTACAGAGAAACAAAGACAGATGTACAGATGTAGCTGGGACAGTTATTAACATTGAGGGAGTGGGAAAAGGAAAAATATTCTTCAAAAAAGACCCAGGACTCTTCATAAATTTAACTAGAGAACCAAGAGAGTACAACGTAATGAAAACCCAGGGAGTAGAGAATATATATATTTTGGGTGAGGCAATTGGGGTTAGGTGACTTGCCCAGGGTCACACAGGTAGTAAGTGTTATGTGTCTGAGGCCAGATTTGAACTCAGGTCCTCCTGATTCCAGGGCCAGTGCTCTATCCACTGAGCTACCTAGCTGCCCCAAAATAATTTTTTGTTTTGTTTTGTTTTGTTTCCTGAGGCAACTGGGGTTAAGTGACTTGCCCAGGGTCACACAACTATTAAGTGTCAAGTGTCTGAGGTTGGATTTGAATTCAGGACTTCCTGAATCCAGGGCCAGTGCTCTATCCACTGTGCCACCTAGCTGCCCCCAGGGAGTAGAGAATATTAAAGAGGAGGGGGATTGTTGACAAAGTCAAAATCTGAGATTGCTGAAGAAAGATGAAAACTAAGCGATAGCCATTCAACTTAGTCATTATTTTCGTTGCAACCTTTGAGAGAGCTGTTTCAATCACAAGATGATTTTGGAAGCCAGACTCCAAGGATTCTAGAAATGAGGGGTGGAGATGAAATAGAATTAACTAATGCAGCTTTTTTCCCCTTTTTGATTGATTTTTTTTAGAGGATGACCATGAAAGGGAGCAAAGTTGTAGAATAATAGATTCAGGGGCTAATGTTGCAGTGAATGGAATTCTACAGTGAGAAGGATCAGACTCTACCAAACCTTGATCTCCCCCTATCCCTGCTCTGTTATCAGGAAAAGTCAACAGGAGAAGAAGGACTTGAAAATGGAAAATGTCCTTTTATAGAAAGTAGAGAAGTGGGAGAAATATTAAACATAGTATCACATGGTTGTAGTGTAATAACACTAGAACTGGAAGGGGCTTCAGAAACCATCAAGTCTAAGGGCAGCTAGGTGGCACAGGGGATAAAGCACTGGCCCTGGATTCAGGAGGACCTGAGTTCAAATTTGACCTCAGACACTTGACACGTACTAGCTGTGTGACCCTGGGCAAGTCACTTAACCCTAATTGCCCCGCAAAACAAAAACAAAAACCCAAACCCAAACATCAAGTCTAAGACTTTCGTTTCACAGAAGGGGAAACTGAAGCTGAAAAAGGGGGCATCAGTAACCTTGGGTCACACAGCTAGTGTCTGAGACAATATTTGAACGCAGAACTTCCTCTTTCTAAATCCATTGAACTCCTCTTTTGCTCTAAGATCTGAATTCAAATCCAAGCTCTGCCACTTATTCCACTTATTCCATGTGAGTCTTCTGGTATGCCCCTCTTTCTTTCTGGGCCTCAGTTTCCTTAATCTGTAAAATAAGAAGGGCTAGATGATTTCTATGGTTCAATGACCTATAGAGGTAGAATCTTATTATCCCCATTTTTGAGGATACTGATCTCATCAAAATAGAGAGCTTGTCCTTTCTAATAATGTTCTCTGACAAATCAAAAGGAGTTAAGAGTATTTACATAAAGCCCATTTATTGCTATCAGCTTTATAAAGAGAATAATCAGGTCTCTGATAAAATACTGTCAAAATTGATACCTCTTATCCTTTATATTCTCAGCTTAGTATGGAATAGGCAATGCAACTTAAAGCACATTAATCAGGCCTTTAAAGGTTTCCATTGATCTAATCAATGCTAAGGCCTAAGAGAATTGACTATCCCATTAAATAGATATGAAGAGTTGGTAACTGACTACTCCTTGGTGTTATACCTTTAGTGAGAAGATAAATGACAATGCATTTCAATGGTAGATTTCAGACAAACATGAATTGAGGCAGGAAATCTTTCTGATTTCGGTTTTTTACCTCTTCTAATTGCTCCTCTACTTCACTGTCAACAGGAATGTGATCTGGCTAAGTCTCTTATACCAATATTGAAGATGATTTCTAAAAAGAAGTATCAACTATCCAGTTTTAAATGTAGGGATAGAGGTCCACATAGTTGGGCTGCTTTCACTACTAGCTTGCCTTATGTTTGTTTTGTGTGGAATTTTTATTTTGCTGTCTCAGAGCAGTGCTGGCTTAGGGGGAGAATGCCTCCCTGTATAAGGCCTTGGATGGGACCAGCATCTCATAGTTTCATAGGTCTAGCATTCACAGGGACCTTAGAATTCATGGAGTTCATCCCTTCATTTTGCAGATCAGAAAACTGTACCCAGAAAACCAAGGTAACTTGCCTGAAGTTTCACACATACCCAAATAGAATGATGAGCATCTGAAGCCAGATCCCATTGCACAAAAGCCAATGTTCTTCTTGCTATACTATGCTGCCTCTCAACTCATACTTAATGAATAGACCTTGTACTGAGGAGCCTTGTTTCAAATCTGGCCTCTGAATTTTACCAGACGTGTAAAGATGGGAAAATCACATACCATTTTAGTGCCTCAGTTTCCTTATCTATAAAGTAAAGATGTGACACTTGTAGTATCTACATTGTTTGCAGGGGTCTTTCAAGGGAAGCACATTCAAAACCTTAAAGCCTCATTGAACCACAGGTTCGTGTTATCCTAGCTTCTATCTTTGCAAACCTGTGATTGGTGGTAGGGGTAGAAAATAGCTTCTTTAAATTGACATGTAGTAAAACTACATAAATGATAGAGATTTTTTTGTGTGCTGAAAGTTCCCTGTGAATGTTCCCAAATATCTGACCCCTGAGAGTTTGATCACTGAGCAGAGACAAGAAAGGGGCATTGTTGCCCGTGGCACCCCATCTTTAGAAGCTACATTCTCCCCACTCTCGCATGCCTCTCATCCAGCAAGGTATGTGTATATTCTCTCACCTGTGGCCTCATCTTACCTTGTGTGAACTAACCTTAATTCTGGTCATGAGATGAAAGCTTAGCAAGACTTTCGTCCCACATGAAGGTCAGACTTGTTCTTTTGTCCTCTGTCCTCTGTGTTTTTTAATTGAGGACTTTAGAAAGTACAAGTGTGCAGTCAAAAGAACACTATCTCTGGAGTCATAGGACCTAGATAGCTTCAAATCTGACCCTTGGTAAAACCTTGGACAACTTATTTAATTTTGCCAAGCCTCAGTTAATTTGTCTGAAAAATGAACAGATTGAACTACATAACATCTGAAATTTCTTCCAACTCCAGACCTGTTTTCCTAAGGATGCCAAGCTAATGTAACAAGGTGGCCAAAAATGTTAATGTCATAACTACATACAGAGATAGATAACTTCCAAAAAGAACGAGGTGAGCATGAGTATTATTTTCTCTTTTAGGTAATTTGGAGGCTGTCTAGAGAGAAGCAATGAGGATGGTGAAGTACTTTGAGTTCTTGCGATAGAATAATAATGAAAATGGAAATAACAATATAATAACTAGTATTTGTATAGTGCATATAGTTTAAGATTTGCAAAGATCTTTCCAAGTATTCACTCGTTTAATCCACACAACAGTCTTGGGATTTAGGTGCTATTATGATGTAAAGATCAAGGAATTTTTAGCCTGGAGAAGATGAGGCAAAAGGAAAAAAAAGAAGGATGAGACATATTTAGTCCAAGAGGGTAGAATTGTGAGAAATGGATGAAAATCACAGAAATAGCAAGTAAGCTTAATGGAAATAAAACAAAACTTCCACATGACTAGCATTACTTAAGTAGACTGTATTGCCTCAGTACGTAGTTGATTTCATTCATTCTCCTGGAGATTTGATGACCATTGATTGGGTATGTGGCAGTGAGGGGTTCTTATCTATAATGTTTTTTGTTGTTGTTGTTGTTGGTGGTGGTGGTTTGGGTTTTTTTTTTTTTGGCGGGGCAGTGAGGGTTAAGCGACTTGCCCAGGGTCACACAGCTAGTAAGTGTCAAGGGTCTGAGGTCAGATTTGAATTCAGGTCTTCCTGAATCCAGGGCCAGTGCTCCACTGCACCACCTAGCTGCCCCTGCAGTGAGGTGTTCTTTTAGGGATACAGGTGGAACTAGCTAGATACCAAGGAGCTTTCCTACACTGTTTGGTTATTTTTAAACTTTAACATACATATCAATCTACCTCCTTGGATTTTACCCCTGCTTGTGATACTCAACTTGGCTTTGGTTTTGTCCTCTGTAATCATGTTACTTCCTATGTGGCCATCCCTCAACCTCCTACTTCCACCTGAATTATGACTGTTATTAATCTTTCCAATATTTTATATAGTGTGTTGCCCCAAATTGGTATTTAATCAATGCTTATTGAAATTAATTTAATTTAATTCAATCACTGAATCAACAAGCATCTATTAAATGCTTAATATGTTCTAAGCACTATACCAAGCACTGGGGATAACTGTTCCTGCTTTCCAGAAACTTAAATTCTATCTGGAAATATGCATATAAGTATGTAAAAATATATACAACATAGATGCTTCATTTTTGGCGGGGGGGGGGAGGTGTTATCAGTTGGAGGTATCAGGAGTGATTTCATGTAGGTTGTAATTGAAATGAATCTTGAGGAAAACTAGGAATTCCAAGGGGCATAAGTGAGGAAGGAATATATACTCTCCTATATTTAGGACAAAGGCATGAACAAGGGAGATAGAGTTTTTAGGATCATGAATAGGAAGAATACCAATATAACGCTAACAGAATGTGAAGGTAGATAATATCTTAATACTAATATTGTTATAATAAAGTTGAAAGGTAAATTTGGACTCAGTTTTTAAGAACATGAAATAATTTATTTTAAATGATTATAAATAAATTAATATATTATAACATATTACAGATATTTTATTGTCAATTCCAGACACAGTAGGGAGCCAGTGAAGTTTAATGCATAGGGGAGGATGGATTGGAATAGGGAGAATCTTGAGATAGGAAGAGAGTTTTGTCATTTTTCAGGTAAAGAGGTGATGAAGGAAGGACTAATAGAGTGTGGTCACCATATGCATAGAGCAAGGTGGGCAGGTGTGGGCAGTACTACAGAATTATGAAAGACAATTGATTAAATATTTGGCTGATTAAGAGGAAGGAGCTGAAGATGACACAGAAGTTTTAGTCTGGGTGACAGAGAAGATGGTGGTGACCTTGAGAGATAAGAGGGGCAGAGATACAAAGTCATGTTTTAGTTGGAGTTTGAGATTCTTATATTAAAATTCATTTCAAGATGTCCAATAGGCAGCTTTCCACATGTAACCAGAGATCAGAAGACTAAAGTTGGTTGCAGGGATCTCTGTCATCTGAATTGAGAAGGTAATTAAATCTATAAGGGCATAAAGAAGTCATGAAGTGAGAGAATACATAGAAAGATGATAGAAGACAAATCATTGGGAAGAGAGAATATCTCCCAGTTGCCATGCTGCTGGCTTGAAACCCAACCTCTATTGATGCTTCAGATTCCTTCCACTGATGCTGATGATTATTTTCCATGTTGCAGATTCAGGAAAATTGCAAAGGAAAGCAACCCGCATCAAGTTATAGCAAGCGATTATTTAAAATGGAAATAAAAGTTCATTTAAAGAGCTAAGAATATGATGAATGAAATTTATGGAGAATTTCTTGAATTCTCTTTGTATCTTCCCAGAATTATAGAACTCCTCTGAGAAGTCTACAAAACAGAATTAAGTGATGATTTGAGTAATGGACTGGATAATTCCAACAAAATTGAGTTTTGTTTCCCTGAATTATCTAGCTAACCAATTTGTAGAGTTGTCCTCACTTCTGAAAGTATTCAGAAATTGTTAAGAGTATCTATCATCATTATTCCTGCCAAGGGATAATTTGGGGAGATGAAGGGGGATATGGTCCTTGAAACATAATATAGCACAATCCTTGTGGCCATCTCTATTGTGCAATATATTAAACCTCCTAGAGGATAATGCATCCTAAGCCTAAAAGATAATAACCCCCTGGATTGTTAAACATTTAATCATCTGAGAGACATGCAGACACCGAATGGTTTTTGGTCCCAATGGAATTCAAGCAAACTTTGAAAAAATACTTCCTACCAAAATCCCAGTTTAAAAAGAATATTTGGCCTTTCTATGAATAAACTACCCTTTCTTCATTTTTCATTTCCAACAGTTTATAATGTGTAGAAGCTGTCAAATCGCTATTCTAGAAATTCCAAGTTATGAGAGTCAATTACTTTTATTTGCTTTCAAAAAAAGTTTCTTCCATTTTGCAACTCCTTCTCCATCTTGGGTAAACCATGTATTTTCACATTTCCAGAGCTAACAATTATTTATCTTATGAGAAAAGATCATTTGATGAATGGAATGCCAGAAGATTCTCTCTTTGAGAAGTGAGAAGAAAATGTCAGCGAGGTCATAAAGAGGAAAAGTTATATTTAGGTAGTGCTCTGGGCTGTTTGGAATGGGAAGGAAAGGAGTATTGTGGTGGGGAATCGAAATTGGCTTAGATTTTACTGGTTAAATGGCATATAATTCTAATGTGCTACACAGTCTGTCCATCATTATTTTAAAAGAAATGTTTTCTGTATACTCCACATAGAGCCAGATTAAAACAATAATGAGAAAAGATCTCCTCATTTTCAGTGTATTAGAAGGAAAAATACCAAGCCTAAAGAAATGTCAGAATCACAGAAACTCTGGGTTGGAAGAAACATCACATGCCATGTGATCCAATTTTTATTTGTACAACTATGTGGATATAACAACACTCCCCGGGGACAGCTAGGTGACACAGTGGATAAAGCACTGGACCTGGAGTCAGGAAGACCTGAGTTCAAATTTGACCTCAGACCCTTGACACTTACTAGCTGTGTGACCCTGGGCAAATCACTTAACCCTCATTGCCTCACCAAAACAAACAACACCCCAAAGAAGTCATCCAGCATTTGCTTAAGACCTTCAATAGGAGAGAGTCCACCACCTTTCAGGGCTACTCATGCTACTTTTTCAAGCTATAATTGTTATTTGGTCTTTCCTGACATCAAGCATACATTTGCCTTTTTGCAATTTGTGAAGGTTGCTTGTGGATTGTCCCTCTTTTAGAAAGTCATTCAACCAGGTATCAAGTGAAATGTGCCTCTTTCTGTAATGCTATAGAGGACAATAACCAATATCAAAAGGGGAAAAATGTCATCCCCATTACTTTACATAGACATGCTGGACTCTACAGTAGATATTGTCTACAAGTTGGACTTCTTCACTCATCCTGAAAACTACAGGGATCTCATGACAGTGTCTTCCATTTTGAGGGAGCACTACTTTTAAGGAAATTTCCTCAAAATTTTTCCTCCTCTTCATCCTCTATAGAGCAATATGTTTGTCACTCCTACCTACTGCCCCTAGTTTTGTGTCCTAGGGCCACATAGAATCATTCTATACCCTCCTCAATTTGACAGTCCTCAAAACCCTTGAAAAATACTGTCATAACCCCGTTAAGCCTTCTCTTTGCCAGGCTGAACCTTCCTTTTCCTATAAGCACTCAGTCAATTAGAAATTATTCATGGATCCTCATATGGCATGCACTCAAGCCCCTTCCCTTTCCTGCTTGCCCTTCTCTGGATACTTTCCAGCATAGCAATGAACTTCCTAAAATGTGCTACCCACAATTAACCTTGGAGCTTTTTTCATTCAATCTCTTTAATTTATAGATGACAAAATGAGTTCAACGAATAAGTGATTCTTCCAAGTTACATACCTATTGAGTCATAGGGGTAAGTAGGCAGTATAGCACTTGGCCTGGAGTCAGGAAATTATGAGTTCAAATCTAACTTCAGAAACTTACTAGATTGTGTGACCTTGGAAAGTCATTTAACCTCTGTCTGCTTCAGTTTTCTCCTATTTAAAATGGAGACAATAATTACCTCCCAGGGTTGTTATGAAGATCAAATAAGAGAATATTTGTAAAGCACTTAGCATAATTTTTGACATGTAGTAAGTGCTATCTAAATGTTGTTGTTAGAGAAGATCTAAGACTGAAATTCACGTATCATCCACATTCTCCTCTTTTTCTCCCACCCCATTCACATATAGTGAATTGGAGGTATCATTGAAGAACATTTAAAATGTTGAATACTGACTGAGACTGACTTCTTAGCTAATAAATGCATAATTGCTACTTAAAATTTATATCTTATTCTTTCTCTAAGATTTCTTGGATTTGGGGTGTATTCCCTCCTGACATCTGCCTCTTGAAGATTCTACCTCTAGGCTTCTTCAAGGTCAGCTCAAGCACTTCTCCTATAAGAAGTCCTTAGCTGTAATTTGCCCAGCTTCTGGCCTCCTGCCCATCTCCATCATTCTATATTTATTTTGTCAACATTTTATGTTTACATATTTTTGTACTTGTAATCTCCCCTTGGCAAGAAAACATAAATGTCTTGAGAGCAGAGTCTGCTCTGATATTGTCTTTGATATAGCCCCAGCAGCCTAGCATAGAGCCTGGAATACAGTAGGTGCCCAATAAATGCTCTTTGGCTCGACTTGGAAACTTGCCTCAGGCACTTACTAGCTATATGATCCTTGGCAAGTCTTCTCACCTGACTAAGACTGTTTTCATATATGTAGATGGAGATAATCATATCACCTTCTCCAGAGAGTTGTATGAAATGATACTGTATAAATTTTTTTTACAAACCATCCAATTAGATGGGGTGTTATTATTATTGTTATTATGTGAAATCTAGCAATTCAGCAACCTTAATACATCTATAATAAAATATGGGGAAAATTCCAAAAAATATTATTGGAATTCAAGCCAGTGCCAGAATAAAAACATGAGACACTTTTGCAGGATTCTTAATGCCTGAGATTTGGGCCAAGAGATGTCAGTCCTCACCATCTGACTCCCCAAAGAGAGAAGAGAGCAGGCTCAATTACCTTATTAGAACTTGGCAATTGCCTAAATTTTTGCACTTAATTAAGCTAATGAGTAAACCATATGATATTTTTAGCATAAGGAGTGGCAATGATTTGGGAGAAATGAATAAAATAAATTAGAAAATGTGTTTCTCAAATTGATCTTCCTTGGACTCCTAACAGTCTATACACCATCAATCAGTTGGGATCCCAGAGTGGCTACAACTTCACCCTCCACTGTGGAAAATCCATCATAGTACAGTTAGTGGCTTTCTCACTTTTCAGAGGACTCAGCAGTTTCCTTTTAATTCCAACTAAGCTCTACAAAGTCAGTGATTCCATGTGTTATTTAATATATATTCATATATATGTGTGTGTGTGCGTGTGTATACACATATGTATATACATCCCCATATATATATATATATATATATATATATACACATATATACACATTACATATAGATTATACGTGGAATATAGAAATGATTATATCCTGATTCTTTCAGGGAAAATTATCTATCAAGTATCTATCTATCTATCTATCTATCTATCTATCTATCTATCTATCTATCTATCTATCAATATTCATATATATATGAAGGCTCCACATACCAACACACATGTGCATGTATATACACATGAATGTAACATAGGAGTGTGCACACATGCATACAATACATATATATATACTTACGTGCATATATATTTAGATATAGATATTTTAAGAATATCTATATTTCTATATCTATGTATATGTGTATATATATGTATATGTCTGTCATGTATCTATCCCCTATAATATAATTTCCCCAACAGAGTCTTAAATATTGGTGTACATGGTAAGAAGTATAACAGGTGCCTTCAACTTAAATTAAACATGTTGGGTTGGGGCTAGGTATAATGGGAAGGTATGGCCCCATGGAAAGAGAAAAGTCTCTAGGCAAGTAGTTTGAGGATGTTTCTGGGGACATAGCGATTATGGTAAAGAGGAAGTGTGAGCTCATCCCACTTCATTTAAGGACTATAGAAAATGAGTTTGTTTGATTATTGAGAAACTCTCTTGATAGCCTCAATGAGGATAAATGTACTCCTAAATTGCTCAGAAAGAAGAGGAGAAGCAAAGCAGATTGAGGTAGTTAGGGATTGATACAAGACAGCACAGTGAAGTGAATAGGGCATAGGATTTATAAGGATATCCAACATCTAGTTATGATTTTGCCATTGAAAAGCTGGGTGATTTGAGTGAGCCATTTTTTGGATATGTAAACCTTTTCTTGAGGGCAAGGACTATTTTCTTTCTTATTTTCTTGTGTCCTTGGAACCTAACAAAGGCCCTGACATATCACAGGTGTTCAGTAAAGTTGAATTGACCTGCAAAGTTCCTTTGTTATTCCTGCTAAATTGAACTTTATTGGACAAAATATGTCACAGGAACAAGGAGAGAGAGGAAACTTATAGGATGAAAAAGGAAAAAGAAGACCTCAGAGATCTTGTACAACTGCCTAATTTTTGTATACAAGGAAACTCATACCCAGGGATGTGACATAAATTGGCCAAGATTACATGAAGAGCCAGGTTTTGAACAAAGTTTTTCTGATTTCAGTTTCAGTGTCTTCCCTGTCCCCATCATACTACTATGCCATCTTCTTTTCTTGGGGCTATTTTACTGCTAGAAATGGGTATGTGGAAGAGACAGAGGGACAAGGTTTTGCTGTAATAATGTCTACTGAGGTAACCCCATAGTTAGTTGGTTAATTGAAAGTAAGGTTGTGATTTTCAACCTGGCTTGCTTCAATGCAAGCTGTTATGGACTTCATGTTGCCAGAATTGGCTTATGAACAGAATATCAAATTACAGATTAAATTATGTTTTAATACTCTGAGAATGTAGCCAGCACTTAGTCTGAAAAACATCTAGAAGTACCCTAGCTACACTTTACAACATTCATATCTGGACTTATTCTCTGGATTTCTGCTCACCTGTCAGAGTGGGGACCCTTCCGCCATATTTCTAGCTCTGCTCTAGGTGTTGTATTTACCCTTTAAAATGTAAGCTACTCAAAGGTAGGGACTTGTTTGCTTTGAGATTCTGTGATTCTCTTTCCTCCCTTCAATTTTTCAAAAGTCTTTTTCAATGATTATAACTTTCTTGTTCTAAAAACATCATGTGTTGGGGGCAGCTAGGTGGCACAGTGGATAAAGCACTTCTCATGGATTCAGGAAGACCTGAGTTCAAATCCAGCCTCAGACCCTTGACACTTACTAGCTATGTGACCCTGGGAACATCACTTAACCCTCATTGCCCCACCAAAAAAAATCATGTTTTTATGGAGATTTGCTTGTTTGTTTTGATGCCCCTTTTCCTGCCCAGTATAGATACTAAAGGATCATTCAACTCCAAGTATATTAATACTAGAATTTAGAGACAGATGATTTCAATCTGATGTCCTCTCATCCTGCCCAGAAACAACAGGAATGTCAGTATATTTCATCTGTTTCTCACAGTCAATGAGGAGTTCCACATAATATTTTTCTTGGTACCTACTTTTACATGGAAATTAATACTACTTGAACATATAATAAACTAATTCCTTATTCCCATTTTATGGATGTGGAAATAGAGGCAATGAGAAGTTACTAATGATTCAGGTTCCATAGTAAGTATTCAGATAAGATGTAACCCCGGAAACATTTGAGAGCTAGGATATTACTTAATGAATACAATCTTGATGATATTTCAACATTAAGGTCCTCAGCCATCTAATGTAGTTCACTATATATTTGTTGCCTTAGTCTATATCCTCATACCTTTACTCTGAGCACAGAGGAAAACATCAGTGCTTCTTCAGACACTCCTCCGATGTACAACCTTTTCTGAAAAACCGGAGCATGATCATTCTCATCCTGAACCTCAATATACACTTTGGCTGAGTTGCCTGGGTGGGAAAAAAAAAAAGAAGAGGTTTCTATTATATACCCAACTGAACAGCCCTAGACATTCGTATAGAGTATAAAGGGAGCTCCATTAGCATAGAGGACAGTATGTATGGGTTATACATCTAAGGACATTTATTACTATTTAAAAAAAAAAGAAAGCAGTTCAGTGACAGTTATTTATCTTAGATATTACTTAATTATCTCAAAGCCCATAGATATAATAGTCCCAATATTGACCACAACTGGAGTAACACTGGTTGGAAGTAATGCATTTTATTCTCAGATATGCCTAGATAAATTCCAGTGGTAGTTCATCTGCTGTAATTACAAAACTTTTCCATTTTTATAAATCTATATAGTCTACAACTCTATTTCTTTTCAGGGTCATTGACCAAAATCTATGTCTACCTATATGAATGAATATCTATAACTCTAGCTCTATGAATAACAATATCCATATCCATACCTATGTAAAATCTGTATGTTTATATGGAGATATTGCCTGTAACTTAATTTTTTAAATATTTTTGTCTATAGTTCTCCATATTGAAATTGTCAGGCTGTCTAGAAGACCTAGATTCATGGCTTGCCTCTGACATATCTTGGCTGTATGGCCCTGGGCGAGTCACATGGCTTCTTATTGTCTCAGGAAACTTTCTCAAACTATATGTTGTCCAGTAATTGTAGATCTCTATTGGTAGAAGGAGTTTCTTACCAGAACTTCTGTGTACTGATGAAATCATTGGTCTAGTTAAAAAAAATCAACATTTCCTTTCCCGCTTCCTTCCTTCCCTCCTTCCTTCTTTCCTTCCTTCCCCCTCCCTCTTTCTTTCTTTCCTTTTTCTTTCTTCTTCCTTCCTTCCTTCCGTCTTTCCTTCTTTCCCTCTTATGCTTTAATTAGAATATACATATATGTATATTCTATATATATATACATATATAAATATACATGTGTGTATACATAAACATCCATATATGTGTATATATATATATAAACTTTTTTCTTCCTTTTTTCTTCTTTATTATAAGGGATCAGCTTTCTAGATGAGGGTGAGTAATGGGTACAGTCGGAAACAGGTATTGAAAAGAAAAAAGATATCAACATTTAAAAAATAATGAGGATTAGGTAAGACCTGAAATCAGTCTTCCTTATTCCAAAAAAACTTTATGGATACTACAAAATGCTGCATTTGATTAGTAGGAGATATACATGCATATAAAACATTGATATTATAATCTATTAGATTATGACTAAAACTTTTCTAATATTTTAGTTTTGAGATCTTTTCATGTTCATCTTAAAATAACATTTTCTACAGAATTCAGAAGATGAATATTAATATTATTTGCAGAATATAGGCTGAATTTGGGTGTAAATTGGACAGCAAAGCATAGAGAGAGAGAGATGGACCAAGAATCAGGAAAGCCTGACTTTAAGGTCTGGCACTGAGTCATGCTGGCTGTTTGACCCTAGAAAAATCCCTTAACCTCCTTTCCCTCAGGCAATCCCTTAAAACAATAAGTTGTAATGTGAACAAACAATCAATTAGGAGACAATATTTATTAAATCTGTTTTCTGCCAGGAATTCAACTGTGTTGGGAATTTCAAAACAATACAGAGGAAGTATAGCCATTGGTAGAGGAAGTCCCTATTTAGGAGCTCTATAAACTAATAATATTATAGGCAAGTTTTAGAAAAAATAAATATCCACACCTCAGTTAATTTCTTTTTTCTTTTTTTTTTTTTTTTGGTGGGGCATTGAGGGTTAAGTGATTTGCCCAGGATCACACAGCTAGTAAGTGTCATGTGGCTGAGGTTGGATTTGAACTCAAGTCCTCCTGAATCCAGAGCCAGTGCTCCATCCACTGTGCCACCTAGCTGACCCCACAACTCAGTTAATTTCATGGAATTTTCATGTTTTTTTTTAAATCCTGTCTATAAAATATTCCCAATCCTTAAAAGACATTAATTTATAAATGTAGGAAATTAAATTTACATGACATGTTAGCTTATTTATCTCATCTTTCTATTTCTCTCTCTTTCTCTCAGCATATTACTTATATCTTTTTTTTTTTTTTTGCGGGGCAATGGGGGTTAAGTGACTTGCCCAGGATCACACAGCTAGTAAGTGTCAAGTGTCTGAGGCCGGATTTGAACTCAGGTACTCCTGAATCCAGGGCCGGTGCTTTATCCACTGTGCTATCTAGCTGCCCCCTATATTACTTATATCTTGAGAATGAGTTATATTGATTCAGCAACTACAAAGAGAAAGTGAAGTGATTTGGGACAGTTAGTAGATCTTTGAGCCCTGAGCTTTAACATGGGGCTTAGGATAAATCAGATGTTTCTCCTGTGAGAACTAAAAGCAAAGATGACCAAATAACAGGACAGACATATTGAGGAATCAAGGGACTATTAAAGTTTAGATTGACCAGCTAGATATCAGGACAGACGTACCTAAGTAGTAAGGGGAGAAAAAATTCTATAACAGAAATGTCAATTAGGCATGGTTACTACCTGACCAGAGCTAGGAGACAGAGATAACACCAAAGGTCAGGACCATCATTTCAAAAATATTTCCCTTGACTCTTAGGAATATGACAAGCATCCAAGCATTACCCCCAAAAGGAACTTTCCAGTTTTCAAGTGGACACCCCATATATCCTCTATAAAAGCTTTTGACTTTTTCTCTGTTTGAAGAGGAGAAGAATGTTTCTAAACCTTACTTAGGTTAATTGGACTGTGTCCAAGAGCATAATTCTTTATTGAAGAATACCTAAGGACCATCACCTGCCACAGTGACAGCTTGAAACAAATGAACTTGCTACCTCAGTGACTTGAAATGTCCCCTCCCCTTCCTGGGGTTCAATTTCCTCTTTGGTTAGATGAAAGTGTTGACTTGGTTGTCTCAAAGGTTCCATTCAGCTTCAAGTCCTAGGATCCTTTCAACAGTCCTCTTGTCAGTCACACCATTATCATTTTAATCATTATCACAGTGGCTGGCCTTTATATATCATTTTCAAGTTTGCAAAGTATTTTACATGCAGTATATTATTTGATTTCCCCAATAATCCCATGATGTAGGTGCTGCTTTTATCCCCATTTTACAGAAGGGGAAGCTGAGGCTTAGAAAGGTCAGGTGGCTTGCTCAGGGTCACACACTCAGTAATTATTTGAAGCTGGATTTAACCTCAGTTCTTGCTGACTCCAGGTCCATTGCCTTTACCACAATGCTACCTACTGGACTAACTGTTTACATATCGCTTCCAGTAGCCATGGAGTCTAGTAGCACGATGATGCTTTGCATGGTACCAAACTCACAACTGATTACTGGATGGTCTGGCTTTTCAATGGCTAGGACTGAGCCTTTAAGTTTTAAGTAGTAAGTGTAAACTTATTTAATGTTTTTCACTTAGAACAGATTTAAAAGAAATCTTCTAATATGTATTTACCTGTTTTCCACTGGCATTTGTTCTTAAGAAGGCATCATGTTTTTTGAGTTGTTTTTGACATGAATCACCTAACAACCGCATGGGCATGATTACCTTAGATTGGATTGGGAGCAAAACTCTATATCAACTAGGTGGCTGTAATTGATAACTCATTTGGGGGCTCTAGAAAAATAATCAAAAGCTACAGGAAGAAGACATGATATTTACTGCCTAATGTAGTCAGTCAGCCTGTTGGTTTCAATTCATATCCATTTAATTGAACAAATTTTTATTAAGCACCTACTGGGTGCTTTGATAAATAGTGTATAAAGAGCTGCTGGCCTGGGATACATATATGATTCTGAGCAAGGTCTTCACCTCTCAAGTTACTTTTACATTCCAGGCAACTTCTATGGCTTTTAATTACAAATAGTTGTGGAGCCATCGTAATAGTGGGGATCGTCTGATCTGGAATTTGTCTATCAATGAAATCATATATGGCATTAAAGAAAGTGATTTGTTAAGTCCCTGGACCACGCACACACACACACACAAAATCAAAATCATTCCTACTAATGGAAATGGATCGACATGCTCTTCAGCTATTTGAATATTTGTTAGTTCTGTTGTCAATACCAAGACCTTCTAGTTGTTTGAATAGGAATGAGAATGATCTAGAAGAGCCCATGCTTCTACTACCAGTTCATGCCATTATAGAAATGATCTCCAAATGGGTCATTAAATGTAAAAATAATAGAGATTAGTAGGAACACCTTGATTCCCTGATGCCATATGGAATTAAAAGAAAGAGAAGGCTTCTTGTCAATTAATAGAGTCAACTCCTCTTATTCTATATTGATACCATTCAGAGGCAGAAATTCAAGGGAAGGCATGGAAACCCTTGGGATGTAGCTTTGCACCTTAGAAGGGAGGTAAGTAAATGGCAGCATATAATGTAATTTGACTGGAATTTTACCATTTGCTTCATAATACCTCATTCTCTCTTCCTCCCTCCCTTCTTTTTAGGGGAACCACAACAAATTTTGGGGCAGCTAGTTGGCACAGTGGATAGAGTGCTTGGGTTTGAAGACAAGAAGTCTCAAATTCTTGAGTTCAAATCTGACCTTAGATACTTATTAGCTGTGTGACACTGGGCAAGTCACTTAACCCCATTTTCCTCAGTTTGCTTATCTATAAAATGGACTGGAGAAGGAAATGGCAAACCACTTCAGTACCATTGCCCAAAACAAAACAAAACAAAACAAAACATAATAAAACAACAACAACAACAAAACAAATGTGGTCCCGAAGAGTGAAACATGACTGAACAAATATGACAAAAACAAATTTGAAAAAGCAGCACACACCAACTGGTAGAGTTAGGGGCTTCTCCCTTCTACACAACAAGGAAGCTTTCATTCTAATCAGAGCTTCTTCATTTTTAATTAATATTAGATTTTGCTCACAGAATTTTTGATATCCAACATATCCTAGAGATTATCTTGTCCAAGACAAAACTTTGCAAATGAAGGAACTAAGGCTCAGCCAGAGGAATAGATTTGCCAAAGCCACATCTGTAATGGTAGTGGCTGACCTGGGCTTCAAAGCAGGCCCTTTTAGATATCAAATTCACATTTTCCCCATCATGTACCAACTAGCCTCAAAGACTCTTACTGTCATAAAGAAAGAAATATATGTTAAATAGAAACAGGTAATTTTTAGATATTCCCTTGATATATACATATAAACCATTGATTTTTTTCATTTCAAATCACACCTGTGTCCCCATTAGATGCCAATAAAACACATGTGCACACACACATATTCCTTTTTTGTAGCAAACAGATTGTACCTTGAAATGTAGAGATCTTTATACATGACAGATTTTTCTATAAGTCTATTTATAAGTGGTTAAATATACTTTAAATAATAAACAACACCTCAAAATGAGGCAGTATACTTCTTGAGATTAAAGTATTCCTTTTAAAAAATAATACCCACCAATTAAACTTATTTGCCTATAATTTGCTACTGCTTTATTCACAGGCAGCATGGTATACTGTAGAGATTGCTGCATATGTATGGGCCCTAATTTTTTTTGTCTGTTTGACCTTGGGCAAATAAGAAAAAGTTTTTGTCCTCCATTTCCTCTTCTGTAAATTGAGAGGAACAGATTAGATTAGGATTGCCTTTTTGTTGTAATTTTCCTTTGTCTTCTGTTGTCTTTTAAAATGATGATATTGAAAAACAGGAAATTTATAAAGGAAATACATTAAAATGGGGTGTCACCATTTCTCATGGAAGGTTAATCAATGAAAAGCAGTTACTGCAATGAGGCTAAAAGAACCTTGAAATCAACTGAGCCAGCTTGATTTCCTTCTAAAATGACAGATATGGTAGCTAAAATCACTAGTTAAGCATGTACACTATGTTACAGAACAGTTCTGCACATGATGTTAAGCAGCAATATCATTCAATGAGACAGTAAAAATACAACAACTAATGGACTAAAAAAAATGAGGATTCAGAAAGCTTGGGATGACAGAATTGTACCAGATTATCCCAAGAGCATATAAAAATTAACCTAGCAATAATAAAACAATTAAAGAATGGAAGAGATTTATCAACATTTCTATGTGAAATTATTTTCATTATTGAACACAGGGGAGTCATATCATTTGTACTCTTATCTCAGTCTCTGATGAGCTTATATATGAAGAAGTAGAAATGGTCTTAAAGAAAAGCAAAATTGGACTGGTATCTGAGTGAGGACAAGTACACAGGAAGAAATCTGTGTGGGGGCAACACAACTTAGAAAACAATAACAGTAAGATATTACACTATGGGAAAAAAATTGGAAAGTATTAGTCATGAAAAAGAGAATCAAGAGACCATCAAGTGCTACTAAGCGATATACCTGCCAGCTGTAAAAACTTTTTTTTAAATGATCCGCGCATCCATCAAGGGTATCCTTGATGAAAGTATAAGAAAGGAGTAAGTAGATTTTTTAGAAACAAAACTTGAACAGTAAACCACAACTTCACTGTCATAAATTAGCCAAAAGCTGTAGAAAATGCAAGATTCTATCATCTTTGTATTTGGTTTATTTTTTTTGACTCAGAAGAACAAAACAGTGTTAAATTATATTTCAAATACTTATTTCCCATGTAAAATCATATATAATTATTTGATAATTGCTACTATGATAAGGATTTATTAATAACTTTTTGTCACTAATATTAATAAAGACAAGAAAACACTTGATAGATATTCATGAAACATGTTCACTACTGGACGTTTGCATATCCCGAATCCCCCTGGAAAATAAGTTCCCTGTGGATGATGAAGTCCTCTATAAGTTTGTATTTATAGACAATACTGTGCTTATTCCACCAAATTCAAGAATACTATAAAATCTCTTCAACTCAATCCACAACCACTCAGAAGAGCTTAGACTACAAAGGAAAAGCCAATTGGAAAAAGGATATTCAAATTTGAATAAACTGTTAGATTGGATAGTCCATTTAGTTGGTCCATCAGCATGGATCCACCCCCCCCCTCACACACACACATACACACATCCATCCATCCATCTATCCATCCACACATACATACATACATATATCTATATTAGAGGAAAGAGATAAACATTTACATGGCACCTGTCATTGTCTCTCTTAAAGAATGAAAGAACAATAACAATAACAATAACAATTATCAGAGACCATGCTAAGCATTTTATAAATATCTCATTTGTCCTTTACAACATCCCTGTGAAATATTTTCTGCTATTATCCTCATTTTATGGTTGAAAAAATTAAGGCAAACAGAGGTTAAATGACTTTTTCAGGTTCACACAGCTAGCAAGTGTTCAAGGCTGTATTTGAACCAGGTCTTCCAACTCCAAGCTTGGTATTCTGTCCATTTTCTACCTAAATACCTCTAGACAAACTTAATGAATGGACAATGAACTATACCTGGAATTGTAAGGGAGCTTTTTGTAGAAATTGGTTGGATTGAATTTAGAGCACTGGATACTGTGTTAAATGATCTCAAACTACTCCATGAAACAAAACAACATTGTTTTTTTGGGGGAAAGGAGACAAATACTTGTATGCTTCCAGTGATGCTATTTGGCAGTGAATATTGGTACTCCAAGTTCACTTAAGAATAGAAACTGAGAGCAATCCAAAAGACAATAGACATATGTATAGCAGGACAGAAAGGGGTGTAGCATATAGCCAATGATGATGGCACAAAAGATGAGATCATGATTCATTTGAGTGTTGAATAATCAGAAGGTATATTAATTAAAATGTGATATCAATGCTGAATTTTGAGGTTGACAAAGGGCTTTACCCAAATGATGCCAAATGATAGGTAATGCAAACCTGATTATGCTCACTTTGTAGGCGAAGAGACAGAACTTTTGGTTAATAAGTGTCAGGACTGGTATTGGACCATAGACTTGACTATTAATTAAGCTTTTTTCCCCAATTGTACTACACTGCTGATCTCAAATAGCCATATCAGAAGATGGAAGCAGACCCCTGCTATTTCCTTAGTATACATCTTTGTTACACAAATTATTTTAAATTCAGTGATGAGAAAATATGGAGGAAAAAAAAGCATTTGAAGATTATGAATGGCTAATTGAATCAAGGTAAAACAAGTCATAGTATCATAGAATGTGAGGTTCATAATTTAAAGCTTAATGGTATTTTGTAGTTCATTGTTTGAGTCAAACCTCATCATTTTTTCTTCTTTTGAATATTTTTCATTGTTTGTCTAAACTTGGTAAAAATAACTTTCTCCATAAACAAAGAACAAATAAAAAAAGAATTCCAATCAAAACTACAGTTCTCTATTATGTACAGCTTGTATTTTAAAAGTAATACAATACATTTGACAAATTATTTTCAAAGTTGTCCTGTTTGTTATCTCCCTTTGAATCTGATTGTTTTCTTCTGTGCATTTACAAAAGTGCTACAATGGCTATTCTCTTTTTTATCTTTTATCTTAGTGTCCCTATTGCTAATACTTCCTTTTCCCCAAATCCCCCTCTATTTAAAAAATGTACTTTTTTCAAATAACCATAGTCAAGCAAAAAACATTTATACATTGGCCATGTCCAAAAGTATATACTTCCATCACTGACTTGAGTCTGCCACCTCTCTGTCAGGTGGTGCTAGTATTCTTATCTATCCTTGGCAGTCATGGTTGATCATTGAAGTGACCAGAGTATTTATGTCTTTCAAATTGATTTTCTTTGTGAATGACCTCTTGATTATAAATCTTCTATTTTCCCCAAATGGCACTAATAGGTGTTCTGAAGCCATTTTGAACTGGCCCAGGAGAGTCAATTATTGAATTTTCACTGTGAGCATGTGTACCTAAAAAATTAACAAATGCTACAAATTGAACTTGATTTATTATTGTTGATTTCTAGAGTTAAGAAAGTGATGGAAAAAAATGTGAACCCCGTAGATTAAACTTAAAAGTGTGTCATGTGTACATTTTTTGTGTAAATATTTTTTTTTCAGGAGAGACAGTTCTCAAACATTTATGAGAACACCCCTGATCCAAATTCTATTCCCTCCCCACAGAAACCCCTAAAACCAAAACCAAAACCAAACCAAACCAAAAACAAAAACCCCAAACAAACAAACAAACAAACAAAACAAATTCTATTCCCTCAGCTGACAATCAATTCTGCAATCTGGTCAGTAATAATGTTAAGGTATAGTGTGTGTGTGTGTGTGTGTGTGTGTGTGTGTGTGTGTATGTGTGTGTGTGAGAGAGAGAGAGAGAAAGAGAGAGAGAGAGAGAGAGAGAGAACCTCCTTTTCATTGTCTATAGGATATATCATGTGTCACTTCTCAAAGTGCATCTTGGTGAAGCTTTAGACCAAAAATCAGAAAGTTCAAGTAATGACATTGTCATCAGTTTCCTGTATAACCTCAGACAAGTAACTTAAGTCCTTTGCCTCTCAAGTGAACAGCTGGTATCTAAGCTGATGTGTTTCCCTGAGCTGATCACTAAGTTATGTCCAGTTTTGGATCCAGAATTCTACTTGTTCAATTCCAGGCACTGATGACTGTCAACCTGGAAACAATTCAGGATTTAACTCTTCGGGCCAATGAAATTCTCAATCACTTAGATGTGCAATAGTTCATCAATCCAGCATTATCTAACTCTTAGAGTGTTTACCACTTCAGAACCATTCCAGAAATCAGAGCTGTTCATCAAATCCCCGTTAGCAAACTCCAAAATGGCTCATCAATTTAACGGTATCTAACAAGAGAACTTACATCAATGTGGTGTCATCTAATATTAGAGCTGTACATTAATTCCATGGCGGGGACCGTGAGCCTGGTTCACTCAAAGTCACCTATATCTAAAGCTGTTCATCATTCCCATGTCATTGAACTTTGCGGTGGCCTAGTAAATCAATGTCATGAGTCGATAGGAATTTAGCAAGATAGGGCTATAAGAATCCAAATCACCCTTTAACTTAATTAAACCACATTTAGATGAATAATTTACAGTGGAAAAAAGAAAAAAAAACACACACTTTATTTTAGGTGCTGAGTGTTGGTCATTAGGAACAAGTGGATAGATAAGTCATGATAAATCTCTGAAGTGGGGTTTTTGATATTGCCTGCACAGTCAATTACTCAGAAGAGATTACAATACTTGACTGTACTTAAAGATAAACATACAATGATGTCATTGTCTTTTCCACAGGGACATTTATTTTCAATGAGACTACTTATTCTACAAAACAAAAGGATTGATTGTGTTTTATGCAGGATTGATTTTTTTTCCTTTCCCATTTCTATCTCTAATCCCCACAGCCAGAAGTTCCCTTTTCTGATCAAATAAAGCATCCAGTACAACCCTTGGGACACTTTTCCTATGGATATTTGGGGCAGGTTTTTCTTGCCTACTAAAATGTAAGTTCCCTGAAGATAGGACTAAGTCTTAAATAATGTTTTTAGTACCTACTTCTGTGTCTTTCATACAGTAAGTGCTCATCTATATGGTTGACTTGAAGGGATACTTGCCTCTGGAGTCAGAGGAGCTTGGTCTCCATCTAATTTCTATCCCTACCTGTGTGCCCTGGAGCAAGTCATAACCTCTCTATACAGGTTTCCTTAGCTGTAAAATAAGGGGCTAAACTAAATTGCTTCTAAAGTCAATCCCTTTTACCACTAAATCTATGAGATATAAAGACTGTCTGTTGAAGGTGTTAAATGGACAACACAGGAATTTAAGTTTTAAAATTCATCTTATTAATATTGAGGGAAGATGCTGACATGGATCGTGTTGGGAAGGCCCATAGAGTCAGGGAGATTTTGGTTCTGCTTTAAGATTCATTTTCTTTAGATGTAAAATGAAAGTTTAGACTAGATGGATTTTAAGGTCCCCTGAAACTTTACACCTCTGATCTTATACTATAACTGAAGATAGCCAAATCTCTTACCCCTTAGTATCCTAATTACCGAGGGTTATGCTATAGAGGAGTTACTGGTCAGTCTGAATGAAAACACTTCCCTGTGCTGACCTATGTCATCTAAATCTCTTCATACATATCATTAAACTTTTATTAGATAACTACTATATTCTAGGCACTGTGCTAAGCACTGATATATTCATAGTCATAGCAATACTTGTACCTATATGCATACCTATATACAAACATGTATGTATCTACATATACCTACAGCTATTCCTTATATCTATCAATGTATTTATCTCTGTATCTATATTTATCTATATCTACAACTACAATCCAAACCTAAGGTGATACATATATCTATATAATACACATAACTGGAATTATACATATACACACAAAAACGTTTATGCCTATATCTATTTATATTTGTTTTCCCATCCATCCATCTATCCATCTCCCTCCCCATCTATTTATAAACTATGTACCTATCTATTAAAACATTTATTTATCTATCATCTATCTATCTACCTACCTACCTAAGTCAATCACCATGTTCCTTTATGTTTGATGGTTTGGCCTTAACAATGTCCAGTATAGACTACCTGTGTCTTTTTGGTTCTCTCTATTTACTATACTGACATTCTTTTCTCTTTTGGTGATATCTACTATTTCACATCTCATAGGTGGTACTACTGGTGATCTCCTGCAGTTATACTAACCATATGTCACTCTCTTGGTTCCCTATAATGCCCAGTCTTGAGATACTGGAATTCTCTAGTTTTCATTTTCAGGAAAACAGTGATTAAATAGCTTGGGATCACCAAAATACTGGTATCCCAAATTCTGCCTAGTATAGTTTCATACTCCTATTCAATTCTGGGCTCAGCTCCCTATCCATATGTGGTAAATAGGTTCCACTTTGTTTCCTCATGAAACAGAAAGCCCTAATTGCTATGAATGGCCAAATTACACTCCCTCTCACACAATTTTCAACATGCCAGTTCCCCGTTTACCTTTCATAACTTCCCTTTATTTATGAGAAAAATGTCTCTACTTTGGCACAAAGAACCTTCTGTGATATCACCTCTATCCCTCTTTCTATTTTATTCTTCCTGTTTCTATTTCTTCTACCTCAGATGCACTATGACATCATGGTTAGAGAGCCAGTCACCAACTCTCTCTTCTTCCAAACTTTCCTCTTACTGTCAATGGCTTCATCATCCTTCTAGTCACCGAGGCTTACAATCTTGGCATCATCCTCAACTACTCACTCCACTTATTTAACGTGTTTCCTTATCTTGCCATTTCCTCTTTCATAGCTTTCATATATTCAAGATCATTTTGAAATAGTTTGAGCAAATTTCAACCCTTCTGGATGTTTTGGGAGCCTTGCCTAAGCTGTTTTCATTCTGGGACTAAGTTGCTATTCTTATATCATGTCATCTGCTCCCCAAAGCCCTCTACTATTCAAACTTATTTCATGGTATAATTTAATTTAGAAATGTTTGTCACACATCATTGCTCAGGGTACAACAGATTAATTTGGGGAAAAAAGCCGAAACCCAACCACAAAGCACTAGGATCCAGAAGTGTGCTAAATAAATCCCATCTCCATTTGTCGGTCACAACTTCAAGTAAAGCAACAACACAGACTACAAATGTTTTCTTAGTCAGACCATATTATTCCCCCACCACCTAGAATAAATCTCTGTTTTATTAAAAAGGCAGTTGTTTCTATATTATATTTATGGCAGATGCTTAGGACAAAATAGGCAAAAGCCATTGTAAAGCACTTGGAGTTATTCATTTTCATAATCAGGTTTTCAATTTTTAAATATACAATGAGATAGCAAGTGCCACTGTTAAAAGGATGGTCACATCCAGCACTGTGGCTACCCTGAGTCTGTTCTGATCACATCTGGGTTTTCTGGACCTCTGTGTAAGTTATATGTGAAAAGTTACATGGTTGAAACCCAAGGCATGGGAACATTATGGGGAGAAAGTATGTCGTAGTCAGCCTTATTTATTTATAATAGATACTGGGTATGGAATGAGACACATTATAGGTTAGTACCATAAACATGTTGAAAATTGTTTAAGATTTGTTCTAATTGCTTTCCTATTTGTTCCAAATAGAGAGGTTGGTTACTCAAACAAAAGTAGGTTGATAACGTTTATAAATAGTATTATCTTTGGAGTCAAGATGCTCTGGATTCAAATCTTATCTCTGATACTTATTAGCTGTGTGATCTTGAGGAAATGCAAGAGGCTGTAATGTCCTTGAAAACATAGAGGATCTTACTTTTGCCTTTGAATGCCGAGGGCCTAGCGCAATAGGGCACATAGGAAACACAGAAAAGATGATTGTTGATTGATTGACTCAGTAAAGTAGGTTGGGGAAAAAGGACACCATGCACAGTGACAACAGTCTTATAAATAAAAAAAACAAAAGGCCGTCCCATTCAGATGGCAGTGACAAATAATAGTTCCTGCGAACAGGAACATATTTTCTTCCTCCAAGTAGAAGGGTCTATGGGTATGCAGTGTTGCTTACATTTACTGACAGACAGGGTCATTTTTATTAAATGTTCAATCAAATAGCATATATAGTACTTGCTAAATGCCAGGCACCTATGATAGAAAGAAAAAAAAATACAACAGCCCATTCCTCCATGGAGTTTACTTTCTAATGGAAGAGACAACATATATAAATTAGAACTAAAAAATGTAGAGTAGATAGAAGAAAACTTTAGAAAGGTTAACACTGGAAGAGAGGAGACCAGGAGCAACTTCTTGGAAGAGATGATGCTGGAGTAAGTCTTAGAGGAAGTCAAGATGGGAATGGAGGGAGGAAGAGAGGTTGGAACACAAAGTTTTTTTTTTTTTTAATTATGTTAAAATTTGTTTTTACATATATTTTGGAAAATATAATTCTATTAAAAAATAATACTAAGAGTCAGAAATTGGGATGGAATGCATTCTGGGTACTGGGATCAGCCAGTGCAAAGGCATGGAGGTAGGAGTTGTAACATTGTGTGAGAGGAAGTAGGCAAGTGTGACTGGAGACTAAATGAAAGGCAGTAGAATGTAAGGTTGGAAAAGTATTGAAGGGTGGCCAGGTTGTGAAGAGCTTAATACACTGATTTTGCTTTTTTTTTTTCCTTTGCATAGATAGGTTAAGTATTTGGTAGTAACTGGTGAATGTTTGAGGTCTAAAAGATACCAATAAAACAAAATAAAATACAGGTAAATAAAGTTTTTGTAGCTCAAACGTTGTTTGCTGAAAAGACTCTCCTAAAAGAAATTATAGTTAAGCACTAACCTTCTTCCCAGAGAACATTGTGTTCTTATTCCCATGGTTACATATGTGTCAAAATTAGAAACTAAATAAATGAGAACTCATTCTAAACCAGGAAAGGACTATTAGAAAATTAATGAATTAACCTCTGTTTCCCTAGCAAATAAATTCAGCTAGTTATTTGTTTGGCTAATGGACTATGCCTTGATTCCAAAGTATTCATTGTCATTAATAAATCATAGCGCATTTGGAATACCAAAGTCTTATGTTTCACATCAGGAATCAAAGAGTAATGAACATTTTCACATTAAAAGCAACCAATACATTTTGCAACCAAGTTTTATGTTTTACACTTATGTTCTATATGAAAGGATTATTCATGAATTTTACTAATTGTTCTTCCCTACTATGAATAGAGTTGTTCCCTCTTTTGCCTCAATGTCAATGTGGATTTAAAAAAAAATATTCAAAATACTACTTTCATCTCAAAGACAAATGTATTTTCATCTTCAATAAGTGATGAAACATATATGTAGCAAATGGTCTATGTTCCAAGCACCCATGTTCAAATCCTAGGCCTTCTACTTATTACTTCGGTAAGAGTGGGTTGGGCTGGTGACTATACTTTTCTGGGCTTCATGTTCCTCATCTGTAAAAAAAAATGGTGTGGGATGGATGTTCTCTAAGGTCACTTCTGACTAAATCTGTGCTTCTATGTAACAATTATTTTATTCAAGGAAACTAAATATCAATGTTGCAATCCTTAGAAATTTTGTACTCCTGTGAACTTTTGATGTGTTCCCTTAGTATCAAATAATGTAAATAAGTATATGTATGTTGAAGATTGAATCTTTCTGCAAGTCCTCCTTCTTTCTCTTTTTTCCATTATCCCCATTCTATAAAAATAGATTTTTTTCCCTTATAAGTGTTGCTATCACTTTAAATCTCTCTGAGGTCATTTTTTGATGTTGTATTGGTCTTCCATTAAATCTGTTCATCTAGGGAGTACTGCCACTTACTCCATTATTATATTCCTTTGATGCCTCATTGGGTCACAGAAGTGATGGTAGATTTCAGAAGGATACAGAAATTAAGGGGAAATCTACACTATCCAATGCAGATTGATGTCAGGAGAGCAAAGAAAAAAATGTACATGGTGATTACAGTAATGGAAATGGAAAGAATCACAAACAAAAACTCCCAAAATAAATATAAAAATGATCAAGATATAACATAATTACAATGAAGGGATATGTGTTTTTTTATTTTTTTTCAGTAATTGATCTTTTTAAAAAGATATTCTTTGTTATATAGGGTTACTTTCTGGGAGAAGAAAGGGAAGGATTCTGGGGGGTGACTATTTTGATGTAAGAAACAGGTGACATCAATAAAAACTTATTTTACAAAGGACATGGACAACAAGCCTTCCTACATAATACCAACCTGGAAAATCTTCAGGTTAAGTCCAAAGATAGATCATATGTCCATTGTTCTAGGATAAACCTTGATAGGTTCACAAGGCTTATCATTGGGATGGCCACCAGGTGATTAATCTTTAACCATTGTGACCCTCTATTATCAACTACTAAGTTTTTAGATAGTTTTGCAATAGGCAATAATTGGTGAAAGGAATATCCAAATTGATAACATCATGGATCCTTAAAGAACTGAGGTATCATTCCATATTTATTATAATGGCTTGACCTATAGAATGCAATGTGCATGCCTTTGTTTAATTATTTTGTTCCTCTTAAAATTTCTATATAGTTGTGTTTATAAATGCATTCTCTGTAGGTGAGTATTTGATCTATTTTATTATGAATATTATTATGAATGAAATTCTCTTTCCATTAATTTCTATGTACTATTTATTATATATAGAATTGCTGACTTTTTAAGGGTCATTATTCAATATGTTTAAAGAGCTTAAAACTTTGCTAAGCCTTCTGGGATATCCTATAAGGCAGGGGGAGAAGGAATAAACATTTATATAGAATCTATTATGTACCAGACACTGTGACAATTGCTTTATGACTATTATTTCATACTGTTTTCTTATTAAAGCCATTTATATGGGTTATTTTTAATTGTTGTTTAATCTCTTAGGTTTCTGAATATGACATGTTATCAATCAATCAAAAATCATTTATTAAACACCTGTAATGTTCTAGGCACTCCGCATAGTGGTAGAGATTCAAGTACAAAGAATAAAACAATCCCTAGTTAGATTTAATGGGGTAGATAATAGATAACTCTCTTAGAATGTATATAATAAATATACAGTAAATACATACAAAAGTATTTAAATATAAGGTCCTTTGAGAAGGAGGACACTAGAACTGGGAGAATAAGGTAAAGCAGAGGACACCAGCATATGAAGAATCGGGTGAAGCTTTCTGCAGTACGCACAGGTGTAATAAAGATAATGAAGTTTGAGTTTTGTTTTAACAGAAGGGAAAAAGTCAGGAGGGAGTGAAATTCTATGCATCTGAACATGTCATGTGTAAGTAGAGATGTTTTAATCCATTCTTGGCCAAAAATCATTCAATAACATTCTTTCCCCTCGCCTTATTCCCATAGCTCTCATAAGCTATATCAAACAGAAATAAATTGTAGGAAGAGACAGTTCTTATTACAGAATCATGGACTCTAAGAGTCAAAAGTACCTTAAGATATCATGGGGTTAAACCTATATCTTGGTAGGGTTGCCCTTGTAGTATGATAAAAATATACCAAATAATCCTGGTTGGGATCCACATCCATAGGCCACATTTTAAAGTCTAAAAGGTCTACTAGAGAAGCTCATTTCCCCAACCCACAAAATCAAGGAACTCATCCTCCAGACTTAATTGTTCCAAGGTTTAAGGCTTGATATCCTGATGTAACATTGCAGACACCAAAGATATAAACAACCCAGCCTATTAGTGGTCAGGGTTACATAAGCTTGACCCTTGTTTTGACCATCAATATCCCTTTCAACTGGACCACCATGGTAAATGTAGAATTAAGGAGAACTGAGTCAAACTGAACCAATGCTGTAGCTTTTCTGAGTATCTTTCCCATGCTATTTATGAACGGACAATATTGGGTAAATGATTATGTGGTCCATGAGTAATATAATCAGGATGACTTGAGTCTGAATCCTGACTCAAATATTTACTAGTTGCATAACCCTGGAGAAGTCACACAGTATCTTTTGGCCTCAGTTTCCTCGTGTATAAATTGTGAATTATAAGAGTGTCTACCTCACAGGATTGTTGTGAGAATTGACTGAGATAATACATGTAAAGTGATTTTCAAACATGAAAATGATATATAAATATAAGTTATAATAATTATTGTTGTAATTCAAAGCCTGAACCATCAGACTCATCTGAGTAAGGCCCGATAGAACATCCCTGTATATCTCAAAAAAAAAAAACATATCCTATTCAGACTCTAGAGGCTTGAAGACATCCAGTAAAGGGGACTACTTCTTGAGATGTTTGCATGTTGTTGCCCTTATTATAATGTGAGTTCCTTGAAGAATTCCCTATTACTTTAGACAGTTCTAACTGTAAGCGAACATTTATTTATTTTTAGAAAACATTTGTTTGTAATGAGCTGAAACCTATTTTGTAACATCCACCTTCCCTCCATTGCTCACCATGGCCAAGGAAAACTATTTTAATCATTATTCGACATGATAAACCTTCAAACAATTGAAAATATTTGGCATGGCTCCCACTATACTTCCTTTACTCCAGGCTAGAAATTGAAATCTCATTAACTGATCCCACTCTACCATCCTCTTTGGTCTTACATTTCTGATTATGGGACAATAAGATTTCAGACATGGAAAGTTTCTCAGGAACAGATCTCTAAGTACCCTCCCCAACACCATGTTAATTTATATGGGAAAGTGTGATGGGGTTTGGTATATTCCCAGATTACCTAAAAACTAGTCATCAAGTGGGAGACAGGGGAACTCTCAGATGTGTGAAAATCTGCATTGACCTACCATGTGATTTGGAACAGCCCTTTCTATTGACTTGAAAAACCAGAAATGTCTGTATTTTTAAAAGTACTTTGAGCAAATCTTGCTTCTTTCATTATATTTAGGCATGAAGGACTCATTCACTCTTTCTGGGTGACACAACATAATGAGGGGAGGGGCTTAAAGGTCACCTCCTTTACCTTAAGTCCTATGTTCCTGAGAAATAAAATGGGATTTTGGTCTTGTTAATTTGTCCTATTTAGTTCTAGGTACAGGAAAATGAGTTCATGATCTATTAAATTCATCTATGAGTATTGTACAGACCAAGCTTCCATATTGAATGTTGTATCTGCTCATTATACAAACTCTGAAAAGCAAAGGTCTTGACATTAAATTCATGGAACTCAATACTAATGCTATATAGGAATTTAATTAAGCTATGCACATAAAATTGTTACCATCTTCAGAGACTAAATGGTTTAGGAGAGGATAACACCTCTGAAATATTAGAGAAAATATTCATATGTTTGTTCTTGATATAATTTTGAAGTAAATATTTCTTTTTAAAAGCTAATCCAATGCTAAGAGGCTAAGTGGAACTGGAGTTCTAGTCATTGTCCCCTCAAAAGTTGAGGAGTACCGGTGATGGGTGCTTGAGATAATGGAAAGAGAATAGTCTTGAAATACCCCAAAAATCTTATATGTGTGTATCTCTATAAATGTAACAACCCCATTCTTGTTACCCAAGGCATCATCTAGACCATATAATAAGGAAGAACCCATTGACTTGCCAATGAAGCCCATTGCAGTGTGGGATAACTCTAATGTTATCAAGTTCTGTCCCTCTTTTGCTTTCATTTATTGCTTTTGGTTTTGTCCTTTGAATCTGAATTGAACTAGTCAATTCCCTTATCCACATGACAATCCTAAAACTACTCAAAGACAGCTCTGAAGTACTGCTTAAGGTTTCTCTTCTCCAGGCTAAATACATCCATTTTGTTCAATTGATTCTAGGCTCTATGATTTAAAATTATTTAATAGCACATTAATGAAAACAGTACATTGTCATATTTCATATTTAATAAATCCCATTAATATTTGATAATCTTATAAGAGTCACTTTAATAGCTTTGTAAATTTGTACTGCATTACAAATTATTAGATTTCCTTTGATAGTCCATGTGCTTGGTAGTCCTCATCAAATATCTCTATTATCTTGAGCAAAATTTATAAATTTGTGTAGTGCTGTCCAGTGTACTAAGTACTCTATTAGTTATTGCCAGCAAAGAACCTTAGTTGAAATGAATCCTGGAACTGAGCAGAATAAAGGTGTTGAAGCCTAATTAGTACTTTCTTATGAAAAGGTACATATAGCCAGATATTTAGTAGAGAAAATTAAATGTTGTTTTTAATATTCCTTCTCCAGAATTTTGCTTAATAATTTTGTCACAATGCCTATTAATTATATTAGCACAATGCTTTTGTTTTCTTAAATCTTTTCCAGGTTTGAGGACATGTCATATTTGACTCATGGTAGGTAATGAGATACGACACTATGGTTGCTTTGGAAAATAGTTTTTGTAGTAGTGGGATGATTCAGTTTGAATATGTGAAAAGATATAATTGTGAATTCATTTGGTCTTAATAGTTTTTTGATCATGAATCTCATTGAATGGTATGCTGAATACTTCTGAAAGTAGTTTATTTTGGTTATCTAGTTTCAATATGTTTTGTCAAGTTATGTATTTTTATATATTTTGAATGTATAGTAAATTTAATAATTTCCTTTTATTGACATTTAAATCAGTGTAACCATCTGATAGCTTTTAAAATATAATTTTGAATTCTTGAGATTTCTCTTTTATTATTTTTGATGTTGGTAATTTTATATTTCTCTTCTTTTGAAATATGTTTACTAATTATCAATTTCATTGATATTTTGAAAAATATTTGCCTTACATGTCATTTAAATTATTCCTTTATTCTATGTCATATTCATATCTTCTTTTACTTGAATTCCACCCTTATTTCTAGTTACTTTTGATGTATTTGTTTGTTCATTTTCTAGTTTATTTAACTGCAAATTGAACTCATTAATTTTCTCCTTTTCTTTCTTGCTACCCTAAATGTTTAGGGATAAACATTTGCCTCTGAGTATTGCTTTGGTTATATACCATAAATGTTCACATTCTGTATTTATGTTTTAATCATTTTCCTTATAATTTATTAATTTTTATATTTTGTTCTTTAACTCAAGCAGGACTTAAGTAATTTTTAATATTTACATGGGACTATATATTTTGATAACATTTTCATTTTTATAATTATTTGCAATACGTTATGACACATTATAACATTTTAAGCTTGTTCTGAATTTGTATTTTTAATCTCAAACACCTTTTCAAATATGTGGCAGAACAAAAGCATGGGCTCTCTCTTTTTCATAGCCATGCTTGCTCTCTACATCTATGAAATTTACTTTCTCCAGCACCCTATTAAATATCTAACTTCTTTCTTCCTTGTCTTTCTGTTTGATTGATCATATTCCATTAGGAGAGTGTTGAAATTTTGTGCTGTTATTTATTTTCTAATTCTTTTTGCAAATAAGTTAATTTTTTCCTATATACACTTACTTGCTGTATTTAGGTGAGGATTTTATATTGACACTCTCTTATTAATAGTATTTGGGATGAACAGCTCCTTTCTTACTGGCCTGTGAATCCACTTGCAGAGTCCAAATCCTGAGCTAACTCCATTAACAGTCTATTTGATAGGCACTTATTACTATTTTGACTTTTCAGTTTCTACTTGTTTCTTTTCTCTATGAATTGGATTCCATTATTCATTCTAACCATCTCTCCATTCAGTAAATATGTATTGAGCTACTTTCTGACCAAAGAAAAGACAGATATGCACAATTGTTGATGCTTCCTCTACTACTCTACCCCTATTCTCACCTTTTTTTCTCCTTGTCAACAAACATTTATTTTATTTTTTTCCAGTTACACGTAAGTGTAGTTTTAAACATTCATTTTCATAAGATTTAGAGTTCCAAATTTTTCTCCCTCCCTCCCTTTCCTCCCCCCTCCACAAGACAGCAACCTGGTTATATATGTACAATCCAAAAACGCTCTTTTTATCAGTTCTTTCTATGGGGGTGGATAGTGAGCTTCATCATTAGTCCCTTGGGATTGTCTTGGATCATTACATTGCTGAGAGTAGTTAAGTCATTCACGATTGCTCATTGAACAATACTGCTATCACTAGGTACAATGTCCTCCTAGCTCAGCTCACTTCACTATACGTCAGTTCATGAGTCTTTGCAGGTTTTTATGGGATCTTCCTGTTTGTCATTTCCTATAGCACAATACTATTCCACCACAATCATATACCACAGCTTCTTTCATCATTCCTCAATTGATGGATATTCCCTTGATTCTCAATTCTTAGCCACCACAAAGAGTAGCTATAAATATTTTTTTGTACAATTTTACCCCTTTTTCTCTTTTTCATGATTACTATTGTTTTTGTTATTTAGTGAGGCAATTGGGGTTAAGTGACTTGCCCAGGGTCACACAGCTAGTAAGTGTTAAGTGTCTGAGGCCGGATTTGAACTCAGGTACTCCTGAATCCAGGGCCAGTGCTCTATCTACTGCGCCACCTAGCTGCCCCCATGATTACTATTGTTAACTGTTTCCCTTCTATCCTATTCCCTTCCCCATGATATTTATTCTATTATCCTTCTTCTTTCATCCTATCCTTCTTCAAAAGGGATTTGCTTCTGTCTGTCCCTTCCCCTAATATGTCTTTCCTTCTTTTGCCCCTCTCTCTTTATCCCCCTCCCTTCCTATCTCCTTGCAGGATTAGAGAGATTACTCCACCCAATTGAGTATGTATGTTATTCCTTCAATTCTGATGAGATTGAGGTCTTTGAGCCAATTCTGATGAGTCTTAGGCTCATTTACTGCTCAGATTAAATAGATTAATCAACCCAGTTGGACCCACTTTTTTTTTAAGATACCCTGGATAAAGTCAGTTAGGGAATATTTGTTTGATAAAATACTAAGGTGTCATCAGATTGAAGGCTTATTTGTATATATCTACCCTGTGGGAACTAGTTGAAAGTCTAGGCAATGGTGTAAATACTATTCAATCCAGTTCCTGAGGGGAAACATAGGAGAACCTTGTGGTCCCATGTATTAATGTTATTCATTTCCAGCTCTTTATTGATGAGCCATCCCAGGTACCCAGATATTAGAACATCAGGGGGTGGGAGGAAGCATGGGCTTCTCCCAGGATCTGACAAAAACTGAGCTTATGACTGATGAGTCTGCTGGTTGACACCTATCCTTATATATTCTTGTAAACAATCTCACTCCAACTTATACCTTTCTCTTTGTGTTATCACTTCCTATCTCTCTTCAAATCTGAGAGCTGGTAGGTTTGCCCATATGACTAATTCAGTAGATTTTGGTATGGGAAAATGTCCTTGCCTATCTCCCTAATGCTATGTAATTTGAATGGGATGCCATTGCTCATCTGGCACATAGAATCCTATCAAAGCCCAACAAAAGAGGTGTTTTTTTTTTTCCCCAACCCTGTCAGTGGTCAGTGCAAGTTAAATCCTCTGAAAGTACGTAGTGTTTAGCTTTCTATTTGTACTGTATATTTTTTTTGTGTGTAATCTATATGCTAGTTCTTCTCAGCACAATGTAAGAGAAGGGGCTGCTTTGTTGTAGTCCTCCCCCCCCCCCAAATAGCACCTAGTATGGTGCCTGCTACACAGTAGCTACTGAAAAAAATGCTTGTTGATTGACTGGTAGATCATTTCTTTCAACAAACATTCAGCTCTTGGAATCTGTGCAGTAAATCAGCTTGGAACTCAAGGCCATTTACTCTTTGGATATAACCTATCACCCTAACCTTATCTCATACAAGTTTCTTCTCTTTCTCTTTGCCACAGATAGCCTAGGGGAATGTGGGCTTCCCTTCACAGGTGCTTTGGCTCCCGTATTTGTTGTGTCTAGGATAATGGCCCTCACCCATCTCAGCCTTTTCAAATCCTACCCATTTTCAAATCTCTGTTGATAACACTGTTTTCCCAATGCTTTCCTTGATTACCTGAGAGAGAATCTTTTTTCTCCTTCTCCCTCAAACCTTTAGCATTTTTCGTCCCTCTTTTTTATGCGTTTACATTTTTTGAGTGATACCATCTTGAAAACCTGTTCTAACTACTGTCTACTCCGCTGTGTAAGGCTGGGATTAATATATAACTATTTTAATATACCTATATACCCGTGGTTGTATAAAAATTTCTCTGGTGGAAAGGGGTCACAAGTGGAAAAAGTTAAAAATGCCCTTCTCTATAATACTCAAGTTCTATAGTGCACTTAAACACACTATATAAATTCGCTATGTATACATATGTATATATATATATATTTGATATATGTTTACATGTATATATTTGTCTAGAAAACCCCCAATGAAGAGTTAGATACAACTTGACAACCAGTATTTACATAAGTGCTTTACATTTGTTTTTTTTTTCTTTCTTTTTTTTTTTTTTTAGTGAGGCAATTGGGGTTAAGTGACTTGCCCAGGGTCACACAGCTAGTAAGTGTTAAGTGTCTGAGGCCGGATTTGAACTCAGGTCCTCCTGACTCCAGGGCCGGTGCTCTATCCACTGTGCCATATAGCTGCCCCTACATTTGTTTTTAAGGAAAGCTAAGTGGCTCATGGATAGAACACCTGACCTGGAATCAGTAAGATCTGACTTCAAATCCAGCCTCATATACTTACAAGGTGTATGACCCTGAACAAGTCACTTAACAGTTTGTCTCATTTTCCTCATTTATAAAATGAGCCAGGGAAGAAAATGGCAAACCAATCCAGCATCTCTGTTTAGAAAATCCCAAATAGGTTCAAGAAGTGTCAGGCAAAACTGAAACAACCTAACAACAAACAAACAACAACAACAACAACAAAAATACCAACAAGAGATTGAAATAACATTGATTAGGTAGGGGCTTTGTCCTGGATTAGGATATGAGGACAAAGGCAGAAGGAAGTCTCTTCTTTCCTCCATCCCTTTCCTGCTGACTACTCATGGCCTTTCCTGCTTCCTTGTAACCATCATACTCTGCAGCCATACACTTTACCACAGGACTGGGCCATCTTTGACCTGATGCCAGGTTGAATGATCAATTCCTGGGAGCATCAGGAGAGGAGTTGAGAAATAGAGAGTGGGGGGCAGCTAGGTGGCACAGTGGATAGAGCACTAGCCCTGGAGTCAGGAGGACCTAAGTTCAAATCTGGCCTAAGATACTTGACACTTACTAGCTGTGTGACCCTGGACAAGTCACTTAACCCTCATTGCCCTGCAAAAAAAGGATGAACACATATAACACATTTTGTAAATCTTAAAATATTATGTAAATGCTAGCTATTGCTATTATCAATAATTATTATGCTATTTACCCTCTCTAGTCTTGTTTCCTAATATATAATGTGTAGCAGCTAGACTAGATGACGTGTAAGGTTCCTTTTAAAGCTAAGTCCATAATCCTGTGATTACCCAGAATACTTCTAACTACACGGGCATTTTCAAATGCTTCCGCTGTCATCATGATATAAGAACATATCGTCCTTTGAAGTTCCCCCAATCATGTTTGGATCCTTGTTAACATCTCTTGACCTTCAGTTCACCCTCATTCCTCTCCAGTGTTTAGTGCTTGATTCACAGTTGTCTTCTCTACTTCAAGGCTGACCCCACTAAAGCTTCCCAACTCACATCCCCTTCGATTCCAGGTTACCACAACTATACACAGAACCAGAGGCATAGAACTAACAGAGACCTGAAGAGTCATTTAGTCCAAGCCATAAGATGGGGAAAAACAAACAAACAAAACAACAATATTACAACATGCCTGAGGAGTGGTGATCTAACTTTTGTTTAAGGACCTTCAGCATGAGCACAGGAGTTCATTCAATTAGCAACAGTTAATGAGGACCTAACAAATCCCAAGATGTGTGCTATTTCTTATGTCCTTCTTTGCAATCAAAGTTGTTTTGTGTTCTGGAAGACTTAGAAGTAGTAGTAGTAGCAATAGCAGGAGCAGTAGGAGGGTAGTAGTGTTATTACTAAAAGTCATCATAATAGTACTTGTAGTAATATTAGTCATTTGTAGTAGTAGTTGTGGTAGTAGTGGTCATAGTAGTAGCCATAGTAAAAGTAGGAATAATGCTACTACTAGTAGTGGTAGTAGTAATAGTAGTCATAATAATAGGAGTAGTGATACTAGTAGTAGTTGTAGTAGTCATAGTGGCTGTAGTGGTAGTAGTGGTAGAAGTAATTGTATTAATATTATGTGGTAAAAAATTTTAACAGTCGGTTAGTGATAATGGAGAGACGCCAGTTTTTTTTTGAAGGACCACCCTTTCGGGGAGGAGACCAACGGCTTGAGCTACGCACGCCAGTCGGCCTGCTAGCACTCCACTTTCAGGGTGCAAGCTTAAAAGGCTAGGAGAGAACGGAAGTGGGAGCTTTTTCCTGCTCTGCTGGTCTCCTGACTGTGCTGCACAGACAGACGCTGACTGGAGTTCGACTCGGCCCGGCTCGCAGTTAGCAGCAGCATGCGCTTGACTCAGTCTCTCTCTCTCCCCAAAGGTGGCCCTGGGATTTTGGTGAGTTTTATACAGAATATAGACTAAGCTTAGACTTAAGATGATTTGTATTGTATTTCTACTTTCCTATCCCTCTAATCAACATCACCTGGTAACTACCATACAATAAAAGCTCTAACTAGAAAACCAGAAGCTTCTTCCATTTACTAGTCTGGGAGATAAATTAAGGGAAAGGTTAAAGAGGGGAGATTTATGATCTAATATCCAATTTTAGATCTCACAATTAGTAATATGTAGTAGTAGTTATAGTGGTAATAATTGCTACTACTACTTCTACCACTACTACCACTATAATTAGTATGACTACTACTAGAATTATTACTACTACTATAACTACTACAACAATAACTACTAGCAGTAGTAGCACTACTACTACTACTTCTTCTACAAGTACTATAACTAGTATGACTTCTACTCTAAGATTTTAAGAAGCTAGAGCAAATATGATTGAAAAGAGGTTCAGATCCATAAAATCGCATACTTCCATTTATCCACTACTAACATTTATATAGTACTTTGAAGTATGAAAATGTTCTACCAGTATCTTATTTGATCTTCATGAGAACTTTGGTAGCTAGGTGCTATTATTATCCCCATTTAACAGATGAGAAAACTGAGGCAAAAAGATGTTAAGTGTCTTAGGCTGGATTTGAACTTGGGTCTTCTTGACTCTAGGCCCAGTCATCCATTGGGCCACCTACTCATAGCTCTGGTCAGGAAACATGGATTTGTTTCCTGCCTTGGCACTTACTATCTTTGTGTCAATGAGTGTCAGTTAACCTGTCATAGCCTCAGTACCCAAATCAAGAACACGGTGGTCATCATGCTTACCCCCTTCACATGATGAAGGCCTGAGTGTGAGTCATTATGTATGAAGGACATCTCATCTCACTTATGGATTAGATGATTAGAATCATTTTACCTGGGAGCTGCAGACTCAGAAATAGTTGTCTTCTACCAGCATTTCCACTGGGAGTAATCAACATATATTCCAGATTTCCCCAGTTACCAAGTTAAAGTAGCTATTTTTCTCTAACTTACTCTATTCATATTTAAGAATTGAAATGGACTTTATTATGTAAGTATTAGAGAAGAAACAAGCGTGACTTACTTTTAGAGGGGACTCGCAGATTGGCCAGAACTACTTCCAAGGAATCGGCCTGCACTCGGAGCACGTAGCTGGTCTTTGTTTCATAGTCAAGAGGTGACTTGACGTAGATCACACCTGTGACGTTATTAATCCCAAAGTGATCTGGAATATAAAGCAGAATGTCTAGGTCTCGACCTCAAACAAAGGTAGGATTCTTCACCGGTTATGATGTGATTTTGACATTATTTCTTTATTTTGCTGATAGCTGACAAATTAGGGACTCCAGGGGTTTAAATTTCACCTCCATCATTTATTGCCTCATGACTGTGGGCATGCTACATAGCCTATAGAGACTTCAGTTTCCTTAAGAATAAAACATATGAACTAAATGAGTCTGTTCCAGTACAAAATCTATGATTTGGCATAAAACTGATACTTCACTCCTAGATAATCAGCAAGCTGTTTAATAGGAGAAAAACTAAGGAGTAGGAAGAATGGACATACTGATTGGTCTTTGGAACTCAGGTTCTGACTCTTAAGATAAATCAGTATCACAACCTCCACAAAGGTAACTCCTACCTCTAAAACCTTCCTCCCTGTACATCCTTACTCTGTGATTTCTCTTCCATAGCCCAGAAAATCCTTCCACCCATGGATTTCTCACACTGGAAGTACCCCATGGCCTCTCTCTGATAGGCTGATTTCTTCCAAACGCTCAGTTTTATAGATGATACCAAAGCCAAACAAAACATTGGCTTTTCTCTTGGTTTTCCTCTTGACTCTCCACATTTTTCTATTCTTCCCCTGCAACAGGTGCTTTCATCACTTTCTTCTTCCCCCTTCTCCCTTTAATCTTTTTTATTCAGATGAATTGTCATCCCCCATAAAATATAGATCATTGAGAATAAGGACTGTATTTATTTCTGTTTATATTTCTATTTTCAGTGCCAAATAGTGTCTGGAACATAATAAGTAATTAATAAATGTTTGGGGCAGCTAGGTGGTGCAGTGAATAAAGCACTGGCCTTGGATTCAGGAGGACCTGAGTTCAAATCCAGCCTCAGACACTTGAAACTTAACTAGCTGTGTGACCCTGGGCAAGTCACTTAATCCTCATTGCCTGAAAAAACAAACAAACAAACAACAAAACAAAATAAATGTTTGTTGACTGACTGACTGACCTGGCCTTGCACCATGCAGTTGCATAGAGAAAGTGCTCAATAAAAGTTTCAAGAATGCACAAACTAAATACATCTTTATGGAAGGGTGTGAACAACAACAGAACAATTTCTTTATGAGGAGTATGAAAGGCCATAGGCCATAGAGGATAGAAGCATAGCTTTGGAATCAGATAGAGCTCAGTTCAAATCCTTTATCACCCACATACTAATTATGTGACTCACGCTAGACAAATAATTTAACCTTTCATGTCTTCAGACAAGTAAGATTTTAAATTATAAATGAATTGTTGATTTTCTACAATGGAGGGCAAATCCTATTTCCTTTACTGGAGTTCCCAACACTGATGCAATCATAAATCTTAGACAGGTACCATGGAAAAGAGGGAGAAAAAGAATAAGAAGGAGAGGGGGAATAAAAGGGAGGGAAGGAGAATGGAAAAGGAAATGGAGAGACAGAAAGAGGGAAGGAGAGAGAGACAGACAGAGACAGAGAAAGAGAGAGAGAGAGAGAGAGAGAGAGAGAGAGAGAGAGAGAGAGAGAGAGAAATAACTACTTAACATAAAGTTACCGATTATAAAAAGATGTAGACCATTAATATAAAGTAAAAGAATATAGCATAAACAACTTATATTCTCCTAAAAAGAGAGAGAAATAAATGTAATTCCACTTATTTATTTAATGTTTTGATCACTTAAAAGAAATAACTTTTACAAAAATCATTCCAGCTCCCTATAACTTTTATAAATGAAATGAAATAAAATCTCTATTAAATAGCCTACATTTTTTTCACTCAAGTTCACTTTCAATACCTCATTGTACAGGTGACCTGGGCTTCTGAAAGCTTTTATTACTAGAACAGAATCTTTGGCTACTCATACAAGTCAGCTGAAGCTCTGGCTGACAGCACATTTGTTATCAAGGATCAGCTCAACTAAGTTTGGAGAAGCTAATTGCCAGATTGGTCAGAGAGGAATATACCTACAGGCTACAGAAACTATTAAATATCATCTGCTGAGATGCAAAGGGGTTGCACTCTACACTTCACGAATTTGCATGTCATCCTTGCACAGGGGCCATGCTAATCTTCTCTGTATCGTTCCAATTTTTAGTATATGTGCTGCCGAAGTGAGCAAGGGGTTGCACTCTAAATAAAAGGATCCACACATAACAGAACTTTTGATCCTTGTGACATTCATGTTTTCAGAAAAAAAATTCAGGTTTTAAAGCCTAACATAAAGATTTTTTAAAATCCTAATAGGAAAGACCAGTAGCTCCAAGATCTGCCCAAATATGATTGTTTGATGATTCAAAAATCTATTTATTACAAGTTGGAATCATACATGCACATCTGGATGGCACTCTATACAAAAAGCTCATTCCTTGATGTGTCATGAGAGTGACCGTCATTTTTAAAAGCCATTTCAGTGAAGTATGAGTCTGGGCAAGTCTTGCCAAGTTCAGAAGGCTTGGAGAATGGGTACAGAGACAGACTCTGGGTATGTTATCAATTTAAAACTTTCATCACCAAGTTGATTGAGGGATAAAAACATTTTTGTCTCTTTCCCCAGATTATCAATAACTAAATTAGAGAGTGACTGAAATCTACAAGAGTTCAGGAAGTAACCATAATGATGTGCTTACAAATCCTGAATTGTAATGAATTCTGATCATGGTCTCTGTGGGCATACATTGCCTACATATATAAATGCAGACATATATATGTATGGACACATACATATATACATGCACATATGCATCCATATACACATATACACATACAGGCATGTATATATGCGAGGATATAGTAGCAAATATGTGTTCTCTGAATTCAAGAAATGTACAATGTGATGAGGAAAATATATTTAAGCCTCAGTTTTCTCAAATATAAAATGTATTTAGATTAGATGGCCTCTGAAATATTTTCAATTTCTTCATCTAGGTTCCCATGAACCTATTTATACACTACTAAAATACATAATGTAGAATCTTAATGTATCTAAATTTCAAAGGGTGGCAAGTCCCTTTCATCTGAGGTGTTTGGGAAGTTTTCAGAAAGAATGTGTCATTGGACTTGGACTTTGCAAGATGTCAAAGGCTGAGATGAGAAAGGTCACTGTGTGCATAGAAAATTAATCAACAAATGCATTGGTCAATGAAAGGTTCAAGGAAGCAACAGCCCGGTGGTACAGAGGATAGGGCACTGGATTTGTAGTTGGAAAGGCCTGAGTTCAAATGCCACCTTAGACCCGTGGTCTATGCAATTATGAATAAATGACTTGACTTCTCTGGGAGAAGGTTGAACTGCATAGAATCCAAGGTCCCATCTAAATCTATGATTCTAAACACATCTATTTGGCTGGAGCTTAGGGTACATAAGAGATATCGGTGCAATAATAATGACCATTTACATAGTATTAGAAGAACTTTGCAAGACCGAGCATGTCAGATCCTCACAACAGCCCTGGCAGGCAGGTGTAACCATTTCCCTCAGTTTATAGAATGGGAAATAGAGGCTGAGAGAGGTTAAAAGGCTTGCCCTGGGTCAAGCAGCTACTAAGTATCTGAAGCATGATTTAAGCCCAGGTCCTTCTGACTTCAATGACAACCTAGGACAGTGTCAGTGCCCAGTTGCTTACAGAGATGAAGCTGGGAAGGTATGTGTGTAAAGCCAAACCGACAGTCGAGAAGACCTCAGGTAGAATCTGGTCTCAGACATTTATTACCCAAGTAGTGACCCAAGAAAAGTCACTAATTGAAGTTTTGGATTCCTTACCTATTAAGTGGAGATAATACCTAGCTCACAGGATTGTTTTGAGGATCAAAAGGTAGAATAAAGTATGCAAAGCCTTTTGCCAAATCTCCAAAGTTATGTAAAAGTACGTTTTTATTTATGTAAGCATGTACTTTTTTGGGGGTAGGAGTGGAATGTTTGGCCCAGATCTGTGATCGTAGCCATGGAGGGAAATCTCAATATAGAAATTCCTTCAATTGACAGAGATCAAGACCTTGTAGTCTTTGAGAGTTCTCTGGGGACACTGACTTCTTACAAAGTCTGCCAATCCAATGTGGCAGAAAAGATTTATGTGGAGGTCTTTGTGATTTTAAGTTTGGCTCTCTACCCATTCTAACATACCTCTTTTCTTAGGTCTTTATGTGCAAGCACTTTTATGAATGAATCTATGTGTATTTGTAACATAGACACCTACACATAATTCTGGATCTCATAGGACTTAATTGATAATACTATAGATCATTATTATACATCACAGCCTAACATAAATACATAAAAAGAAAATAATTTCGATCCTATACAACATACGTTGATATTTAAAATCCACAAATATTTTATTTTACATTTTTTTACACATTCTAGATTCCCTTAAAATCAGAGTTTGTGGATATTCAATAAACTTCATGCTCTTGAAATTGACTTACCATCTTCATTTCCTGAAACAATAGAATATACAATACTTTGATTGATGGCTGCTGCGATGATAACGCCAACTGGAGTTCCTATTGGTGCAAGTTCACTTACTGGAGGAGGTCTGCAGAATTAGACAAGATCATGTTTTCTTATGTTAATATTTGATGTGATACAGGTTTGCATTTAAAGGTAAGATGTGTAGACTTTTGACAAAAGCAGGATTTCTACAAGGTTGATTGCTAAAGTCTTCAGGGAGGTGAGAGATGGAAAACATCAGAAATAGAAATACAAGCAAATGAAGCAATTTCTTACTGAAGAGGAAGGAATGTCTCTTCAGCCAGGGCAGTAAGGCACAAATACATGAGGGCCATGACTGGATTACACAAATAATTTATAGGCAATAGATTTAATGGAGGGCACTTTACTGATTAAAAAAAAATAAAGAAATAGAAAAGAACTAACAGGGCCATCTCACATGCATTACAATTTTGTTATAGCAAAATGAGGCTAATGGTCTCAACCAGGCAGTTTTTCTTTTCTAGCCCTTTCCCCTTCTTAATTACCATCCTTTTCCTTCCCCCAACTTCTTTAACTGCAGGAAATTTCTAAATAGAAAGATAATCAAAAAATATTAAAGAGAGAATTAAGCTTCCTATGGAAAATCAGCTTCTTACTTATATTCCGGGCTATGTTACTTCTTATTGCCTGTTCTGAGTGTCATTTTCAATATATCATCACTGTTTCTCATAAGGGATTAATTTTTTTTGTACTAATAACAGAGGTCTTCTAATCTCTTTCTAGGGATTTTTCCTAATCATCTTCATGTTTCTTCACTTTTCTCAATCATTGCTTTCTGATCTTAAACGCAGGGGATTGTTGTTACTATTTGGGCTGCATATGCACTCCTAATTATTCTTTAGAGCCAGCTGTGATGCCATATCTAATGAATGTCGTATACACATATTATTGGTTGATGACCCTTTTCCCCCTTCTAATCAATGATTTTCTGCTGGACACATTCCTCAAAATTACCTTCTTATCATCTACTTGGACAAAATGAAATTTATCATATTTTCCTTAAAACCTTGTCTGACTCTAAACTTTCTAGTCTTTGCTGTGGATGCCACCATCATTCCAAAGATCCAGGTTCACCACCTAGAAGTCCTCCTCCCTCTTTTCCTTTCACTACTTTCCATGTTCAAGCAGTTTGCAAATCTTTTATTTGTCCTTTTTTCTTCCCTCACTGAGTCTCTGTCCCACTACAAGCCTTTATCACCTCATATCAGGACTATTGTAATTACTTCCTATGGGTCTCCTTGTCTCTACTCTCTGATGTATATGGTTTGACATTGGGGTAATATGATGGATTCATATCGTACCCAAGACACCTGCTAGCCATATGACCAAGACAAAATCACTTAAATCAAGTCAATAAGCATCTATTAAGTGTTTATTTTATGTCAGGTACTGTGTTAAGTTCTGGAGTTACAAAGAAAGATAAAAATAATCCCTGAATTCAAGGGGTTTATATTTTAAATGGAGAGACTACAGGCAAACAACTATTTACCAACAAGATGTGTACAAAATCCAGAGCAGGTAATTCCAGAGGGAAGCCACTAGCAGAGGTGGAGAGGAAGAGGGAACTGGAAAATACTTTTTGTAGAAGCTGCAATTTTAGCTGAAACTTAAACAAAGCCAGGGAAGCCTCAGAGCAGAGATAAGGATGCAGACCATGCTAGGCAGTAAAAAGACATAGATAAGGCAGACAGAGTATCCTATGTGAGGAAAAGTAAGAAGGCCAAAGTCCTGAGTCATAAATTACATGGAAAGGAGAAAAATGTAAAAAAAATAAAATGAAAAAGGTAGGAAGAGGCCAGGTGCCAAGTGACTTTGAAAGTCAGAAGATTTCCTAATTGATCTGGGAGCTGATAGAGAGCCTTCCTAGCTTTATTTCTCTGAACTTCTGTTTTCTCATCTGTAAGAATGGGAAAGTATTAGTGCCTATCACCTAAGGTTGTTGTGAGGATCAAAGGAGACAACATATGTGAAGTGCGTTATAAGCCTGGAAAGTGCTGAATAAATATGAGCTATTATAATTGTTATGGTCACACTAGGAGAAGTGGAAAGGGAGAAGAATTGGGGAAATTATCTTACATAAAAGACACTACAAGGTAGAGCTTTTACAGTGTAGGGGAAATGGGAGGGTAATATTTAAATCTCAATTTCATCTAAATTAGTTCAGAGGGAAATATATCTATATCTGCATGCTTAATTGGTTATAGAAATCTATTTTCCAACAGGGGAGTAAAAGGGGAAGAGGATAAGAGAAAGGGATGATAAAAAGAAGATGGAGAACAGAAAGTGATTGTTTAGTCATTTTCCAGTCATATCTGACTTTTTGTGAACTCAATTAGGATTTTTGTTTTTTTTTGGCAAAGCTACTGAAGTGCTTTGCCATTGCATTCTCCAGATCATTTTACAGATGAGGAAATCGAGACAAACAGAGAGAAGTAAGTTGCCCAGGGTAAAACAGTAAGTGTCTGAGAATAGATTTGAACTCAGGAAGATGAGTCTTCCTGACTTCAGGTCTAGAGCTCTATCCACTGCACCATCTAGCTCTCCCCAAAGAAGGTAGTGGTAAGGATTTATGCATAGGGACAGAGTAAAAAAAGAGAAGGAAAAACAAAAGAAAAGAGCATGAAAGGAAACGCACAGTAATCATAACTGTGAATAAGTATGGAATGAACTTATACATAAAACAAATGGATAGCAGAATGGATTAGAAATCAGAATCCAAGGATATGTTTTCTCTATCAACATACTTGAAACAGAAAGATATACAGAAAGTTAAAGTAAGGGGCTAGAGTAAAATCATGTATACTCTAGATGCAGTAAAAAAGGCAGGAATAGCAATTGTGGTCTCAGGCAAAGCAAAAGGAAAATTAGATCTAAAAGATAACCAGGGAAACTACATCTTCCCAAATGACACCATAGAAAAACATAATATCAATACTAAATATATATGTGCCAAGTGGCATAGTATTCATTTTTAAAGGAAAAGTTAAATCAGTTATAGAGGCAGTAGTAAAAATCACCTTAATGTCCTCCTCTCAAAGCTACTCCTTCAAAGTTTAATCATAAAATCAATAAGAAGTTAAGGAGATGAAGAGAATTTTTTTTTAAAAAAGCAACACTAAGACAACAAGATTTGTGGGATGCAGCCAAAACAATACTTAGGGGGAAATTTTCACCTCTAAATGTGTATATCAATAAAAGAGAGAAAATTATATCAATGAACAGGTAATGGAATTGACTGTAATTCACTAAAAAAAAAAACAAACTAGAAAAAGAAAAAAAATCATCAATTAAATACCAAAATAGGAATATTAAAAATCAAGGGATAAACTAAAATTGAAAGAAAAAGTAAAATATTAAACTAATTGTTTAAATAAATAAAACTAGGAGTTGGTTTTATTAGAAAATAAATTGATAAACCATTGCTTAATTTTATTAAAAAAGAAAAGAAAACCAAATTACCAGTATCAAAAGTTAAAAGAGTGAATGGACCACAAGTAAAGATGAAATTAACACATTTATTAGGAGTTATTTTGCCCAATTATATGCCAGTAAAACTGATAATTTAAGTGAAATAGATGAATATATACAAAAATATAAACTGCATAGATTAACAGAAGAGGAGATAGAATATTTAAGTAACCCTATATTTGACAAAGAAATTGAACAAGTCCTAAATGAGCTTTCTAAGAGAAAATCACCAGGAACAGGGGGATTTACAAGTAAATTTTACAAAACATCTAAGGAACACTTTATTCTAGAACTAAATTATTTTTTTCAAATAAGTAAGGAGTCCTAATAATTTTCATTTATGACACAAATATGATTTTGATACATAAACCAGTGTGGTGAGTAAAATTCTTCAAGGACAAACTGAAGAATGTTTTCTTTGAACAAGATAACAGTTTATTAAGAGTGACATGTATAGCTACTAAAAAAGTGGGTCAGACTGGCCCTGTGCAGGGTCAGTGATCAAGATGAGAAGGGAAAATTGATCTTTATTGAGACACTGGAAAGGATAGCAATCAGACTACCAAAGGATTATTTTATAGTGCTAAGAAAATGACAATATAATTCATCTGGAGCAAAAAAATAAAGAACTTAATTAATGATAAAGAATTTTAATGAAGGTTGCCTAGTAGTACCAGATTACAAAATATACTACAAAATAGTAATCATCAAAACGAGGTGGTATTGGTTTATAAATAGAGTAAATAATCAATGAAATGTATTATATAAAAAATACATAGTAGTAAATGATCATAATAATCTGCTGCTTATTAATTCCAAAGATCAAAGCTTTTGGAACAAGAACTCACCACAAAATAAAAATTTCTGGGTAGTAGTTTGACAGAAATTAGGTATAGACCAACATCTTGCATCATATACCAAAGTACAGTCAAAAGGGGTAAGTGATTTAGACATAAATGGTGATATCATAAGTGAATTATGGCAACATGAAAAAATAAGCTTGTCAGACCTATGAATAAAGGAAGAATTTATGACCAAATAAGAGAGAGAAAGGAACACAGGGAATATAATGGATAATTTTCATTATACCAAATTTAAAAGTTTTTTCATAAACAAAACCAATGTAAGCAAAATTAGAAAGAAAGCCAGAAACTGGGGGAATTTTTTTACAGCAAGTTTTTCTAATAAAGGCCTAATTTCCCAGTTGTGTGTATGTATATACATAATACACACATACATACATAATACATACATAATACACATAAACTGCACATCCTCCCAAGGGACTATGGAACAACACATAATAAACATGAGGAAGGTGCCATATATTATTTTAAAAATAAAATATACACATACATACACACTTACATACATGGGATTGAGTGCAAATTTATGTTAGCATATATATTTATATATACACATTACATATATTTATGTACACATGCTACAGACATGTAAGTGTGTATAAAACTAAGTCAAATTTATTAAAAATGGAGCCATTCCCTAATTGATAAATCATCAAATGATATGAAGAAAAGAAGAAAACAAAACTATCAATAGTCACATAGGAAAATGCTCTAAAGTGCTATTAATTAGAAAAATATAAATTAAATCTGCTTTGAGATACCCCCTCTTACCTATCAAATTGGGCATTAAGACAGAAAAGAAAAATGATAAATGCTGGAGGGGGTATGAAAAAATAGGTACACTATCACATTGCTGTGGAGCTGTGAACTGGTCCAACCATTCTGGAGAACAATGTGGAGCTCTGCCGAAAGGCCTATAATAATTTGCATACTCTTTGACCTAGCAATACCCACTATTAAGTCTGATCCCAAAGAGATCAAAGAAAAGGAAAAATAATCTATATATACACAAGTATTTTATTTTAATAATATTTTATTTCCCCCAATCACATGTAAAACAATTTAAAATATTAGTTCATTTTAAAATTTTGAGTTCCAAATGCTCTCCCTCCCTCTTGGCCCTCAGTCCTCCCTGAGATGACAAGCAAATTTATATAGGTTATGTTTGTACTATCATGCAAAACATGATTTCATCATAATCTTTTTGTGAAACAAAACTCGAACTTATCAATTGGAGAATGGCTGAATAAGTAGTAGTATATGGTTGTGAAGGAATACTATTGTGCTATATAAAATGAGAAACAGGATGTTTTCAGGAGAAAAATAAACTTGGAATATTATATGAGCTGATGGAAAGTGAAGTGCACAGAATGAGGAGAGCATTGTATACAGTAACAGCAATATTGTGTGATGATCATCTGTGAAAGACAGCTACTAAATCAATAAAATTTTTCAAATCATTTCCAATGGACCCATGATGAAAAATGGTATCCACCTCCAGAGAGAGACCTGATGAATTCAGAGTACATCTTGAAGTATATTTTTCACATTATTTATTCATGCTTCTTTTTGCAACATGGCTAATATGAAAATATTTTTGCATGACTTCACATATATATAATTGATACCTTATTGTTTGCCTCCTCACTGGGGGATAGGGGAAGGAGGTGCAGAAGGGAGAAAGAGATTTGGAACTAAACATTTCAAATATTTTAAAAATAATTAAATAAGTATCAAGAATTATGGTGATTACTTTTATTGTTATGAGCTACTTATTCCTCATATACCTGTCAAATTAACATTCTGAAGACATAGATCTGATCATGTTAATCTCCTAATTGAAAATCTTCAGTGGCTTCTTGGTGCCCCCTAGATGAAATATAAACTCTGCAACTAAAATTTAACATTCTCTAGCATTTATATTTCCAGATTTATTTTACATTTCCCTCCTTCATGTTCAATACATTATCACTATCAAGGCTTCCAACTCTTCCCCACACTCACCATGATATTACTCATATCAATGCCTTCACTTGGGTGGTCTTCCTATGCTTTCCTTTATCTCATCTACCCCTTAAGAATTATATATATATATATATATATTTATATATTTTTATATATATAAACATATATATTTGTATGTATATATATATATATTTCTGGGGTAGTGAGGGTTAAATTACTTGCCCAGGGTAAGAGTGTCAAGTGTCTGAGGCCGGATTTGAACTCAGGTCCTCCTGAATTCAGGGCCAGTGCTTTATCCACTGTGCCACCTAGCTGCCCCTCCTTATGTTTTCTGATGCTCAGCTCAGGTGCCTTCTCCTATGGAAGCCTTTTATGATCTGCCCTCTTTGTTAGTGCTGCATCCCTTCTCCAGAAACTGCTCTGGTGTATTTACTTTTTTACACTTGGTAGCCATCTGGTAAAATGGAAACTCCTTAAACACAGAGATTATTTTCATTTGTGCCCTTGTATCCCTAGAAAAGAGCACACAGTTATGGTCTGATGAAGTGTTGATGAAGTGATTTGGATCTGTTGCATAATGTTTTCTTAGGTGCAAACTCTAAGAAATTCTTCACTTCCAGTCTATTCAACCACAATGTGTCCAAATGGGAATGCACTTTGTATATCTTTAGATCGAATACAAAGTGTTCCATTTTGGCTCTTATAATATAGCATTAAGTTCTTGGGTGTTGGGACTCCAGCTTTTGCCCTCTAGGTTCTACAGTGCCAAATATATGACTATAACTTAAGCAGAAATACTTGATTATAAAAAATAAGACATATACGTACGTGTGTGTGTGTGTGTGAGTATGTACGAGTAGTTTGACGAATTCCTTGGGTTGTCAGTCAACCTTTCTAGAGTAAAACTTCATTCCAGGTATTGGTGGTTTACTCATGTTGGAGTTTCAAATTAATTCAGTACTTGCCAATATGTGAGTGACTGAAGATGATTAAATAATATTTAACATAAAAACTGTGATCTTTAAAAAATTCCCATGTCATATACAATCAATAAGCAATTCCATGAAAAATATGAATGGTTATTGAGTAACTATAGAGTTACTGAGCTGAACCAAAACAATTCTTTTCACTCAACCATGTTGTTAGGTGAAAAATTTAAGCTGCACATCCTCCCAAGAGTCTATGGAACAAGACATAATAAATGTGAGGAAGTTGCTACATATTATTTTAAAAATGAAAGAAATTACGGAGACATCATTTAAAAGAGATAATAAAAACATGGACCAATTATATATATATATATATATATATATATATATATATTTTTTAGTGAGGCAATTGGGGTTAAGTGACTTGCTCAGGGTCACACAGCTAGTAAGTGTTATGTGTCTGAGGCCGGATTTGAACTCAGGTGCTCCTGACTCCAAGGCCGGTGCTCTATCCACTGTGCCACCTAGCTGCCCCGGACCAATTATATTATGAGAGAGATGCATGATGGCTAGTCTGCATGTTAATTTCATATTCATGTGATGTTTCAAGATCATGAGGAAGGACCACAGCATGTGGAGTAGATCCCTGGTAGTGACTTTCTGGTAATATATAAACAAAAGTTAAATGATTTAAGATGTGACAGCATTAATGGGTTGTCACTGGAAGGAAAAGTCACATTAGTGAGATCACATATTTATGCAAGAACCAGGAGGTAGGAGTCGCTTCCATTCAACAAGTGTTTATTAAGTGCTTACTATTTGTTAAGCACAGTGCTGTTATTCAGTCATTTCAGTCATGAACTCTTTGTAACCTCATTTGGGATTTTCTTGGCAAAGATGCTGGAGTGGTTTGCAAGTTCCTTCTCAAGCTTATTTTACAGATGAGGAAACTGAGGCAAACAAGGTTAAGTGACTTGCCCAGGGTCACACAGATAACAATTATCTGAGGCCAGATTTGAATTCAGGAGATGAGTATTCCTGAATTCAGGCCTGGTGTTCTATTCACCGTGCCACCAAGATGATTTAAGCACTGTGCAAGTTGTTATACAAAACTAAAACAAAATTTAAAAAAACAACAACAACAGGATATCTCAAAATAGTATAATTTCATCATCAACAAAGAGCTGTGTTTGATCAAGAAAATGTAAGTTCAAATCATATCGCCTTCTAGATGTAGGACCATGAGCAAGTCACTTAATTTATCTGAGCCGTAGACAATCCTTTAATTATATAGGTGGAACACAAGAATGTCCAATATTGAGATCTAGGAGAGAACTCAGAAGAAATTCCCTTTTAAGAAAATCATAGGTCATTGACATATTACTGTAAATCTTACGTAGAAGTAGACATAGAAGTAGACATACATGGCAATACGACTCTTTTGACTTCCAAGGCTAATATTGAAGCCATGTTGAATAGTATTGAAAAAAACATGCAAAATAACAATTAAGTATTGAAATATTCTCAGTGACTCTAAAGAGATACTCCTTGAATAAGTTATTATAAAAATCTTCTCTTTATAATATAAAATGAGTTATAGTACACAGCCATTTCCAACTTTCAAATACTGACTCTATCAGTTCAACCAATTAGAAAAGGCAATCTAAAAATATAGCAGCCAATGTGACTTGATGTTAAGACATTCTGCGGGGGAGGGCAGAGTCCAGCTGGTGATTATGATAAAAAGTTTAACATTCTGGTCTTTCTGTAATTGGCCTCTTCTTGGATCTACATACTCTCTCTTCCTGAGAATGCACTCAAGAAAAATGATGTCTGCAATTAATGCACCATTAACTTTGGAAAATGACATCGTTTATTTCATATATTCAAATAAAAACACTGCAAAACTATTTGTGTTTCTGCTGCATCATCTTCCACATGAGGGTGGACATAATTAATACAAGAGCAAGAAAATGGCATAATTTAAGAAGCAATTTAAATCCCGGGCATGCCATTAAAAACATTTAGAATTCTATTTGTTACCAAATGCTTAAAACACATTTCGTTCCGGCCAAACATTTCCTTATTAACCTTTGTCATAATTGTTCTTCCTCATGTCTTATGACTGAAAATAAAATCTAACACAATAAAATGCAACTTTCTTCTGGCTAGAGTCAAATTAAATTTGAAAATAATGAACATCAGGTAACAAAAAAATTCTCTCTTCAGACAGTCGAAGAAATATTTTGTTTTCTATTTATGTACATCGGTACCTAATTAGTTCTTCTTTTTCTTCCTTCTATTACCTTATCCTCAACCAATATGGATTTTGTCAGATCTGACTTCTAGAATCTACTGAAAAGTGTTCCAGAAGTACCAGTTTACTAGTAGGTTCCTTTCTTTTCTCACATTATTTTTCCCTTTCCCATTTCCCCTTGGAATATTTTTTGTAGTTGTTTGTAAATCTGTGCTCATTTTGGTTCTTCTTACTTCAGTGAGTTCAGTCTGTTTTGTTCAACTCTTGCTTCAAAAAAGTAAATTTATTCTAATGTGATTGATATGTTTGGGAACATTTTTAACATCACCTGAATGTGAAATATGGCCATACTGACTGGATAGCCTCTACTGAAGAATAAGGATTATCCAAATTATTTTCTGCAAGTAGACATTCATCTGTATATATGCATCTCTAGTTACCTTTTTGTCAACATGCAAATCAATATTTTCTAGATAATAGCCTTCATTTATAACTATTAGTCCATCTTGAACTTCATTATGATCTCTATCAAATCCCTATTTGTTTATATCAGTGTCAATGCTGATATCTATTCCTATGCCCATCTTCATCTCTACTTTTAAAACTTAAAAAGGATGCAGCTGCATGTCTTCTGGGTCATCCCATAGGAGATGGTACCATAGTGTAGATGAATAAATGAATGAATGGATGAATGGATGGAAGGATGAATGAATGAATAAGCATTTATTAAACATTACCATGTGTCAAGGATTGGGCTTGGTGCTGGGAGTACAATCGAAAATAATTTTCCATATATTAGTAATACTGAGGGGAAGAGATAGATATAATTCTTTTCTAGTCCTCCATCTCTGAAGAGAGCAGAGTATCTAGATTAACCTCAGTCTCCTCTCCAAGTAAAAATCAGTGTCTCCCTTGGAGAGGGGCAAAGAAGATTCCAGAGATATCCATTCTTGTCTCTTTGTGAGATATAAGAACAGAACAATCCACTCTCCCCCTTGCGTTCCCTTAGCCAGGACACAGCCCTTTTCTCCATGCATGTCCTCCATGCCTGGGGAGTTCTCTTTAATCTCTGCCTTTTTGCTCCTCTGACTTCCTCCAAGTTCTAGTTTTCCTGTATATGTGTGTATGCACACACACATATACATATATCATAGAGCTATATCCTGTATATATGTATGTATCTTGTGTGTGTATATACTGCATATATACCTACTGTGTTTATTGTATGTGCATACATATACACATATTTATATCTCATTTTTTTTGTTTACATATGTATGTATGCATAAATATACATACACATACATATATTATATCTTTATCTATACCCATTTTGCTTGTACATAGTTGTTTTCATGGTGTCTCCCCCATTAGACTGTGAGCTCTTTGGGAGCAGGGACTGTTTTTTGCCTTTTTTTGCATCTTCAGCACATAGCACAGTGCCTGACACATAGTATGCTTTTTTTTTTTAATTTTTAGGGGAAGGAGGGTTAAGTGACTTGCCCAGGGTCACACAGCTAGTAAGTGTCAATTGTCTGACACTGGATTTGAACTCAGGTCCTCCTGAATCCAGGCCTGGTGCTTTATCTACTGTGCCACCTAGGTGCCCCCAACACACATAGTGCGCTTTTAATAAATACTTACTGACTTGACTTGAATTTTGATTTCTTTTATAGTAGTTATTAGAGTTATTTCCCTCTTCAAATTATATTATATTTGATATATCTGGGTAAATGCTTCATTTTCTGTGTAGAATACAGGATCCTTGAGGGCAGAGACTTTTTGTTTAATTCTTGTGACCCCAGTGCTTAGCTCCATTGCATTTCAATTCAATTCAACAATATTTATTAAGCACTTATTAATATAGTCAGCTGAGTGTCCCAGTAGATAGAACACAGGGTCTAGAATCAAGAATATCTGAGTTCAAGTACAGCCTCAGATGCTTACTAGATGTGTGACCCTGAGCAAATCAGTTAATTTCTATTTGCCTTACTTCCCTTCTTTGTAAAATGATAATAGCACCTACCTCCCAGGGCTGTTTTCCTGATCAAATTATATATATATATATATATATATATATATATATATATATATGTGTATGTATGTGTGTGTGTGTATATATATATATGTATGTGTATGTATGTGTGTGTGTATATATATATATATGTATGTGTATGTATGTGTGTGTGTGTGTATATATATATATATATATATATATATATATATAACTTATAAAGCACTTAGTATGTGCCTGGCACATAGTGGGTGCTCTTTAAATAATAGTTGTAATTGTTATTACTTTCTAGGCCCTAAAACTAGTACCAGGACTACCTTAACAAAAGAAGGAACTATCTTTTATTCTACTTTCCTATGGTAGAAGCCTACTAAAATATTGTTGGCTGAATTATATGTCTTAAAACCTAAATAAAACTATTTTTTTAAACTGGGGGCTCATTTTAATTACATGAATGGATGAAAGAGAGAGTAGGAGAAAAACAAACCAGTCACAAACAGTCCACAAAAAATGAAAATTAAATTTAACTTTTATTTTAGGTTTAAAAGGTAATGATGAGATGAAAATTAAACTTATGTATGCAGAGATCTTCAAGTGCTGATTCTTTTACTTGCCTACAGTTTAACCTAAAATTTATTTGTAAAGGAATGCCATAAGCATATCCCAGGCACTTAACCGAGTGCTGTCTTTTTTTTTCCTCCTGAAGGACTTGCCCATTGAATTTTAATACATCTGACTTCCAGGTATTTGTAAATTATTGCCAATTAAGATGCTTTCATGCTCAGTATAAGGAAATTAATGAAAATGTGATCAAGCCACTGACCTATTAGTCATATTACAATTGGATTACACTGGATTACAATTGGATTTATTTATTGTATGATGGCACCCCATGAGGGGATTATTGAAAATAATGAATCAAAGGCATGAAACATTATCACTAAAATTTTATGTCATGTTTACATTTTAATTTTTATTGTTCTCTGGAAAACTCATTTTTTTAATCTAAGAAAATTATTTTTTCAGTTGCTGAGATTTGCATTAAAACATGAAAAACAGCAAGGAAGTACTTCTAAAGGCTAGAGTATTCATTTGATATGATGGCAACCATACAATATATTTTTTTTTAAATTTCAGATGTGACAATATCGAGAGAGATTATCATGTGCCTCTGTCTCAAGACCCTTTGTGATTTGTCTTCTGATTACTTTATTAAATTGCTTGCTCTTAGAAAGACCGAAGAATCGTGTTTAGACATCTCTTCTTCCAATTGATTGAAATTAATGACTAATATTTACATCATACTTTAAATATTATATGTGTTCTATATAACCCATATCAGATTACTTGCTCTCTTGGTGAGGGAGCAGGGAGGAGAGGGAGGGAGAAAAAATTTGAAACTAGAAATATTATAAAAACAAATGTTGAAAACTATCTCTAAATGTAACTGGAAAATAATAAAATATTTATATGGAAAAAAGATTATATGTGTTCTTTCTATCTATCTATCCATCTAAACTATCTATATTAGATGAGAGGTAGTCCCAGAAAGAAAGAAAAATCCCTGAATTTTGAATCATAGGACTTGATTTCAAATCTCAGCTCTGCTATTTAATGCCACTTCATCCTGTATTGAGAAGCATAGCGTCCAGAGGATTGACATGGTCAGAAGGCATCTAATTCTTCTGCTCCCTTTTGGGCACCACAAGTCAGGAAGAACATGACTAAATTGAAATATACAGAGGAGGGTGATCAGGATGTGTTAAAAGGCCCATGATCATGGCAGATATGGGGATGAGGAGCGAAGTCTGAAGATGGCATGTAGTCATATTGGAACATGTCAGTGACTAATACAGAAGAAGGAGTCTATTTGCTCTTAATTCTAGAAGTCAGGATTAGGATATTTCATCAACTGATAGTTATTAACATAGATCATACCTTATAACAACACAGATTTAGAGTTGGAAGGAACCACATAGGCAATGTAATCCAACACTCTCGTTTTACAGACAAGGAAACAGACACCAGAAAATAACGGGACTTGGTCATGTGTGTGGTAAGTTGCAGGGAGACCAATGTAAGCTCCTTGTTTATATAAAAACAATCCGAAGAATTAGAGCTATCCAATCTCAGAATTGGTTCCTTTATGAGGTAATATATTTTCTCTAGACATTTTCAAGCATAAGATGAACAAACATTTGTTGAAAAAGATTTTAACAAGGATTATTCCCCAAATAGGCATTGGACTTCATAGTTTCTGAGCTTCTTCTAACTTGAGAGTTTTAGGTTTCATACTTTTGTGACTCCTGACATTGCTTAATATGCAATTATTTCACTAGTTTCATGCTGTGCATGATAATAATAACAAGAACAATAATAATGATAATGATAGCAATAACAACAACAACAACAATGGCTTTTATTTGCATTTGCTATGTGCCAGGTACTGTGCTAAGCACATTGCAAGTATTATCTTCTTTAATCCTAATAACAACTCTGGGAGGAAGCTACTGTTATTATCCCCCTTATACAGATGAGGAAACTGAGACAGATACATGTCAAGTGACTTGCCCAAGGTCACACAGCAAATGTCAGTAGCTGGATTTGAACCCAGGTCTTCCTAAATCTAGGGCCAGTATTTTATCCACTCCACCACCTACTGCCTATGTACTAGGCAACTCAGAATCCATTGATGCTTTCATATCTTGTGCTACTCTTGTCTATGTTAGCATATTAGAGGTCACCTTCCAGGTCTTTCTGCATTTTGTGAATAGCAGTGCAACACTTGGACTTTCCTTGTTATGTTTTCCTTTTACTATGTGACCAACCTACTTCCTTATTCTGATCACACCTTTCCTGGATACCTCTTATGACATTTTCTTGGGTGTAAGTTATTAGAAATAAGCCCCATCTAGGGGCAGCTAGGTGGCGCAGTGGATAGAGCAACGGCCCTAGAGTCAGGAGTACCTGAGTTCAAATCCGGCCTCAGACACTTAACACTTACTAGCTGTGTGACCCTGGGCAAGTCGCTTAACCCCAATTGCCTCACTTAAAAAAAAAAAAAAAAGAAAGAAGCCCCATCCATTGGGAAACTGAAACTATAAAATGAGGAATTTGATGCTATGTTACATAGGATAAAGAAAAAAAAAATGATTCTAGAATTCAATTTTATTTTACTCTATATTTTAAAAGCCATGAGAGTGCTATTTTATTGGTAACATTTTCTCTATTTTTTTTTAAATCAACTTTATAGTAATGATGCATCTCATAGAAATACCCACTTGAACATTGTTGCTTCAAGCATCTCTGATTTTAGCAGTGTTGGTAAATACTTCACAGGTGCAGATCATGTCCCTCCAAGCTTTAGTAGATACTTGTCAAGAATTAATGCAACTGGAAAAAATTCACTGCCTGTTAGCCAGCCTTCTGGTGATGAGTCCCTCACATTTAGCTATTTTGGTCTTGGAGCAAAAACAACTATATCTCAGCAATACCCCTATGCTTAACAAAGTTCCAATGTATTAGGGAATGCTTGAAACTACCATCAGTAGATATATCCTTTGACAGCCCATTTTACCAGATTAATCTTGTGAAACATCAGAGATGAATTTCCCTAGAATTTTAGGTCCAATTAGTCATTTCTTCCAACTCTTTTTGAATGGGAATCTCTTCTCCAAGATTCTTGCCAAGTGGTCAGTTGGCCCTTCTGTTTCTATAACTATTTCAAGAGGATGTTATGTTCCTGGCATCCCCAGTTGGAAATTGGAATTCATTTTCCCATTTAAAAAAAAATGTGCTTCTTAGCTAGGGGGCTAAGTGGAACTGTTAGGTCCAGAGATCAATGCTAGATCTGGAATCAGGAAGACCTGAATTGAAATCTGGTCTCAAATAGGTAAAAATTGTTTGTTTCTAATAGACATAATAATCGTACCTACATCCCATAGTTGTTATAAGGATAAAAAAAACCATAAACTGCTTTGTAAGTCTCAAAGGGCTGTATAACTTTTTTTTAATTTAAAAATATATATCAACCACTGTACTAGATATTGAAAATACAAAGGTATTATCAGGGAGCTTATATTCTGTGCATGAAACAGGCTCTTGGAGTCAGCCCTGGCCACTAAGCATCCTTTGGAAATAGCATTTCCATGGGATGATTCCAAACCATGGATTTATTTTTAAGTAGAGACAACATGGTGTTGTGGAAAGGGCATTGATCTTAGAGTCAGGAAGAGCAAGTTTGAAATTCAGAAATTTACTAACTGTGTGACCTTGTGCAAGTAATGTTATTCTCTCTAAGGCTTCATTTCCTCATCTTTAAAATGAGGACTTCAAAAGTCCTCTGTAGGCCAAAAAGGATATGATCATATGGACTTTCAGGGCATGGCCCAGATGTGAGTTGGAGGTGATTATACTATACATACCTTTTTAGGTACCTATACTTTATTTTATTTTTGTAGGGCCATGAGGGTTAAATGACTTGCCCAGGGTCACATAGCTAGTTAAGTGTCAAGTGTCTGAGGCTGGATTTGAACTCAGGTCTTCCTGAATCCAAGGCCAATGCTTTATCCACTGTGCCACCTAGCTGCCCCAGGCACCTATACTTTAAATAGAAATGTAGCTAACTTTAAAAGGGGAGATAAGAAATTAAATGTAATGTAAACAAATAGAGATCCCAGGAAAGGTTTAAAGGAAAGACTCACAAAAACATAGGAAATATATGAGGGGAAAGGGTTTATCACCGTGGAAACACAATATCTTCTTTATGATTAATACTGTTATAAACTGGGGAAGTAGGAAACAGGCAGTTAATCCCCCTGTGAACAAAGTCCTTTTTACAGGGCCACAATTTAAAAAAAAATCAGAAAACAAATTTAGCGAATAGGAGAGCCATTTTCTCTGAATGAAGGCATATTTTGTATTTCATTACTCTTTCTCAGAGAGATTTTGTATTTTTTCTTCACCTTTTGAAATCTTCCCTAAAGCTATTTGACTTACTGATTCAAATCCTCTCTTTAAAATGTATTGTTCCAATGTTTGTTCTCTTGTAAGGTTGATGGTAGGCTTCCTTAGTTTGAAAAGCAAAAGTAATTTTATTTTTTTTCCTCTAATCAAATGTTAACTTGAGCTGTTCACTTCCCCATGACCTCCACCATTGTGATAGCCTCCCATTCTTCCCTTTCTGCAGTCCACAAATAGTTGTTTGCATTTCTAGTGCTCTTAAATGAGCTTTCTCCATCATTATACACCAAGTGCAATGCTCACAAAAAAGACTCCATTCAATTTCTCCATGAAAAGCACTCTTAGCAATTTGATTTTTGTATAAAATGTATTAAGTTTATTGAATTGTCATCTGTGGGAGATTTATCTCCATGAATCAGTAGAGCACCCCTTCTCTCTAAATTATAGAGTTGCCTCTACTATGTTCTTTTCAGCTAAAGTCTATAGATGTACTTTAAAATTTCAATGATTTCATGTTTGGGCCATCACGGCTCTTGGTGGTTGGATGCAGATCTCAAAACTTTTACAAGTTGGTACATTATCTTCATGAGTTTCTGTGACAGAAAAGTGTATTACCCTGGCAAGAAGATTCTGAACTGTTTCTCTCATCCTGAGATTACAAAGACTCTCATTTTGGGGCAGACTTGATTTAATTTGGGCTGAAGTTTCAGGGTCATAAATGGAACAAATCAGACACCGAGAGCATATAACAGAAGTCTTTTCAGTTGGGAGAATCTGTCAAAACTTGTCCTCCAAGCTCATGGCCTTGAAGAACCTGTGTTGAGCTTCATACAAAAATGAGGTTGGGATTAGAGAGGGAGTAATCTGGAATTCAGCACCACAGGGATAGAGAAGTGAAGAGGTTATGGCACTATATGAACCATTAGAGAATGTGTCCACATTGAGTAGCAGTGTATGGGAGTTGCATGAAGGTTATCTAGCCCCTTCTCAAGGTTTCTTTAGTAGTAAGCCTGGTGGCTTACTACTAGTGTGTGTGTGTGTGTGTGTGTGTGTGTGTGTGTGTGTGTGTGTACCCTCAGAACAAACAAAACATGTAGAAGTAGTCTGGGTCCAAGTAGGGGTGCCTAAATGCCCTTGGAAGGAGCAGCTGCAGTCACTATTATGTAACTACCAAGAGTAGACACTATTGTGTGGACCAAAACCTTCATATTTTCATTTAAATGAAGTTTCGTCATTCTCCCCTTGCTCAGTGGAAATAATTATTAATATAAATTGTGATGAATCTTTCCAAATATAATAGTAAAGTTGCATCAACCCTTAACAGAGACCATAGAAAAAGCAGAAGTGATTCAAGGTCTCTCTAATGTCAAAGATATTTCTATCCAGGTATCTCTCAACTGAACATAGTTCATCTGCATTAGTAACATTTTGAAAATATGTGTACAGGGTATTGCCCTTCTCACTGGAAACAAACATCTAATCCTGTTCACAAACTTGGTGTTCTTTGATCTATTCAAGAAAATCTGACCTTTCCATGATATTTACCTCTATGACTGATGACAAGTGAATTCTGGTTTTTATAAGTGTCTCAGCCCATCATTCTCAGGTAAATGTCAAACATCCTTCTTCAGAACTCTACCTCACTGGGCATGATGAAGTCAACGTAGTCTTAAACAACATTTGATATTTAGATGTCCATTTAAAACCTTTATGTTTTGGTCATAGTTGGTTCATGAAAATCTATTTGCTTACCTTAGATGTGGAAATAATTCAATGATCTTCCTAGAAATCCAAGGGAATCATGGAACAATCTCTATAATATTTCTACTTGATACCAAATTATGTCAGACTACTAATATTACAGAGCCCCAAAATCTTTAACTAAAACCAAAATAAGTTGACCATTCAGATGGACCAATGAACAATAGGGAGATGCAGAGTGGGTGAACTAGGCTAGAGTGTGTTACTAAGGAAGCCTCATATGCAATAATTAACTGAAAGACAGCATTTTAATCAATCAACCAACTTCTCTTTAACACTCATGGTTTGTTAACGTCTGCATATACAAAGGAAGGCAAGGACACCAAAATTGCCTTGCATTCAAGGAACTGACATATGATTGGAGGAGGAAGCTTGCAAAAATACCTATGTGATGTATGAGGTAGCAGAATGAAGCCTAATATTAAGAGAGCTGGCCTCAACACCAGGAAGATCTCAGTTCAAGTACTACCTCTGAAAAATACTGGTTCTCCAGTCCTAGGAAAGTTTCTTAGCCTCTTAGCAACCTAGGAAAATCTCAATGACTCTAAGTTGTAGAGCAGGTGTCAGCTGTATTGGTAAAGCTCCCTCACCAGGGAGCTCCCTGTATTAATGAAATAATACAATATCTGGTACACACAGCTTAAGAGGAAGGTACCTTTCAAGTGGAATGTCCAAGTGGCTTTTGAAACAGTCGGAAAGTAGTGTTTGAGTTGATTCTTGTCAGACAGAGAAAATCTTAAGAGTCAGAGGTGGGGGATAACCAATGAAAAGTCATGTAAATAGGAAATAGAGTATTTATGAGTTGTACAGGGAGGATAACATGGACAACCTAGTTCTTTTTAAGGAGATAAATGAAAGAATCCAAGAAAGACCTCCAAAACTATAGAAGACAAATCAGAGTTTCAAGGAATGTGATGGTGTGGAAATGTTGCTATTTGTACCAGAGTAAGGAGTACCCACATCAGTGAGATCACCCATTCATCAGAGTGTCAAAGGCCTTTTGCAATAGGTACAAACCATCTTATAAAAGTATGAAATGTACATACCAAAAGTAATAATAAAAGAGTTGCATATAGGAACCCAAACCCAATGATATAAATGAATTGAATAGCTAGAAATATGGAGGACAAAAAGGAAGAGAAAGAGTAAAAAAAATCATGATATTAGGCAGATAGAATCATAAAAATACATGAAACACTCAGCAGATGAATTCCGTAATAGGTAAAGGAAATTAGAATGTAAGCTTATGGAGAGAAGATTTTTTTTTAAATTTTTATCTCCATTGCTAAACATAATGCCTGGCAATTAGTTAATGGTTGTTGAACTTAACTGAATGATGATAAAATGGAGGGAAAGATTACACTACAATCAAATTAAAATGTGGCCTTTAAAAAATTAAAGTAACACATAGCTGAGGTTTTCTGAAAAGGATAATTATTTTTGTGATAAAAAATGAAAACCTTATGGACTAGAAAGTAATGCAGTACAGGGGTAAGAGTACCAAATTTTCTGTCACAGAGCCTGAGTTCAAATTCTACCTATTCTACACTATCTGCAGGCCTCTACTAAGTTACTTTCCTGCTAGTTCTTGGTTTCCTCCTCAGTAAAAATAGAGAATCAGATTAGATGAATACTAAAGTTTCTTCCAGTTCTACATCTTAGATTGTTTTGAACTTCATTGCAGTGCCTAAATCTGATATTTAAATTTTCCCCACCTCTCATTTTTTTCACAGTTTGACTTGCTTTGGGAATAAAAGTTGACCAATAATAAGATTACTTTCGACTGGCTCACTAGTCTCACTGACAAAACTGTATCAATTAAGCATTATATCCATGAATTTTTTCTTTTTTTTGTTTTTGTGTTGTGTGTGTGGGTGTGTAAAGCTGAATTTTATTTAAGTATGTTTAACTCCCCACTGTATAAGATAATCAGTCTTGAGACTTTAAAGAAAATCTGATATAAGGGAATTATAGACTTTCAGTTTCAGGTAAACAATTCACCAATGATGCCACAAGGATAATAAGTATTAATAAACTAGTTTCCACCAATTTTCTATGAGGTAGTGATGTACAGTGGTCGATGTTCTGGCATAGGGTCAGAAATGGCTGAGTGTGAATCCCACCTCATACATTTACTACTTGCGTGCTTCTGAGCATTTCATGTCTCTTGGCCTCAGTTTCCTCTTTTTAAAAAAGTAAACGTTTGGACTTGATAACTTCTAGGTTTCCTTCCCATCATAAGACCCTTCTCTAAAGGCTCATAATGCTATCATCTTCATCATGCCATCATCAAAGTGTCATGATGACATCATTAATATCAATTACATTTGAATAGCAAGTTGATGTTTATAAAATTACTTTACATATGTCTTTTATTTGGGCTTTACAGCAAACTTGTGAGGTCGGGATTATTGTTATTACTATTCTATATAAGAATAAATTGAGGCTAGATTAGGTAAAATGATTTTGTCAAAATGCTAAAATGCTATGCAAGTACAGTGCATTCCCTGTCCACTCCAAAAGGGTGGAAAGTCTTCAAATATGGGTAGGTGCTAGAAGAACTCTGTGTACACACACACACACACACACACACACATATATATATGCACATACACATAGGTAGATGCATAGATATATATAGAGAGAGACAGAGAGATGCAGAGTATATATATATATATATATATATATATATATATATATATGTATGTGTGTGTGTGTGTGTGTGCATATGTGTATATATACTGTGGTAAAAAGTACGCCAGTTTTTGAAGGACCACCCTTTTGGGGAGGAGACCGACGGAAGTGGAGTCCTTAGCAGCCAGGCTGGCATGCGTAGCCCATGCACAGCTGTCGGTCTCCTCCCCGAAAGGGTGGTGCTTCAAAACCTGGCATACTTTTGACCACAATACATATACATATACACATACCTATGTGTATATACACATACACACATATAGATGTACATAGATAGATACAGAAACAGAGGCATAGTATGTATATATGCATACATACACACATGTATATGTATATATTTTTATGTATGTATATGTACACACATATACACACACTCTGCCTCTGTCTCTGTCTCTACCTATGTCTCCATATATCCTTATCTCTCTCAATAGATATAGATATAGATATAGACATAGATACGGATACGGATACAGATATGGATGCAGACAGAGACAGAGACAGAGACAGAGATAGCGATAATATTTTGAGGATAAGCCTAGATGGATTCAGAGAGGATCATCACCTAATTGGTCTCAAGGCGATGATGTGTTTATCCACAGCAACTCTTAGAGACCTTTCTCTGGTGTCAGAGAGGGACTGTGTCTTTCACACTGATAAAATCAAAGACCAGTCAATTTTCTATGCATAAGCTAGAATGCTCCCATTACAAATTATGAAATCAGATTTCAAGGTCTTGTGATAACCAGTAGGATGGAGGATTAGATATTTTCTCCATTCCTTATGACTTCTCAAAATTCCACCAAATAAAATTTTTATGAAGGACCAAAAAGTAATTGTGGCTATCTTCCATGGCTAAGACCCTAAGAAATACATTGAGATAATAACCTGATTAATTAATAGCAAAGGAGGCTAATTCCTAACCTCTAACACATTCACTAAGAAGCCTCTTCCCCCATCATTCCTTTCACTCGGCCATAGTTGCACAGTGAGACCAATGGGATCCTTTGAGCAATTTCCTTGCTGAAGCTGTATTGTTTACCAGCATACTTCCTACTTCTGCCCTCAACCCAGAATTCTGTACAAAAAGTAATAGAATTCTATTCTGTCACATGAAGGTGAAAGTACAGGAAAGCAGAAATTTGCTCTACTCAAGGTGCTGGAGTAGTACTTAACTAAAGAAAAAAGAAATAGAGGGAACTGAGGCAGTGCATCAGGTCATACATGGGTCTATATTAGGCCTGAAGAAATAAAGGTTCTGGTATCAACCTGGAGAAAGTACAGACTCCCCAGAAGTCAGGTGGATTAGGAACTAAGAGAAGTGAAAAATGATTTTTCAATCTTGGAAGGAAGTTAAAGCAACTCTGATGTCTAGTCTTTTGGGGAATCAATCATTAAAGTGAAAGGAGTCAGAAAGTGAAAGATAAAAGAACATAAGCGGTGGGGAGAGACTGAATTACCAAAGATCTTAGGAAGAAAGGAATTCAGTGAAGGACATTGAGAATAAACAGATATAACAAAAAGGAAGATATAAATTACAGGAAAAAATGTGTTCCAAATCATCTAAACTTGTCCAATTACCTCTCAATAAATATTGCAAGTAAAGGAAAAATGAATCAACAGCTGATGAGGTATAGGACCCATTCAATTGCCAAGAGACTTTCTAGCCACAGAAGGATTTCTGAAAGGTTCAAAAGAGAAATAAGAATAATGAAAGAAGAATTTATGACTCACATTGTTAAAGTAGTTGGCAACATATATAAAAAAACCCAACAACTTTGAATCCATGGTGGTGAGTTTCTCCAAGTAGATGAAATAGAAAAAAACATGATTAGTGATTTAATACACAGAGAAGGGAAAAATTATGATTTTTAAAAAATTCACTATACAAGCAAAATAGATTAATCTCAAAGAGAAATTATGTTGAGAAAATTTAGGCATCACAAGTCTCTAAAGAAAAACAAAACAAAACAAAACATAAATTAAAAAAATCATTAAGATTATAATGCAAGAAGAATAGTATGAGAAAACTTCCTAGAGCTTCTGAGTACAGAAAGGTGCCAATCCAAAGACTCTAAGGGTGCCAGAACAACAATGACAACAACAAAAACAACAAACACTGATGCATATTCTAAAACAGTGTATAGTAGCAAAATTTACCCATTTCAAAGACAAACAACAAATTTTGCAGGTAACCAGTAGAAAGATCTTCCAAGATAGAGGACAGGAAGTTTTAATCGTACAAGACTATAATATATCTATCAGAAACAACAGAAGGGAATGGAGGGGATAAAAAAGTATTCTGAAGTACCAAGGAGTTCAAGATGTTACCTAAAGTAACATTGCAAGCCTGAGCCTAATCATAAATGTTGAAAAAAAGATGTATGTTCAATAGAAGAGAGGCATTTGAAATATTATATATACCCCCAATACACATAATGAATGACCAAATATCCCAAACCACAGAAATGCAAGAAAGGTAAAAATATACAGTAACCAAAGAAGGCAAAAAAACCAAAATAAATTACCATCAGTAAGAAAAAACAAAGAAAAATAATATTATACTAAGACTACTATGGGGTTAAAAAGAACAGGAACCAAAAAAAATGACAAAAATAAAACAACATTAAGGGTTTTTCCCCCTAAAAGTATAAAAGGAGATAAAAATGATAGTGGAAGAATAGGCCTGAATCATCATTGACTAAGCATCACAATGGCTCACATACAGGGGAGTCAACATTTTTTTATGGCATTAAACTGCAGAAAGGGAGGGTGCCTTAAAAGGGTGCAGGGGGAAGATTGAGGGGAAAGTGTAATGCTTTCCAATTTAGTAAATTGTAAATGAGGAAGGAAAAATACCTCCTGAGTCTCTCAGTATGGAGGTCTTTGGGAGAATGGGTGAGGAAGAAAAGAGATGGATAGAAACAAGGGTGGTGAGGAAGGGAGGATTTTCAAATCACTTATGGGAGCAGATGACATTGAAGAATATTCCCGTGGGGAAGAGATACATGAAATAGATATGTATCAATGTAGATGGAGGTCTTAAAATGGATATAATCTGCAGAGATTTTGTGCTTAGAGAGACTACCATCTGTAAGAAAGAGATGTCTGTCTTAGATTAAATCTTTTCTCAGGAGGAGAATCAGAGCTCCTGGATGCAACTTTCATCCAGAATAGTGGGAGGGCATTAACTCCGAGGAAAAAAAAAAATCACAGAAAATGTGTGAAAATTATCATGGGGAAGGCAGGGGGAATCACAACATCAGAAAGCATGTAAAAATTTCTACCATGGGACAATAGTACTATATTCGATATCTTCTATAGAAATTGATGTATGTAACCTTGTCAGAACCAAAAATGAGAAAATGAAAGATTTACAAGACAATAGCATCAAATCTATTTAGAAGGGGAGACTCAAAATAGGTAAAGGGAGTTTTAATTTCACAATGAAAAGAGAGACAAAGAAGAAAAAAATATTTAAGGCCTGTGAATCAAAGAATAAAAGCTTAGAATAGATAGAAAGGGAAGATAATTAATGAACACAAAGAGATAAAGAAATCCTTGTTTGAAAAATGCCCAGCAAATTGAAAAAAACAAACATTAACAAAAAAAAAATTGAAGGGGGAAGAAATTAATTCAGATTTTACAAAATTACTTTCCTCAAGTGATTTTGTAAAATCTGAATTCATTTCATTCATTTTAGATAAAAGGGAGAAAAGAATTGATAAGTAGAATTGAAAATAATACTAGGGAAATTAGGAGATAATCATATTTCTACAGGCTCACTTCCCTTTACTCTGAAGCTAACTCCTATTTCCCCCTTTTTTTTAAATTTTACTTATCAATTCTGAGAAAACAGAAGAAACAGAACAATACTTTCAAAAATATAAAATACCTTAATTGACAGAAGGCCAAATGGAAATTTCTAATAATTCAATCTCAAAAAAGAAAAAAAAATCAAGTTGTAGAGGAAGAACTACTTGTTATACATATTGGAGTAATCAAGGGGGGGGATGCCTAGACCTGATGTATACTCACAGAATGATTATATAAAACAGTTAAAGGGTAATAGCAATATTACAAAATTATGTTCAGAATGGAAAACAAATTCTACTAGATTACTTTTATGAGTCAAATACATTTCTAATACCTTATCTAGGAAAAGACAAAGCAAAAAGGTATAACTATAGATAAATAATGTTATTAAAATTTGATTAAACATTTTAAAATAAAATCCCATTCAAAATATAAGAGCAATTCAAGACATAATTTATCATAACCAAGTTAGATTTAGGTAAGGGATATAAGAATGGTATAACATTAAGTAAATAACCAATATCATCAATCATAATACAGAAAAAAATCTAAAATCACATTATTCTCTTGATAGATTCAGGAAAAAGCCTTTGAGAAAAAGTACAGGACTCATGGATGTTAAAATCTGACAAATTATAGTCATAATGGAATATTTTAATATGAAAATTATTTAAAACCAAAAGTGAACATCCTATGAAATTGGAATGAAATAGAAGCTTTTCCAGTAAATATTGGATTAAAGAAAGGATGCCTACTCTCTCAAGTATTATTGTACATATGTCTAGAACAACAGCAATAAGACAAGAAAAGTAATAATAGTTAACATTAAATACTGCTTATTATGTGCCATGCACTGTGCTAAGAGCTTTGCATTTATTATTTCATTTGATGCTCAAAGCACACTAGGAGTTAATAATAATAGCAATTCATATATACATAATCTAGTGCTTATTTCATGTCAGACACTGAATCAAGTACTTTACATTTATATCATTTCATCATCATAACAGCCTTCATAGGTAGGTGCTATTATTACCGCCATTTATAGAGGAAGAAAGTGAGGCAAAGAGAAGTTAAGTGACTTGCTTAGGATTACATAGCTAGTAATGGGTGGAGGTCAAACTTGAACTCAGGTCTCATTGACCTCAATCTACCCAATTCACTGAACCAGGAATAAAGGTATAAAAGGAGAGATAAAAGTACCCCTAAATTCTAAAGACATGGGGACTCACTTAGAATATTCTAGGAAATCATCAGATACTAATTATTAATATTTAAATCCAGCCTCAGTCCTTTATTGGGTTTGTGACCCTGGGCAAGTCACTTAAGCCTGATTGCCCCCCTCCAAAGAAAACAAATGCAATTAATCATTTAATTATCAGTAATTATATGAAACAAGTTGCTAGATAACTAGTAATAAGAGAAATGCAAATCAAAACAACCTTGAAGTTTCAGCGTACAACTTGTAAATTGGCAAATGTGACAAATGCTGAGAATAGTCAATGATGGAGGGATTATGGGAAGACAGGCACACTAGTGCATTGTTGGAGCTGTGAATCACTACAACAATTTGGGAAAACAATTGGCATCAAGCAGACAATGACTATCCCTTTATTAGGGATTCTATTTGGAGGCTTGTTCCCACAAGAAGGTCATTGATAAGAAGAAAGTCCAAATAGTAATCAAAATATTTACAATGTCAATTTTTGTGGTAGCAAAGAATTGGAAAATAAAGTAGAAGTCCATTAGTTAGGGATCATTAAACAAATGTAATGGAATATTGCTGTACTGTAAGAAAAAGCAATTATGATAAATACAGAGAAAAATGGATAGATCTATGTGATCTGATAAAGAAAAAGCAGAAACAAGAAAACAATGTACAAAAACCCCTGAATGCATTATACACAGAGCAACAACAACAAAACAAACAATACTGAGTGAGAAGAAATTAACAAAAACAGGTGTGGCCCCAGTGAACAGATATGAGTAAACATCTCCTGCCCCACTCCTTTACAGAGGTAGGAGTAGCAGGGGTCTGGAACTTTGAATATATTTTCAGACTTTTTGAATGTATTTATAAGTTTTGCTGACATTTTTATTTTCTTTCTCTTTTTTTCCCTGTAAGAAACAGTAATTTTTACATAGGATGACTTTCTAAGAGAGAATAATGAGAGAGAAATACACTGGGAAAAATCTTGATGAAGTAAAAAATAGCAAAACATAGATGTGTGTGTATATATATATACACAAATACATATACATATCACACTCGTATAAATATGCACATACATATATGTATATATAAACCCCAAACCAATATATACACATATGCATATATGCACATCCACATCCATATCCACAAGCATGTACATATATATATATATACACACACATACATATACGTACATACATATATAAAGGAAAGATTGTCCCTGCCCTAAAGGATCTTATATTCTATTATGGCAAGAGAACAAGTGTAGAGAGTGGAGGACAGGGAGAAATATTTTGATTTGTAAGGTTAGTGAGTAGAGATATAGACAAGTAGACTTTTTTCTTTCTTCCTTTGAGCAATAACATGATTGATTTGATTCTGCTTCAAGAACAGGAAAGCCCGGGCAGCAGAGTACTTAAGTAAGCAGGGGAATAAGAAGTCCAGGAGTAGTATGAATTGTGACTAGAACAAGGCCTAGATATAGTGGGTATCTGATGCTCCCATGAATTCCAATAGCACAGTACTGGGGCAGAGGGAGAGTTTGTGGTGGTTAGAACTCCAGAAGTCAAGATGGATCTTGAGAAGGTGGTCCAGCAATGGAAGGACATCAGCTCAGAGTCAGGCCTTGGTGTGATGTGTGACAGAGGTTATCCCCAATTAGAACAAGAGGCTCTGGGAAAGGGATTTCTCATGGTGTTAAAGTCCTATAGAACCCAATTTCTGGTCTAGGCAACAGGAAGCCTAGTTGCTTGGCCATCAGGACCAGAAATCATGGGAATATTCAATGGAGATAATTAAAAGTGGTACCAATTAAAGGGCTTAAGGAGGGGCAGCTAGATGGCGCAGTGGATAGAGCACCAGCCCTGGAGTCAGGAGTACCTGAGTTCAAATCCGGCCTCAGACACTTAACACTTACTAGCTGTGTGACCCTGAGCAAGTCACTTAACCCCAATTGCCTCACTAAAACAAACAAACAAACAAACAAACAAAATAAATAAATAAAATAAAAAATAAAAAAAGGGCTTAAGGAGTTCAAAGGAGAGAAACATTCAATCTGGGTGATGTGACCAGGAAAGGTCCAGCTTGAAGAATGAGGAAGAAAACTAGAAATGGAGGCACAGGTCATTCTAGAGTCCAAGAACAAAATGAGCTAAAGTTTAGAGGCCAGACATTAAGAGTTGTTGATGGCACTAAGTGACTGAAACTAAGCAAATATGGATGAGAATAGTGAAAGACAACCCTCTACAGATAGGCGGGTATCAGATTAAAGAGGAATCCAACATCAGGTTAAAGAGTTAGGCCTATATTGCATAGGAACTATTGGTGCTTAGCAAATAATATTTATGAGAAAAAAATGCACTTACATTTTGGAGTTACTTTCAGTTTGGAGTCTTAAAACAATAATCTCTTCCTTTGATATGCCTACTGTATTAAAATTATGAAAAAATTCTCATAATTATTAAATTCGTTCCACCTTCATTTGGCAGGCTTGAAGGAAGGCAAAAACAAAATATGGCTTCTACTAGTGTTCATTGTCACAACATAAGATCTAAGAACACTAAGACAGGAGATACAGATAGTATGACAGTTATATTCTGCTCAAGGGGATTGTTCTTGTTTAATGGAATCTTAGATGACATCTGCGGAATTGGTAAATAACTTTAGAAATCTTCCATTACATCTCCCTGCCCCTCCCCACCCCCAGAGGACCAGGACCATAAAAAACAAAAACAACAACAAGAAAAAAAAACCAGGAGCTTTTCAGCAGGAAAATGAGCTAAGGTAAAACATGATTAAATATGTATAATGAGGAAAAGGGAAATATTGGGCTCTTCTTTATGATGTTACTCACATATAGATCAAAGAGACTCTTAATCACAAATACGTCATGGGAACCCAAGTCATTTTATTTCTCTAGCAAACATTAAAGTCCAGAATGTGTCATTTATCATCCTTTGGATATGTGTGGTTTTGTACATTTAGGACTAAAGAGAAAGAAAATGGCAGGACTATTGTCATCACCCAACAGCCAGGCAATTGTCAGTAGTTCAAGACTTAAGTGGTTTCCATTTTCAGAAAGGATAATGGCCTCCAGTTTTCTGCCTGAGTAAAGGCAGTGTGAGGGGAATGACAGAAAATATGAGTGGGCAAGGCTCAGATCATTGTGATGACCTGAACAAAGCTAATTGACAGCTCATAAATCTCATTTGCACTGTGATAGAGTCTTCTTTTCTGATCGAGCCTATTTAACATCTCAGAGAACAAAAACACCTGGAGAAATTAATTCATTGTCTAAAAACTATTCAGTCTTATATAAAGCACCCAAAGTTAGTAAGGTTTGGGGTAGGAAATCTTGCTGAGCTGCAGGTTAAAAATAGTATTTACAAGGCCCTTTAAGAGTTGTAAAGTGCTTAAAATGGAATATTTAATTTGATTTTCACAAAAGCCACACAAAGTGGGTGCTATTATTTTACACCATTTTACAGACAGTGAAAAGGAGGCTAACAGGTTAAGAGACTCGCCCCAGGTCACACACCTAGTTATTTAGTGTCTGAGGCAAGATTTGAATTCATTTCTTCCTGATTGGGCCTCCAGTCCATTCATAGAATCACAGAACTTTAGAGTTGGAAGGAACTCAGCAACCATGTAGCCCAAACTATATGTGAAAGGAATTCCCATGATGCCATGTCCAATAAGCTGTCAACCAGCCTCTGCCTGAAGTCCTCTCATGACATCTGTAACATGATGTCATTAGACAAGGCACTTTCTAAGTTCCTTTCCTGCCCAACATCTATGGTCCTATGATCTCTGTCCTCAAGGACCTTGGTCTTCTGAATATACAATTTTCTGACATGTTCTTGACTTAGACACATATTGCCACTCCCATGACCACTTATGCTGCGATGATGATGGGCCTCGGATCTTTTCTAAGTTGTCTTGTAGTATGTTTCCATAGCAATTATGGCAAATGATATACTGAGGGAGGCCACAGGCCCTGGAAAGCACCCCTACTCTGCATACTGGTCTTTGTTTTGTTTCTATTTTTGTTTAGATTCGCTGCATAGCCAGGCTTTCAGCACAAGGTGTCAAGCTTTCCATGATTCTGGCACCAGATAATTGGCAAGTCTTTGTTCTCAGAGTAACCACAGTAATAAATAAATCTACATTTGTACAACCAACTATGTGCTTGGTGCCTCTAAATGAGGAAGGTGAAATGTGGTTATTTTCTAATTGGCACCAACTTTTTTCTTTAAAAGGAACATTAAGCAACATTATTGAAAATGCAAAAAAAAAAAACAATCACAGTGGGATAGTAAAGATCATAGTCAATAGTTTGCTGGCATCTGTTAAGCACCTACTATAGTCAAACCACTGTGCTAAATGCTGAAGATTAAAAAAAAAACCAGTCCCTGCCTTCAAGGAGCTCACTCTCAAAGTAGGGAGACTTCATATAAAAAGAAGGTGTAAAAGAAAGGTAGATCATAGCATAAAATTGGCAAATTTGTACCACAAAGTTTTTGTTAAAAGATGTGTTTGCTAATGTAGTTGACTTATTATCTCAGTAAGTTAGGGGGGGGTACTGTAACATAGTGGGTGGCATTCTGGATTTGGAGTAAGGATTACAACAGCATCCCTTGAGTATAACTTGTGCTAGCTCTGTAGTTCACCTTTGGCAAGTCACAACCACTTTGGGAATCAGACCACTCTCTATGACTTGTGTGTTAAACTATAACAAAGTGAGATCAGTGCTTTAAGAAGGATTTACTCCCCTGATGAAATTTTAGGCAAATCATCAATGTCAGCCAGACTTTGTAATATTTCTAACATTCATTCTTGGGCTTTCTCTTTTGTTCTATCATATGTGAGCCATGGTACAAATTCCCCTTCTTCTACAAAGTAAGATTACTGACCTATTATGAAGAGGCCACAAGACTTGAGCTATTTAAATTTCTACCTAAAAGGATGGTCCATACAATAGCTTTATGCCTGTGAGTCCTAAAATGCTATGATTTCCAAAGAATTGAAGAGGAATATCACCTCAAGGGCAATAGAGAAGTATGTGTCAGGTGTAATCAGACTGCAACCATTAAAACAAAGGCACAGATTCAGTGTTTGATGAAACAGTATTATACAAATATATGGGTGGAAAAGAAGAGAAGTTGGTCATGTAGAGAGGAAGCAGATTTGAGGGATGGCCCTTGTGCTTTACAGGTATCTCTCCTAAATAATGAGAAAATAAAGAAGGCTCCAAGCATAACCAATTGATTCCCTTGTAGCAAACCCATGGGAGAACTTGGACAGGACCAGCACACACTGGGCAGGTTTGGATGGGTGCACCATTGGACAGAACTTCCTAATCAATGAACTTGCAAATCCATTTGAATATCAGAGAGAGAGAATTCTGATGGTCCATTCACATTCTTTCATATCTATCTTCTTAATGATAACAATAGTAATAACTCACTTTTCTAGAAAGTTTTAAGCTTTACAAATCACTTTCTTTTACAATAGTTGTTGGAGGTAGGTAACCCAAGTGCAATTATACGAATTTTACAAATAAAGGAATTAAGCCTCAGAAAAATCACATTGCAACTGCAAGGTCAGAGATGAAATTTGGACTCAGATTTCTTGATGGCAAAGTCATCACTCTATTGACTAAAATGCACTAGAAAAGTTCCTGAATCCATTATTGGGGTGGTATTGGAAGTTAATCAGGGAGAACATTTGTTAAACACTTTTCATGTTCCAAACACAGGGCTAAGTCTGTTAAATGAGACTGTGATGGAAATACAGAAAGAGGGGGTTGAAATAAAATGGGCGACATGGAGTCCTGCTTTGACAAGGCTGCAATGATTATTTCTTCTCTGACTTCCACCTAGGTAAGGCATGCTATTGCTCCTTAAATTTCATAGCTCACATAGGGTTCTTTTTTTTTCCTTGTCTGAGTTTATTCCTCTACCCAATTACACTGAGGGACCACAGCCAACAAAGTGTCTCCTAGACCTATATGGGATAGGGGCAAGTGAGCCTCAGAAGTTTGCATTGCTCACTGAAGGACTCCACATATGATAACATGTCTGCCTTTTCTTGGTTTCCTATTAGAGATAGAAATTTTCCCTTTGGCCAGGCCAGTCTCATTAGGAGCACCCTGTGTTCATAGAAGATTTACTTATCAAGTAAATAATCAGTGCAATGACCATGTATGAGGTCTCCCAGCTTTGACATATTCAGAAATGTAATGTTGTTATACATTAAGTGAATTACTTGCCAATTCAACTACACGCCATCCATCCATCCATCCATCCATCCTTCAATCAATCAATTGATAAATATTTGCTAAGCACTCATTATGTGACAGGCATAGAGCCAAGCACTGGGGACACACAGGCAAATGTGAAATAGAACTTGCCCTTGTAACTTACATTCTAATTTGGGAGATAATATACATGAACATAAGACTATGAATCATGACCTTGTCAGTGTATGTTCTGTATCACTTCTGATTTTCCTATTTGGATGGTAAAACCAATCTCATTTTAATGACCTTGGACTTAATCTAAGATGCCATCTAGAATCCACTGGCTGGATGTCATCATTAAAGTGTCATCTGCAAATAGGGATAACTGGAGAATCTCACCACTGAGAGGATGAATCCCTTGTACTTTTCAACTTTGTGCCAGAAATACTTGCAAGAAGCTTTTAGGAGCATCTTCATCCCCACCTCATGCCTCACTTAACATTGATCCTCAATGAAATAATTGGTTAATTGAATCCAATTATCTACATGTTCTCATGTGTCATAGAATATTCTCTGATATTAATATTAGTACAAAGGCTAGTTAGATGGAATAGAGTATTTACGGTTGCCTTTTGTTCTGCTGAGTCAAGTGACTTATTTTCCCATCAATATATGTTTGACACAGTGGGGTTTTAGATTCTGTACACTTTCAGTCAGTTGTGTGATAAAGATACTATCTACTTGGGAAAATTGCCGGAAAACTCCTGTCCATTCCCCTGTCAGGTTTTCCTCAAGGATGAACTGGCGATCTGAATAGGCCCTCCTCATGATGACTGGTTAGACACGAGAAAGTAAGATTAGTAAGACCCTGTGATTTTTCAGCCTCCCTTTCTGAGGTGGCAATCCTGGCTGGATACTCTGCATGCTCTTTCAATCTCCCCCACTTTGGGATATCTTTTTTTTAAATGCTTGCTAAGTGCTTTTAACATTCTATCGCCTCCAAAGAAAATTTACTTTGTAAATTTTCTTATGTACAATCTAGAATGATTTATTACATTTAGAAATGATGAGAAACTTCTGCAATGGTGCAGTTCTTCCTCCTAGATAGCTTTAAGTGTCATCTAATGTATAACAATAGCTAGTATATAGAGGGTGTTTTAAAGTTGGCAAAGTACTTTACATACATTATTTCATTGTTTATTTTTTTTCCCTCACAACGACCCTGGGATACAAATGCTATTATTTTCCTCATTTTATAGATCAAGAAATTGAAGCAGAGAGAGGTTAAATGAGCTCCTTAGAGTAAAATAGCTAGTAAGTATTGGGGTAAGATTCACAATCAGGTCTTCCTTATGACAACTCCAATATTTCATACACTGACACCTGTCTCTATTTTACATTGAAATGAAATATAGTAAAATAAATTAATAATTATATTATTTATATATGTATATGTGTGGTCATATACATATACATGTGTGTAAATATATAGGTGAACATGCATATGTGTACACATAAATAGGTATGTATAGGTATACATGTATATATGTAACTATTCCAGCGTCCTGGAGAGGACACTCCAGCTACTCCTCATGGGGTAGATACAACACGGGATGCGGCAGTTACTGGTTATAAATCACTCAGGAGCTGCGACTCCCACATCGGACTGCACAGCCACACTGTGGCCTGTGGCTCTTCAAGGCGCTGATCCATGGTCGTCCGCGACTGGTGGAGGCCTACTGCTACTACTATGTAAATATGTATATATAAATATATGTGTCTACATTTACATATAGGTATAGACACACACTCATATATTGCAAAACCTGGTTTATTCAAGTATCATTGACTGGGGCAATTCAGAGAAAAAAATTGACTCAAGTTGTCAATCTGGTATCATATACTTCTGTGGTTTGGGAATCTTGTGTGATATTCTGCCAGCAATACAAATCAGAGACCCATTCTACCCCTTTCTTCCTGTGCGATTCTGGCCCATGTATTATTCTGAATTTGACATAGGAGGTTTAACCAACATGTTGGGTACTTCCTCACTCCCAACTTCAAAATGATATAGGTAGAGTTCCTGGTATGCCCCGTTCTTGCTGTATGATCCAATATTGAGTTAGGAAGACCTGGATACTAATAATGCCTTGGATATATACTAGCTATTTTTTTGGTTGTTGTTTGTTTTGTTTTGGTTTGGTTTTACTATACTTACTAGGATAAGGCACTAAATTTCTCAGAAAGTTAGTTTCCCTGTTTGAAAAATGGGGATATTAGCACTTATTTCATAGTGCTGTTGTTAGGATCAACTAAGCTAACATATGCAAAATGCACTGAAAACTTAAAGGTCCTATAGGAATGCTAACTATTGTTATTATTTTATTTTTGTTGTAAATATATTTCTTGATGACATATTTTACTCTGGTTCTTTGAAGTTATGATATTAAAGCTTAAAACCACACCAAAAATTTTGAGAAATCCACTCTTTCGCCCTGTTCCTACCATCCATCTTCCTTTCCACTTTCTCTGAATGATATTTGTTTCTTAACTTTTTAGAGAATGGAAGTTGTTTTGTGATTCAGATTATGTAGGTATGCCCTGACCATATCTGGGAGAAATTGAGGGAAATGAAAAGGACCTTGTATTTTCCAAACACACTAGTTTAAATTCTGAACCTAACTTATGAATTTGCTCTATATGTCCTGGGTACACATACACACACATTAATGGAAGAACTCAGTGCATGTCATGAACTATACAGTAGACATTCTTTACCCATTAATTTTTCCCTCTGTGGATGTTTAAGCCTCATACCATATTATCCCTAGGATCAAATACAAAATCCCCTTTTTGTCTTTTCAAGTCATTCGTAAAGTTACCATGTGCTACCTTTCCAGTCTTGAGCTTATATAGATAGAGATATGTAGTTACAGTTATACCTCTATGATCCAGTGACAATTGCTTCTGATGTTCCTGGATCATGACACTCTATTTTCTAACTTTGGCCATTTTTGCTAGGTATTCCCCATGTCTAGAATTCTTTCCCTCCCTTTTTCTGCCTCTTAGCTTTCCTGGCTATTTTAAAGTTTCAGTAAATGCCCCACTTTCCTCCAGAAGCCTTTCCCAATCCTCCCAAATATTAGTGTCTTCCCTTTGAGACAACATCCACTTTATCCGGTATGGATCTTCTTTGTACATAGTTCTTTACATGTTGGTTTCCCTCATTGGACTAAGAATTCCCTGAGAGTGGGTTGGCTTCCCCCCCCCCCTGCCCACTTCCTTTGTATCCTCAAAGATTAGGATAGTGCCCAGTACATAGTAGGCACTTAATAAATGTTTGTCTCCTGATTCCCAAGTGGGTGTCCACCAAATGTTTTAAATTCCCACCCTGCCCCCATGTGGTGATTAAGCCAATACCTATATTCCTCTTGTGTGAAGCGTGGGATTTCTCCAGGATGCAAGACAAGGATTTTCACTGTGGCACTTCCAGACATCACAGGTTCCCCATCATCAAAAGCAACAACTTCCAACTGGGGGGGAAATGAGGTTAAATAAATAAAATCAAAGTTAAAGAGGGTATTGTCATCCTAAATGTCTGTCCTGTATTTAGGTTGGTACAGAAAATCTTTTTCATCATGATCACATAATGATTTTTTTTTTTAGTGAGGCAATTGGGGTTAAGTGACTTGCCCAGGGTCACACAACTAGTAAGTGTTAAGTGTCTGAGGTCGGATCTGAACTCAGGTACTCCTGACTCCAGGGCCGGTGCTCTATCCACTGCACCACCTAACTGCCCCAAATAATGATTTTTTAAAAAAATCAACTTTTAAAGCTATTTTTCTTTCTTTTCATAATTCTTTTTAAATTAAATGATTCTCCCCCTGTCCCCCAGGAGTTGACTGGTTGCTTCAAACTAAAGAATATATCATATCATCTCACTCTGGAGGAGAAAGTTAGGAAATATTTACAGATTCAATGCAAATTCTTCTGCCATTGTCAAAAATATATATAATAAGTGAACAGTAAATAAAATATACAGAGAACTATAGAAATACGAGCATGATGAAAACAAAAGGAAACCCTAGAACTCCTGTCAATTAGGTGATATTGGGATACTATTAAATATTCTCTTTCTAATGGACATTTCTCTTTGATAATAATAAAAAAATCTCTGAAAATATTTAAATAAAACTTTTCTAATATCTGAAATTAGTACACACTATAATACTCCAAAGGATTTGGGATGTTATCAATGTGAATAATTTCTCCAAGGGTGCCGATCTTAACCCAGCCATGCCTACCCATCCTTGCAACTCTTGTCCAGGTTCTTTCCTAATTTCCCATAGGGGATCTACTCTAATCTCATTCAAATACTTTTTATATCATGGGTATGACAATGGAGTATGTAGTTGGTCAATTGTTTTTTCCTTATGCTCTTCTCATTATCAACCCATGTCATTTTCTCAGTTACATAACTGACATCAATTATTTTGTTAATAGCATCTAATTTCTAGAATAGACAGAGCCATAAACTAGCAATTTTGGTGGCCAAGGCAAAAAAGTACAAGATATATCCTTAAATATACTTTTAAATTCATAATGTGACTATGTGTATCTATGTATATATGTCTAGACTACATGCATATATATACACATAAGTGTGCATGCATATATATTTGTATGTATGTATGTCTGCATGTATGTATTTTAGAATTGTATTTTCATCAATGGAGTGTACATCCAGTGTCCCTAATATATATCAGATGGCCCAATCATGGAAAATGTAGTCTTGGAGAATGACTCGGAATGCTGAACAGTGTAGACTCCTGCCCAATATCACATAGTTTTACTAGTATGAATCAGAAACAGAGTGGAAGTCAATGTTTACTGAGCCGAAGACTAACCTTCTATCCACTGGGCCATCAAGCATCTTGAGGGAATTGAGACAATTTACTTTGGTAGGAGGAATAAAATTATAATAAATGCTTACATATCAGTATTATTAATAGTGCCTTCAATTCAGTAGCTTCCTATTTTAATTAATTATGCTTGCTAATTAGCTGCCAAGCTCCTAGGAGGTAGGACTGCTGAAGTATACAGGTGTCCATTTTTTTTTCACCTTTTCAAGGTCAATATCATGAGGCAAATTCCCTGATGCTCTTCTAATCCTCCGAGAATAGATATTGATCGGGGGAATCACCATGTGGCATTTAAAAGACTGAGCCTTTATCTAGAAGACCACTCTAGAATTTCAGCCTCTCACTTAGGAAGAAATAACCTAAAAGCATCATAAAGTTCATCTAAAACCACAATGTACTTAGAGAAAACCAAATATTATAAGCAGAAAAAGAACTGACACACATATATGAAAATATAGATAATAAAATATGAAATTAGATGGAGGTTAACTAAAAATAGCTTCAAATGATAACGTCATAGTACTTATTAAGCTTACTTGAGAAAAATGTCACTTTGAGTGTATAAAAACTAAGTCCTTTACTTATGCCTTGAAAGATTACACTATATTTCTAATATACTATCTTAATAGGCAGATACAAGTTGGATATATTTTGTGTACCAGATTCTAAAATATCTTAAAAGAAAACCAGATTGATTAGATTGTAAACTTCTGGAGGGCAAAACCTATCTTTTGCTTCCTTTTGTATCCCCAGCACTTACCACAATGCCCACCAGAGAGTAAGTACTTAATAAATCTTTATTGATTATTAGTCAAATATTCACAATATCTTCAACAGAATTTGGAAAATTGATATCATTTCCAAAGTCTAAAAAAACCAAATAAATTTGGCACACAAGAGAGAAAAGCAAGAATACCAACAAATCATCAAGAAGAATTGAATCTACCTTAAATATTGTACTGGGTTCTTCATTGAGATTCACTCGAGTGATGACACGTCCGGAATATTCTTCTATGTCAAATATGCTTGCTGGGTAAGGATATTGTTTGTCTTCCACTCGGTACCGCACATGGCTTGCTGGTAACCCCTGGAATGAAAGTGCATGCTATGAAATGACCATTTACAAAATAAAAACCAGAAACTATTGAAAATCACAGTTACAAAGTTTGTGCTCCTTTACAAATGAACAACATGTTTCTTTGACATACTTTGCCCCATTTTAAAATGCAGAAAAAGCCAAGTTAGAACAAATTGGGCAGAGGGCCCGTCTGAATTGGAATCTAAATGAGAGAGTATTTGAAAAGGAACAATATCCGTATCATGTTCATCTACATCATCTTTGTCTGCTTATATCTCTGCCAATATCAACACTGACGGATGATATAGATCCAGACAAAGATACAGATATAAAAGGGTGCTTTCGATATCTACAATTATAGATATACAGATACACACTGTTTTTCTTTCCTTCCTTTTTGCAATGACAATCTTCAGAAGGTTCTCATAATTCATACTATAAAATAACAATACCTTACATTTATGTAGATTTCTAAGGTTTACAAACACTTTATATAGATTATCTTATTTGATCTACAACAAAAACAAAATCCTTGGGACAAAGATGCTCTCTATTATATAGTTGAGGAAGGTGAGGCCAAGAGAGATAAATTAACTTGCCCAAGGTTAATAAATGCCTAAGACAGGACACCTGCCTTAGACTCAGATCTAAAGGTTTCTTGATGTCATAGCAGGCATATTATTCCATATGATAGGCTGCCTCTTAAAATGAAAGGTATAGGTTAGATGACACAAATAGTTTCTTGTAACCCTTGGATCCAATGACTGGTCATTGTGCCAAGACTTGACTCTATGATTCTTGAATAAGCGCAAAGAAAGCTCATAATCTTTGCTTCTCCATCACCAAAACTACACTGCTTTGGGTTTTATCTCTTCAGGTTCCTTTGCTAAGAAACTGAAAAACTAACCAGGATTGATATGATTTTAAGATTAGAGATTCGAGGGACTTGAAGATCTTTTATCAATTAGGAAAATGGGGCACAGAGAAAAGTGACTTGCCCTAAGACCAGAATGGGTAAGCGGCAGTATCAGAATTTGAACCTAGATCTTTAGCCTTTTCCTTGCTCAGATGATAGATGTATAGAAAGAACTATCTTCACAAAACACTGTGTTAGACTTGATGCTGGAAAGAAACAGTGTCATCTTGCAGAAGGAGATTCTTTCCTAATTTCTCTAAAACCACAATGATAGTGGGGTTACTACTCACATAATAAATGAATCATTATTTAGGAAAACATAACAGCTATCACTAAAATATGCATATGTCATTTTAAAAGGGGGAAAGCTTCCTCTATTTTGCTATTGTTGTTCAGTTCTTTCAGTCATGTCTGACTCTTCATGACCCTGTTTGGGGTTTTCTTGGTAAACATACTGGAGTGGTTTATCTTTTCCTTTTCTAGTTCATTTTACAGATGAGGAAACTGAGGTAAATGGGGCTAAATGACTTGTTCAGGGTCAAATAACTAGTAAATAATCTCTTTTGTTTTTGGTACTGTTGTTTTTTCTTTTTGGAGGTTTTTCCTTCTCGCTCTGATTCTTCTTGTATAACATGACTAATGCAGAAATATGTTTAATGTTATATATCAGATTACCTGCTAGGGGAGGGGGTAGGGAGGGGAGGAAGGGAGAAAAACCTGAAATTGGAAATCTTATCTAAACAAAGATTGAAAACTTAAATTAATTAATTAAAAAAATAACTAGTAAATATCTGAGGTCAGATTTGAATTCAGGAAGAGGAGTCTTCCTGACTTTAGTCCTGACACTCTATCCTCTATGTCCTCTGGATGTCCAACAAAAAATAATTAAGCAGGAAATTTTGTGAAGGAAACAAAATGAAACAATATCACCCTTCAGGGAGTTTACATTCTCTTGTGTATTTCCTTGATTTGACAATAAAACGATTCAAAATCAGAATACAGGGGAGGAAAACAGAATTGATTTCCGCCCCTTTATGAAGAAGTCAGCATTCTCCCAGCATACATGAGAATACCAAACTGCTTTTCCTTTTCCTTTTAGGAAAATATTAACTTTCTCAGATCCTGTTTCCAGTATAGCCCAGATAGGAAAGCTAGCTTGTGTGTGTGTGTGTGTGTGTGTGTGTGTGTGTTTGTGAAACAAATACTTCCTTGTGCTTCTCCTTAACCTACTTTCAAGATAACAGATATGACCCCAAACACTCCAAAGTAATCTTTGACTCTAAAAGTGAAGCATGTGTCCAGAACAATGAATGACAGTCCTTCTCCACCCCCACCCCCCACACACAATATCCATTGTGTTGCTACAATCCCATCTTGAATGTTGTGCTCAGTAATGGCCATCACATTGTAGGAAGGGAGATGATAAATTTGGTTGATATGGAGGAGTGGCACAGCATAGGGGGAGGCTAGGAGATCAGAGCATAAGAGCAGAAGTTTGAAAGAAGTAGTGATGTTTAGCCTTGAGAAGATTTAGAGGTGACAACATGGAAGACTTCATGGCTATTGTGGGGAAGCAGCAGGATGTAGAGAGCCAGCCTCAGAGGAATATAGACTGGGGTCAAGTACAGCCATGATATATCCCAGCTGTGTTACCCTTGGCAAGTCAATGGACTTCTCAGTCCTTTATAAGACTCAATATGTTTAAGCTGCAGAGTAGGAACACCTTTGCACTGTCAGATGAAGTTCTACACTAATGAAATCACAAATGTATATAAAAAAAATGTATGAGAGATTGGACATGATAGGTTTGGGCTTTGAGGGTAGAACTGGCGCAATTTGTAGAAATGCAAATGGAAGGTTTGGCCTCCATGGAAAACCTTCCTGACAATTAGAAGGACCCAAAGGGGCTCTTTTCAGAGGAAATCTACTTCAACCCTTTCATTTTTAGAAGAGGAAACCAAGAATTTTATTCTGTGTGTATCCATGGATTAAAGAGGCATGATAATCATTAGCTACACTTGAATGACTGAACAACAACAACACTCTGTATGCTATTGGAGTTCTTTGTCAGGACGCACCCTTCCACTAGAGTCTATTGCTCTCCCTCCTCACCTCACCTTTTGACTTCCTTCAAGTATCAACTAGAATCCCACCTTCGAGAAGAAGCCTTACCAAAGCTCTCTTAATTCTAACACCTTTCCTTTGTTGTTATTTCCTATTTATCTTATATAAAGCTTGTTTGTTCATAGTTGCTTGCTCATTTTATCCTCTATTATACTGTAAATTCTTTAAGAAAAGGGACTCTTGATTTTCTTTGTATTCCCAGCACTTACCACATTGTCTAGCACATAGCATGTGCTTAATGAATGCTTATTTACTGAATGATTTTTTTTTTATTGAGAACCCTTTCTACACCTCTGTGGCTACATTCGTATGCATACATATATTGCTTTGGCCATAGTAGAATTGAGTGTCTGAAGCCAAGGAGGACCAAGAAATCAAGGAGTGAAGTATTAGAAAATGTAGTCTAGAAATTGAACTACAGAATGCTCTCTAAACTCTGTCAAGATTTTGAGTGTACCATTGTATCCTGGAATTTTTCCCACGTGTTTTATGCCATTGCTCTAAATTTGTCTGGAATTCAGGCTGACCCCAGTCATACTTTAATTAAAGGTCATGCATTGTTTGTCTCCCCACATGCCAGCCAGCAGCCTTGCTAGGGCAGCTCTGATCCCCTCTCCTTTCCCTGTCCTGGAACAATGACCAAATTAGCTCAGCCATTGTTTCAGGAAAGATTTTGTGATCCTGTTCCTCTATGACCCATTCTTCTTCCCTGAAACTTTTAATAATGACAATCATGATGGTGGTGATGATGCTGACAGTGATTGTGATGGTAGCTAGAATTTCAATAGCATTTTAAGCTTTGAAAAACAATTTGCAAATTTTCTTTCAAGTAATTCTTATAGCACCCCTGGGAGGTAGGTACCAGTATTATCCCCAGTTTACAGGTGAAGGAAGTGAGGCAGATAGAAATGAACTGACTTGCCTAGCAGCATACTGCTAGAAAGCATTTGAGGCAGGATTTGAATTCTGGTCTTTTTTTACTTCAGGCCCAGTGCACTGTCCACCATATTTTCCCTCAAAATGTAGCACAATGATTAGGAGCAATAAATGTGCATTAAATAATTTCATTCATTCCAGATTCTCAGGAGTAAAATTATTTGGAGAAAAAATCAAAATTGCTTAAGCACAACTAAGAAAATAGAGATAAGGACCATACTTCAGATATCTTCCTTTTCTGTCCTTCCCACAAGGAACTCACTGTACTTGTCAAAAGAAAGACTGCTATTTTCAGAAGACTGAATATTGAAACTCAATAAGACAACCCCCCAGAAATTTTCAAAGGAGACATGTCAACACAGTGCTTTGTTTCAAGAAGCCCTTTAAAATTTTTATCTTATTTTCAAAGGTGAATAATGAAGTAGGGGTGATCTCTGAAGGCAACACCTTTGGGAGACAGACTATACTCAGTAGATGCTCAAATCCCAACACAGACCTTGCCTGAATGATCATTGCTCAGGACAAATGGCTTTGAAGAAAGGGGGAAAAAAGAAAGAAAAATGCTTTGCTTTTGCTAGAAGATTAATATCACTGAGACATCAAAATTCCCAAAGGATGAAAAATTGAGGGCTGCCACCTAGTTTGTTATTTTAAATTACTATTAGATGACTGTTTCAAATTTTCCAGGCCCCCAAAGATACTGGATTCCACACAGAATACATTAAAACATTTGGTGGATATTTAAAAAGAAAAATTACTTGCATTTTTATAGGACTTTACGAAAATGGAAACTGGTAGCTGGCCCGAGCCAGAAAACGGTATCAGACTTCAATTGACAAACTTTTATTCTGCCTTCTTAAATTCAACTCGAAATTTTTGTTATAGAAAACAAGATACAGGGATTTAGAGCTGGAAGGGATATAGAGATCAGTCCAGTCCAAATCTCTCCTAATTTGTCCTGTTTGGGAGAAGACAGTTTCTTTTATAAATCTAGCATCTGCGCTTAGCATAATGCTACTAATTAATGCTTGTTGCTTTTTTTACTTAAAGTTTTTTTTTTATTCCCTTTCTTTTACCTCATAATCATTTCCAAATGTACCACCTGCCTCCCTCCAGTGAGAATGGATAGAAAATGAGCCAAACCCACTGGCCCGATGACCGTATCTCCCAGCATTGGCAAAATATGCCACATTCTACACCCCTAACATCCTACCTCTCGTAGAAGACAAGTACATTTCCTCATTTCTACTCTGGGGTTGATCTTTATTTTATTCACTTTCACCTCTTAATAAATGTTTATTGAATGGAATTTGTCCTTAAATTGAATTTTACAGCTCAGTACTTGAAACCCGGAACAGAAAAGTGAAGCAATCTAGGTCAAGGAGGAAATAAGGGGCCAAGTCCAGATTTGAAGCCAGATGCTTTGTTTCCCACTCCTGGGCTCTTGCTGCTACTGGCTCTCTCCTTTGGCTGGTTATGTGTCTAATTTTTGTCAGTTAAACATAGAAAAATCATTTATTTTCTAATTACTAAATGTTCACAAATACTTAAACACAGGCCAACGTCAATGTCAAAAATTGAATTCATATTTCTTTGAAGACAATAATTATGGCAATCATAAGGGTGTTTGAATGAGAAAGATTCTCTAAAACTTCACGGCTTTTGACCATAGCTGGAAGCTCTTTGAACCACTTAGGGATTTATATGCACACCCAAAGAATCCAGCAAATACTGTTTTTCCACATCGCATATTATTTGGAAATTAGGACTTTAATCTTTCAGTGTAAGGCAAGAGGTACAGCTTTTCCCATACTCTATAACATGAGAATTAAAGTCATACATCATGGTGGTGAGGAAGAACACAAGCAAATTCCATAATCATTATGTGGGGCCCAAAGTCCCCTCAGGGTATCCTCAGATAGTCTATTTCCTTGCCTTCAGATAACACCTTCTGGGCCTTTTTTGGCTAGATTTTTTTTTAAGACCATTCAAGAATTGGGCTTCATAACTGGCCCCAGATACCCATTTCAACATTTGGTCTTCTTTACAATCTTGAAGGTCAGTGGACCAGAAATTTAGAACACGAAGTGACTTTAGAGGACATAAAGTCCAATTCCCATTTTATAGATGATGGAACCAAGGCGAGGAGAGATTAAATGATTTGTCCCAGGTCACATAACTAGTAAGTGTTTTTGCCTTTCTTTGTATTCCCAGTGTGTAGAAGAGAGGCTAGACAATCCTAATCAACTTTCTTGATGAGTGAATGAAGCAATTGAGGCAGAATTTGAACCTGAGACCTCCTGACATCCAGTCCAAGATCCTATCTTCTATGTTATACCACTTCTCAAGTCCTTCCTTAGGTTTGATACAAACTCTCAAGCTAGAACATAAGGCTCGCTAATCATAAGACATAGAGCATCTTGATATATTTTCATGCTTTGAAGATTATAATTTATATTCCAGGTGGAAACAACAGCATCATTTTCTTTTGTAAAGTATTTTATTATTTTCTAGTTACTTGGAAAGATAGTTTTTAACATTTGTTTTCATAGCATTTTTAGTTCCAAATTTTTCTCCCACTCTCCCTTCCCTCCCCCCTCTCCAAGATGGAAAGCAATCTGATATAGGTTATATATGTACAATCACATTAAACATATTTGTGCATTAGTCATATTGTGAAAGAAGAATCAGAGCACAAAGGAAAAACCTCAAAAAAGAAGGAAAAAAAGAGCCCCAAAGTAGAAACAGTATGGTTCAATCTATATTCAGAATCCACAGTTCTTTTTTCTAAATGTGGAGAACATTTTCTATCATGAGTTCTTTGAAATTGTTTTGGATCTTTGCACTGCTGAGATGAGCCAAGTCTATCACAGTTGATAATCACACAATGTTGCTCTTACTGTGTACAACGTTCTCCTGGTTCTGCTCCTTTCAGTCAGCATCAGTTCATCTAAGTCCTTAGAGTTTTCTCTGAAACCCTCCTGCTCATCATTTCTTACAGCACAATAGTATTCCATTACATTCATATACCACAACTTGTTTAGCCATTCCCCTATTGATGGACATCCCCTTGATTTCCAATTCTTTGCCACCACAAAGAGAGCTGCTATAAATATTTTTGTACATGTGGGTCCCTTTCCCTCTTCTATAATCTCTTTGGGATACAGACCTAGTAGTGGTATTACTGGGTCAAAGGGTATGAACAATCCCATAGCTCTATGGGCATAGTTCCAAATTGCTTTCCAGAATGGTTGAATCAATTCACAGCTCCACCAACAATGCATTAGTGTTCCAATTTTTTCACAGCTTCTCCAACATTTATTATTTTCCTTTTTTATCATATTAGCCAATCTGATAGGTGTCAGGTGGTACTTCAGAGTTGTTTTAATTTGCATTTCTCTAATCAATAGTGATTTAGAACATTTTTTCATATGGCAATAGATAGCTTTGATTTCTTCACCTGAAAACTGCCTAACAACAGCATCGTTGTCATCAATAAGCTTTGTCTTCACTTGGATAGAAAGGGAAAAAATATTGGGCTAGAAGCCTGGAAATCTGGATTTGAATCCCTAACCATGGCTCTGTATTTATTACTATGTAAATATGAATATGAATCTGCAAACATTTATTGTTGTTGAGTTGCTTCTGTTGTATCTGACTCCATGACCCCATCTGGAGTTTTCTTGGTAAAGGTACTGGAATGGTTTGTCATTTCCTCCTCCACCTCATTTTAGACATGATGAAACTGAGACAAACAGGGTTAAAGTGACTTGCCAAGGGTCACACAGCTAGTAAGTATCTGAGGCCAGATTTTACCTCATTAAGTTGTATCTTCCTGACTCTAGGCTCAATATTATATCCACTTCCCCACCTAGCTGCCCAAAACATTTAAGTACTTACTATGTGTCAGGCACTATGCCACACACATTCATCTCCTCTTTTTGGACATCCGTTTCAACTATTCTATCATCTGAGGTGTTTGAAATAGGATATTTCTAAGGTCTTTTCAAATTCTTAGTTTGGTTATCCCCCCAAATCTACAATTCTTTACTTTCTGGTTTCTTTTTCTTCCTTTTAATAATCTTTGTGTCTCTTCCCCATTTCCTCTGACTTTGTGAGGCTCAGTTTGGAACAAGCTTTTACATTCAAGGTTATTGGGTGATTTAAAAAAACTCACCTTTTTTTGTTAAAGAAATGAAAGCCAAGTTATATACCTCTAATTTGGATTGTGGGCTGGCACTGGCCAGATTTTTGTCATTCTGGCAGATGTGTCAATCACTAGTTGTTATTGAGCTGAAACACAGCTGGTCATTAGAGTCAATCCAACCCTTAAATATGAGATCACATAAACAATTTAGATAAGCAATGGCTTAGGAGGTGGAATCTGGAAAGAATCTTCTCATTTCATTTATATGTTAGGTGGGCACATATGCATAGTGCCTTTATTCATTAAAATTCTACTCTAATACCTCATTATGGCACACAGGTGCCAATTGTTCATCACAATCTGGAAAACTTTATAATATGAGTCTGACATCTGCCAATTAGCTGAGCTAGGTTTGCATTCAGTTTCACCTCCACAATTCTTTCTAGTCACAAGGCCAGTCCTCTGGTGCAGGCCTGAATTCCCTTTCACTAGGATGGTTACAGCAGTCTCTTAATATGACTTCATCTTCTAGGTCTTCTCTCTCCAATCTGGTCTCCACTAAGCTGTCAAAATCCTCTTCCAACAGCACAAAGTTAGCCATGTCCCTCCCTGCTCAGGAAGATAAATGATTCTCTAATAACACTAAGATGAAATATCAACTCCTTAGTTGGGAGTTAAAGCATTTCACAACCTGGCTCTAGCCTTCCAGTGAAGCTTGATTTCAGGCTATACTCTCCCTTGATGTACTCTATGTTCTAGCCAAAATCCCTAACCTGTGCCTCTTAGAAACCTTTAACTTCATTCAAAGCTCACATTATGTGCCAACTATTGTTGAGACACCATGGGAAATTACTACAGGACATCTGTTTCATTGGGTTCTCTCCTGAATCCTCTGCTTTCAATACAATTTCACTTAGTGATCTTCTCAGTTTCCAATTATTCAATCAATCAATAGCACCTGCTAAGTGTCAGACATCATGTTAAGTAAAATTGATTTTTCTATGTTGATGATTCTCAAATCTACCTGCCCTGCCCAACCTCTGTGCTGACATCCAAACTCCCATCTCCAGTTGTCTTTCATACATCCCAAAGCAGATGTACAATAGAAAGTTTCAATTCAACATGTCCCAAACTGAGCTCATTATCTTTATGCCTAAGCCTCCCCCCACCACACACTTACCTTCCCTATTACTCTAGAGGTCAATGCCAATCTCTCATTCCCTCAGGCTCATAACCTAGAAGTCACCCTGGATTCCTCATTAATTTTCAACCCTCATATCCAATCTGTTGCAAGGCTTGTCCACTCCCTCTGTGTAATCCTCTGTTCTCTCCTTTGACAATACCACTATCATGATGTAGTTCCTCATCACCTCATGTCTGGATTACTGCTCATGTTTGCTGGTAGGTTTATCTGCCTCAAATCTCTCCCCACTCCAAGCCATCCTCCATTCAGCCACCAAAGTGATTTTCCTGAAATACACATCTAACCATGTCAATCCCACCCCCTACTCAGTTAAATTCAGAGGCTGTTTGAGATCCAAAGCCCTTCATAACTTTGCCACCTCCTGCCTTTACAATCTACTTTTACCTTATTTTGCCTCCATTTTTCTTTGATCCTATGATGCTAGACTTCTTTCTTTTCCACAAACAATGGCCTCAATATCTCAGCTTGGACATTTTCTGTAGCCATCCTCCATGCCTGGAATATATGCCTTCCTCATCTCTGCCTACTGGTTTTCTGACTTCCTTGAAATCCTGACTAAAAGAGCCAATAAGCTCTTTCCAAATAACTCTTCATTCTGATGCCTTCCCTCTCGTTTATTTCTTATTTCTTCAATCTATAAATTGTTTAATTGTTATTTACCCCATTAAACTGTTATCTCTTTGAAGGCAGGGACTGTCTTTTGTCTTTTTTTATCCTAAGTGTTTAGTACATAGCGGGTACTCAATGAATGCTTAATGACTTCCTGTAATAATCTGCTGTGTCATCACTGTTTTCTCTCTTTTTGAATCATCATATATAAACTTATGATACTTGGCATATCCTGATGATATTCCACTTTCCCACAGTATAATCTACTAGAAAGAAGGAATAGTTTTATTTCTAGCCTTATCTCCTCGGCAACTAATGGTACCTGGCATCATAGTAGGCACTAAATGAATGTTTGTTGGATTATAGAGGACAGGATGAGATGAGATTGGTTGAAATGGGATAGAACTAAATGGGGTAGAGTGGGCTTGGTTGGGTTGGGGTAGAATGGCATGGGTTTGGGGGCCATGGCATGGTAGGCACAGATCTAATATTAGTTCAGGTTGGATATTGGGACAAAATGAGGCCCTTTTGTGTCCCTGAACAAAAGTAGAAGTTTATTTTGCCCAACACAGTACATATATTGTGGTACTTCTTTTCTCTATATAGAAACTCCTTTGGCCAGTAGGTCATGAGGGTTTGACTACACATGTGGTCTCAGGAACCCACTAAGTCTGAGATACATAAACAACTATATGTATCGAGAACCTTTTCTGTACTAGGCCAAGAAGCTACATTAGGGAAGCAGGGGCCAATCAGGTTCAAAGCTGGGAGAGGAAACTAGGGAAGTCAGAGAAACTTTGTCCAGAAAAAGCTGCTCCTATCAGAAGTGGGATAAAATGGGATGTGATGGGACACAACTGGATAGGTTCAGCAGATGATAGCTGATGAATACATACACACACACACACATACACACACACACACACATATATATATATATACATATACATATATATATACATATACATATATATGATAGATAGATAGATAGATTGCTAGAGTCTCTCACAAAAGTACAAAGGGGCCGCAACATTCACAAATGGACGACAAAATCACAGTTCATGGAAAAATGCAAACATATCTTTTGTAGGAACACACTGGCATTTTTAAAAGAGTAAATTCAAAAGTATTTCTATTTATGGTTATGATTGCTCCAAAGAGACTGAAGTTTAACCATCATTGAGGGATTCTAAAAATGAAATTGATTTTCTAGCCTTAAATTAGCAGAAGTAGTGAACAGAGAAATAATCATTCCTCTAATGGCAAAGGGATAAAAACCCAAGAAATGCTACATTCCCAGTGGGCTCTGATAACTAGGGGAGTGAGTTTCTTTTTCCCTTGCAGATTCACTTTTGAAGGGCAAATAAAACCAGTGTCTCTTAAAATTTTTATGGGAACAGATGAGATGTGAGGATCATGGCAAAGACTAGGTTTGGGATACTTGGATTTAAAGTGACAGTTATTCTCTTTTTAAAAGTAGAGTACTTCAGCTCAAGAGAGTTTTCCCTGAGATAATGTGATTTTAAAGAATTGACACAAAGTTGGTACAAATTATTTTTCTTTGAGTAAGAATTCATTTACCAGAATGTCTCTTGAAATTTTCCCAAATTTTCTGGTACTGTCAGAGATTCTCAGGTCACAGAAGGTTTTTGTTTTGTCCTAATAACATTGTCCATTTAGGACAAAAAAATGTTTTCAGAATATGTGCAATGTAGGAAATAGAGCAAGAGCCTTAGAGTCAGAAAGCTATGGGTTCAAGTGCTCCCTAAGCCTCCAGCTATGTGACACTGGTTATGTCACTGACTCTTTCTAGCCTCATGTATGCTTCTAAGGTCTACTCTAGCTCTAAATATATGACTGTATTGAATTCCAATACCTAGAGAATCTAGGGATAGGAGTGCAATTTCATTGGTAAAGGGAACTCTGTAAGGAATAAACAATCACTATCACTGTGTGTTGGCACCTTCTTTGTAACTTATAGTCTTTGACTGTTATGTAGAACACTGACAAAGAAAATTGACTTGCCCAGGGTCACACAGCTAACAAGGGACTGAGGCTGCACTTGAACACTGGATCTCTTAAGTCCAAGATCATATCTCTCTACATCATACAGTGCTGCCTTTCGAGAACAACATGAAACTTTTGCCTACAAACCTTGTTTCATGTTATTGACAACAATTGAGGCCATTCATAGAGAACTCCCACTTTGACCTTTCCCCTAATATCCCATATCTCAAAGGTCTTTGGCCATTCTTTCCGCTTCTCCTATGTCTCAAACGAAGCCTTATCAAGGCTAATCCATTTACGTTTTCAAGAGATTCTGTTCAATACCATCTCTTCTACCAGATTGGCAGCTCTCTCATCCTCACTCTATAATTTATCTCCAATTTTTCCATGTTTAGTAGATCCTTCCCTACTGCTAACAAATGTGCTCACATCTCCTCCATCCTCAAAAGAAAAGCATCATTTTATTCTACCATCCCTGCTAACCATTGTCTCATATCTTTCTCCTTTTTTTTTTTGGAAAAAAAATTCGTTTATTTGTAGCATTCTTTTCTTGTTAAATTGAGTTTTAATTTCTCTCCCTCCCACAACCCCAACACCCACTGTAAAAGCAAGCAAATCAATATCAGTTATAAATGTGAAACCATGCAAACATATTAGCCATATCACAATAATAAGAAGAAAAATAAAGTGAGAAAATTATACTTCAATTTACAATTTACTTCTCTCTCTGGAGTTAGATAGTATTTTTTAAAATCTTGAGTGGTTTGGAATTGACTTGGATCATTGTACTGATCAGAGTAGCCAAATCTTTCACAGTTAATCACCATTACAACATTACTGCTACTGTGCACAATGATCTTCCATTTTCTCACTGCATGTTTCATCAGTTCATCTAGATCTTGCCATGTTTTTCTGAAAACACCCCCTCATTATTTATTATAGCACAATGGTATTCCATCACAATTATACGTCACAACTTGTTCAGCCATTCCCCAATTGATAAGAATCTCCTCAATTTACGATTCTTTGCCATGATGGAAGAGCTACTATAAATGTTTTATGCATATTGGTCCTTTTTCTTTTTCTTGGATCACTTTGGGGTATAGGCGTAGTAGTGGTATTGCTTGGTTACAGGAGATGTATAGTTTTATAGCCCTTTGTGCATAGTTCCATACTGTTCTTTTTTTTTCTTTTAAAATTTTTATTCAATAATATATGTATTTTTAAGTATAATATATAACTGTCCATCATGCCATATATTTCTCCCCATTTCCTCACTGTGGAGGTTGTGGCCAGCTAGTTAATAAAGTTTGCTGGGGAAGGGAGGGGAACCATGGGGCCAAAGTTATCAATGGGTTGAGGTGTTCTTTAGCATGGTTGGACAATTTCACAAGTACACCAAGCTTATTAGTATGCCTATTTTCCCTTATCTCCTCTAGCATTTGTCATTTCTGATTGGTATGCCTCAGAGTTTTTATAATTTGAATTCTCCAATTAATAATGAATTAGAGCATATTTTCATATGACTTTAGATTGCTGTAGTTACTTCTTTTGAAAACTGACTGTCCATATCCTTGGACCATTTATCAATTGGGGAATGTCACTTATTTTTATACATTTGGCTCATTGCTCTATATATTTGAGAAATGAGGCCTTTATCAGAGAAATTTGTGGTAAAAAAAACTTTTGCCATTACTTCATTGTCTATGGTACCTTTTAAGCAAAATAAAGTTTCCCTGATTATCTCTTTTAATTAGGTCGATTTTTGCTTTTGCTTTGTCTGAGATCAGGATTGCTACCTCTGCCTTCTTAATGACAATTGAAATATAATAGATTCTGCTGCAATACTTTAACACTGTGTAACTTTTTCTTTCAAGTATATACCTTTAAAATGACATATTGTTAGATTAAGGTTTATAGTCAATTCTGCTATCCACTCCTGTCTTATGAGTGAGCTCATTCATAGTTGTGATTAGTATATATTTCCTTTGACCCTATTTTCTTTTGTTTATACTTCTCTCTTTTTTCATCCTTCCCCTTACCTCAAAAGTCTACTTACTTATGGGGGGCAGCTAGGTGGCACAGTGGATAAAGCACCAGCCCTGGAGTGAGGAGCACCTGAGTTTAAATCCAGCCTCAGACACTTAACAGTTACTAGATGTGGGACCCTGGGCAAGTCACTTAACCCCAATTGCCTCACAAAAACAAAACAAAAGTCTACTTACTTCTGAGAAACACCTCCCTTAATCTGCCCTCCCCTTTATTACCTTCCCCATATCTTTTATCTTCTCTCCCTCCTATTTCTCTATTTGGTAAAAAACTATATATATATATATATATATAATATATATTTATATTTATATTTTTATACAAAACTGTGCATATATATATATTATTGCCTTTATTGACCAATTCTGATAAAAATGAGGTTCAAGCATTACCTATCCCCCCATTTTGCCCCATCTAGTATAAAAGATTTTCCTTTTTCACCTCTTTATATGAGATTTTATCCCCTTTCTACCTTGCCCTTCCCTCTTCTTCTAGTGCATACCCCTTTCTCACATTTTTGTAAGTTCATTTATTTATTTATTTGGCTATCATTTCAAAATAATTGACTCATACTCAAGCCCTCTGTTTACATAGAATTCTTCTAACTGCACTGGTAATTATTAAGTTCTTAGGAGTTACATATATCATTTTCCAATGCAGTAATATTGATTGTGTAATGGTATTTTCACATTTACTTTTTTATTTTTCTCTTGGGTCTTATATTTGAAAATTAAATTTTCTATTCAACTTTGGTCTTTTCATTAGGAATGTTTGAAAGTCCCCTATTTCATTAAATGTTCATATTCCCCTGAAAGGATTATACTCAGTTTTGCAAATTACATAATTCTTGGTTGTAATTCCATCTCCTCTGCCTTCCATAATATCATAATCCAAGCTTTCTTCTCTTGTAAGGTAGAACCTGCTAAATCTTGTGTGATCCTGATTATTGCTCCATGATATTTAAATTATTTAATTCAGCCTGTTTTCAATATTTTCTCTCTGACTATTATATTTCTGGGAATTTTCATTTTAGAGTATCTTTCAGGAGGTGATCAGTAGATTCCTTCCATTTCTATTTTATTCTCTGCTTCTAGGAAATTAGGGCAGTTTTCTTTGTTAATTTCTTGAAATATAATGTCTAGGATATTTAAAATAATCATGGATTTCAGCTAGTTCAATAATTCTTAAATTATCTCATCTCAATCTATTTTTCAGTTCAGTTGTTTTTTCCAATTAAGTATTTCACATTTTCTTTTATGATTTTAATCTTTTGAACTTATTTTATTATTTTGCAATGTCTATTGGAATCCTTCCCAATTATACCTTTTAAGGAATGATTTTCTTCAGTGAGTTTTTGTATCATTTTTTCCACTGGTCAATTATATTTTTAAGGTGATATGTTCTTCAGTATTTTTGTGCCTCTTTTTTTTTTTGAATAGCATTTTATTTTCCAAACCTGGGTCCAGGGCTGGTGATTTGTGCCTCTTTTAATTAAATTGCTGACTATTTTCATAATTTTTTTTCATCACCCTCATTTCCCCAATTTTTCCTCTACCTCTCTTATTTGATTTTTAAAATCCTTTTAAAGCTTATCCAGAAACTATTAAGTTTCTGCCCAGTTTCCCTCTCTTCTTGGCTTTGTTTCTAGATGTTTCAACGCTGTTAACTTCTTTTGAATTTGTGTTTTGTTCTTCCATGTTAGCATAGTAGCTTTTTATGGTTAAGGTCTTTTTCTGTTGGTTGCTAATTTTCCTGACTATTTCTTGACTTTTAACTTTATAATTAAGTTGGGCTCTGCTCTCAGGATGGGAAAAGGATTGTCTTAATTATCAACTTTTGTGTGTGTGTGTGTGTGTGTTGCTGTTTTCAGAGGTAATTCTGGGGTATCTGTAAGTTATCAGTATTTCCAGGGTGGTATGATCTGGACAGATGTGTCATTACTCTCCTATCATGTGCTCTGGTTTTTTGTTTTGTTTTGTTTTGTTTTGTTTTGTTTTGTTTTTTTCAACACAATGAAACCTTGCTCCCCTGCAACTCCAAGTGCTACATTCCTCTGGGCCCTGGAATTATGACCAGGTCCCATATTTTCCTTCAGCTATAAGTACTAGTGGTCCTTTCTGCCTTAATACTGAGATCAGGGCCTCTGCATTCTTGAGAGGGGCCACGAACATTTTTTTCTTCTCTGAGACTTTAACTAGAACCTTTACTCTCCTTCAATTACAAGCTCTAGTGCTCCCCTTGGCTCTGTAGCTGTGACCTAGCATTGCATATGGGCAATGCAAAAGGGGCCTGCACCTGATGTTAGCAAAGGATTCCCTGTAATCTTTTATTTTTTTTTATCAACTTTCCAAAAAAACCTTATCCTATCCAGGCTGAGAGCTCCTGAAGTTGCTTCTGCTGCTATTGAAACTTCATCCAAAGCCCACTGTTGGTACTGCTTCCTTTTGTGCCCCAGGTCACTCCAGATAGGTCCCCACACTGGTGTCATAGACATCTCCAGCCAACATTCTAAGTTGTATTGGTCAGGAAAGATGTCACATGTTAACCTTTTGTTGGTCTGCCACCCCAAAATTGGATCTGAGGCATTACTTTAAATTTGTTTGGAGAGTAATTTTGGGATAATTCAACTGAGTTGCTGCCTTTTCATCATCTTGGCTCTTATCCAATAATAAAATGTAGAATATACTATTCTGGTATTCTTTTTAGTCATTAGCACAAAGCATGGTCTATGATAAACATTTAACAAATCTCTCTCTCTCTCTCATTAATTGTTTGGTCTACCAATTTAAATATCTATTTGCAAAGTTCAGAGTAGGAAAAAAAAGTTAAAACTTAAAAGGTGACCACAAGGCATACAAGAACTCCATCATCTGTTGATAAGATAACGATTCTTAAGAATTAAAAAAATAGGAAGTCCCTCTCCTCAGCTTCTCTACCACAGTCAATTGTTCTCACTTTATCCCATTTCCTTTCCATTTTATTCTTGTCAAATACAAGTATTTTTTATAGCTAATTCTGAAACTTTTCTGGATTTGGAGATACAAAGGCACTTTTTTATTAATCCAAAATATTTGTGGACCAAGGGAGAAGTAGGTGGAAGGGGGGAACATTTAAAATTCTCTCTTTGTTCTCTGTCAAGTACAGGGCAAGATTTGTGAGTCCTGAATTATGTTGTGGTCTCCTTTACTATTAAAGATTTAGAATCTGATCATATATTCCTCTGTGCATTTATAGCTCTGGACACACACCACAAATTCTCTGTGGGATATAGATAATCTCTGTGAGTTTCACTGACCTCTAGACAGACTGACTGGTTCCTTAGCAAATTCTCTAGCTTTATCACAGGAAGGACAGGTCACATAAATTCTTCCCCACTTACTGTCTTTGCTATTGCCAGCCTAAATAGTCAAATGCAGTTAAAAATAAAATGGGGGAAAATGAATTCCTCTGCTTAATTTCCCAGGTTGGTTCTTGGCTCCTTCTGTAGATGTGCCAGGAGAATGCAAACTTCCTGAGGGCAGAACTGTTTAAATTTTATTTTTCTTTTCTCAGACCCTAACACATTACCTGGTACACAGTAGGAATGCTAAAATGGGTCTTGCTCTAGGCAAGATTTCTGACCTCCTTGCTCCAATTCAATTGTAGAGTTCTTTGTTCTCCCTCCTAGTCAAATTATCTTAAACTTGATCTATGTGGTACACCACCCAGCCAATAGACTGTAAACTCCTTGAGGGCAGGGACAACTTCTCATTCTTATCTTTGTGTCTCTAGTGCCTAGCTCAACACCTTTCACACTAGGGTGCTTAATTGATTTGATTTGAAATGGAAATGGAGAATCCCTATCCTCATTTTGTTTTCCCCCAGGACCACTCAAGAATGGTTAAGAACAACCTATGTTCATCCCACTTGTTCAAATTTCACTCAGTTAATTTTAGAATAGTCTTAGAACTTGTGGAGAAACTAATATCCCTAAAGCAGTGATAGCAATAGGCCTCTGGGAACATTACAGAGACTTATTTTCACCAAAAGGTTAAATTTTTTGAATTTTATGTCAAGAAGAAAAAAACTACTAAGGATCCAACAAAGTTAGCTAGAGGTCAACTGAAGGGATCTACTAGAATTAAGAGGATTGGAAGAAGGTGGAATTTTGGTTGGGAATTAAAGGAAGCCAGGTAGTTGGAGTGGAGGAAACAGAGCACTGAAGTCATTGGGGAGAACCAAAGAGAATTCCCAGAAAGGAGAGAGGTAGTATCTTGTTTGTGGAACAGCCAGGTCAATGTCACTTAATCAAAAGGTATGTGTTGGGGAGTAAAATGTAAGAAGAATGGAAAGGTAAGAGGCGGCTAAGTTATAAAATGCTTTGAATGACAAACAGAACATTTGCACATGTATGTGTATATTTATGTGTGTTTTCTTGAGTATATGAGTATATGTATATCATGTACACATATATTAAACAAATATACGTATGTGTATCTTATGGTTTGTATGTATACACATTTCATGTGTATATGGGCATTTTAAGATACTGTAGATGTGTATGGATGTATAGACATACATGCATATGACAATACACATATGTATGCACATGTATAGTATATGTGCACATATGTCGAGTATTTATGTTATACTGTATTGTGTGTGTTTATATATGCATGTGTGCATGTGTGTGTATATACTTGGAGGTGACATGGATTGGTTCCAAAGGTTGTCATGCCAGGGTGGGAGTGGGGATAAGCTCCCACTCTCTATAAAATGCTCCAATGGTGTGCGTCTCAAATAGCCTCTGAAAACCGAAGCCCAACTCCTGGCCTTCTCGTGGTGGAACTGTTTCCACTAACAGAAGAAGGGGTGAAGGGGAGTCACTGGCACCTTAAAACCAGTCGCTTTGGGCAGGTGGGGCTCATCAGCCTTGGAAGGCAACTCGCCTAGGGGAAGGAACCCTGATTTTAAACCTCTGCTGCCTTGCGGCTATCTCTATATATGGGAAAGGCTTTGGGAGTTAACTCCAAGGAAAAATCAGGAGTCGGAGTCCCTTAGGCAGTTGGATGTTGGACATCACATCCCTCTGGCAACTCCTTTGGTGGCACTGGTGCCAAACTGCATTGGCTCTGCCTCTCTTTTGGATCCACCAGTGTTGCAGAAAGGGAAAACCTGCTGTATGGGCAACAGCTTGTTTTCCATATTGATCTGCCCAGGCCAGCACCCTGGAGAGGACACTCCAGCTCCTCCTCATGGGGTAGATACAACACGGGATGCGGCAGTTACCAGTTATAAGTCACTCAGGAGCTGCAGCTCCCACATCAGACTGCACAGCCACACTGTGGCCCGTGGCTCTTCAGGGCGCTGATCCATGGTCTTCCGGGACTGATGGAGGCCGACTACTAATACTACTACTGATATGGGATCTCAGAACTGAGCTAGCCAAAGTGAAAAAAGCTTCTGCCCATTCTAAGTTAAAGGTTAGTGCCTTAGCAGAAAGGATTTTGCAACATTCCAGCTGAAGAGAGTAGAGTACCAGATAGCCCAGCCACTGACTGAATGTGGAAGAAAGGCTACAGCTACCCATTGAAGAGTGAGCATACTTTGAGTTCATGTTGTCCCTGGAAAAGGGTCCATTGGCCCAGCACCCTGAATTCAAGGCCTTTGCTCATCATTTACTAGCTGTGTGACCCTAGCCAAGTTCTTTAAGCTTCCTGCATCCCAGCTTTGGAAAGTCAGGTTGGAATAATAAGACACAAGCCCTTCAACATGAAACTTCTAGTCTTTTGGGGGATAAAAGGGTGGGACATAACTAACCATATTTAATATGGGAGAGCAGGCAAGACACATGAAAAGTACAAAGTGACATAAGTATCCGGTTGAGAAGAAGAACATTTTCCAAGGAGAGGGAATCAGAGAAAGCTACTGCCTGAAGTAACTGGGCTTTTGAAGCAATTAACTGAGAAATAACATTCTACATAGAAGCATGCATTACAATAGCTTGATGATGTTTCTGGCTGCTCCAAGTCTCTCTTTCCTTCAACCCATCCTTCAGCCACTAAAGAAAGCACAGATTGGACCATGTCATCCTTCTACTCAATCAACTCCAATGGCTCTCTATCGCATTCAGTTTCAAATTCACAATCCTCTGCCTAGCTTTCAAAGACCTTTGTGGCCTCTCTCCCTCATCCATTTTCGTTCATCTTACATTTTATTACCTGCCCACTACTCCTCAGTGCAGTGACACTGGCTTCCTTGATGTTCCAAGAAGAAACTGAATCTCTTAACTCTGGATATTATCTTTCCCTGTTCCCTTTTCTGGAATGTTCTACCTCCTCATCTCCACCTAATGATATCCCTAGCTTCCTTTAAGAGCCAATTAAAATTTCATCTTCCACAAGAAGCCTTTCCAACCCCATCTTAATGTTACTGCCTTCTCTGTTATTTCTTATAGATGTATATCTACATCTATATCTTTCTTTGTAGATATTGTTTGTCATCTCTTCCATCAGATAGTGAGTTGCTTGAAGCAGAGATTATCTTTTTCCTCTTCTGTATCCTTAGTGCTTAGTACAATATCTGTCACATGGAAGAAACTTCAACTTTTAATGATTGATTCATGGTACAGTGAATAGTTATAGAAGAAATAATGAGGGCCTAGGCTTGAGTGGGGAATGTGAAAGACATGAAAGAGGAGAGCAGTGGGGGGGGAAAAACACATGGCAGAATAGAAAGGGTTTTGCCCTTGATTAGATATGGCAGGTGAGAGAAAGAAAGAATTGGAGGGGACAATTGGGATTTGAGTATTTTGTGACTGGGAGAATGATGGAATTATGAAATGGAATAAAAATGGATTTTGGAGAAAATATGCAGTTCATTTTATTGAGCTAGATTAAAGTTTTTAAAACATTTTAAATGATCCAAGTCTTTTCCCCACAACCATCTTTTCCCCATTTATGGACCTATATGATGTGGCTGTAAATCATGATTACCAGGATCATGAGAAAAAATTTCAGGTGACCCAATAAATAGTGATGGAAAGATCACAAAGGGGTTTGTGGCATATTATACATGGTACTTTGAATCATAGGCAGGTATAAATGAAACTAAGAATGAAATGAGTTAACAGAAAAGGTGGTAAACTGTTCATGTAGCAAGATTAAAAAGTGATGGAGGTATAGCTCCAGTTCTGGAATGAGAGAAAAGCAGAGAGTAAAATGACCCGCAGAATGTCTAGATCTTCTGTTGAGGATTTACAAGAAAATGGACACGTGTATCCATTCTACAGTATGAGAAGATTTGGCAAGATCATAATTTGTACCAGTGGAGAGAATACCTACACCCAAGAGATAGCCAATCCATCACAACACTGAATTACTATTTCAGCAGATACCATTTTCACCAATGATGAAGGGAAACTGTTGATTTTCATTTGAGGCTATTGCGTAAGCATTCTTCTGATAAACTGGGGATTTGGGGCCTGGAGAAGAAAAAAGCTGCGTGTCGTCTTAAAGTACTTGAAAAGCTGTCATTTAGAAGAAGAATTCAATGTGTTCTTGATCTCCTTAGGCAGAACTAGGAGGAGGGGGTGGAAGTTTCAAATACAAATTAAGGCTTGAGGGAAGGCATGACTTCTTTATAATTAGAGCCATCCTAAAGTGCACTGGGCTGCATTGAGTGTTAGTTGGTCCCTTCTTATAAGAGGATTTTAAACACAGTAAAGCAGGCCACTTGTCAGTGTCTTATAGAAGAGATATTTTTATTTGTTGGGAGGTGTGGAGGTAGACTAGACCAGATGTCCATGGACAGCCTAACTTTGGATCTTGTGACCAGATGTCCATAGCCAGCCTTTTCTACATTGGATCTTGTGACCAGATGTCCATAGCCAGCCTTTTCTACATTGGATCTTGTGACCAGATGTCCATAGCCAGCCTTTTCTACATTGGATCTTGTGACCAGATGTCCATAGCCAGCCTTTTCTACATTGGATCTTGTGACCAGATGTCTGTGGCCAGTTTTTCCAATCTTGGTCTTGTGATACCTTTTCCCTTTAAGTCTTGGTTTTTAATCCGATTGCTGGATATGATACCAATCATGAAATGGAATCACAAAGAAGATAATTAATGGAATGTCATCATATACCCAGGCTAGAAATGTGCCAAGCTTGCAAACACAGAGAATTTCGATAAGCCAGCAATATCCCAAAGTGACTGTGTCCTCAATATCAGCAGGTATCCTGATTTAGTCATTTTTTAAAAATGCATAATTATCTAGAAACTACTTCCTCAAATCCACATAATTGTCTTCATAATAATGGCAATTGCCTCTATCTGGGAACACTAAAGCCTGTTATTATCATTAACCATACCCACATTAAGTAATTTGTTTTTAAGTACACAAAGCTGTTGAGAGACTTTTCTCCCATATGGCATTCCCCAACTTATTTTTCTTTCACTGTCTTTGAGAATAACACACCTGATTTATTCACTAACTATTTAATTGACAGAATCTCTAAAGGATCTGTTAACCTGGGAGATTATTATAAATGGGTCTGAGTTCACTTGAAAAACCTTAATTACTAACTCATGCATGGACTGATCTACCTGCATGCTAGACCCTACAATGCAACTAGTATCTTGAATGCAACTCAAAAGCTCAGAAGGGGAAGTCTCTTCGTATTCATTGCATAGACAAGGGGTAGGAGACAGGGACGTGGCTTGTGATTTTGTGGATGAAGGGACATTTCAACTGAGGAAAACTCCCACTATTAATGTAGGTCAACAACTTCTCTGCCACATCTTCGAGAAATGCCGAGATCACTGTAAGGTTTAGTGACTGACCAAGTCACTCGGCCATCATGTTATAGTGATGGGACTTGAACTCAGGTCTTCCCAGCTCAAGACCAGTTCTCAACTACATGTAGTTAGGGCCTAAATTGACAGGCTGTACATCTCGCTTCTTGCCACAGTTAAAACATGGACATTTTTTTTTCATTAGGGATGGTGAGAATGATCAATTTTCATGATATGATTGCAGATTTCCTACCTCTCCTTTCAAACCCAACTCAAACACCCCATCCTCCATGACACCTTTCCTCGGTGCTCAGCTGGTGACAACATTATCCCTTAGACTTTATATATCATGTTGTTTTTCATGTCTTTGATATGTTTGGTTCTGTTTTATTTAAAAAAACCCAAACTTTTTGTTGATGCCTTTTTGTTTTTAGATCACATTCATTTCTAAATACATCCCTCTTGCCCCACTTTCCAACCGTTTCTTTTCTCTTACAAATTTACTGGGGGGAACAAGGTGTGTGTGTGTGTGTGTGTGTGTGTGTGTGTGTGTGTGTGTGTGTGTGTGTGTGTGTGTGTGAGAGAGAGAGAGAGAGAGAGAGAGAGAGAGAGAGAGAGAGAGAGAGAGAGAGAGAGATTCAAGGAGCCTCTGGTCTCTCTTCATTAGACGAAGATTATAAAATAAAAGGAAAATAGTTCATCAAACCAGAACATAATTTGAATCTGATATGATATGTACATCCTTAGTTTCCCACTTCTGAAATGTAGAAATGAAGCTACATTTTCCCAATTCTACTCAGGAGTCAAGCTTGACCATCATGATTATATATTATATAATTTCCTTTTATTCTTTCCCTTTACATTTTCTATAATCTAGAGTCAAGTCAATAAACTTTTCTTAAGAGCAGCTAGATACTATGTTATGTGCCAGGGATTCAAATACGGAAAAGACAGTCCCTGCCATCAAGGAACTAACAATTTAGAGGTTCAGTTTATAGAATGTTAAACTTATAATGAGGGAGACTTAGATTTTTATTTTTTTCCTCTTGACCTAATTTTTTCTTCTTTAAAATGAGGAGCTTGGTCTAGATGAACTCTGTGGTCCCTTCGAATTTTAAAACTATGTTCCCATGAAATCCCCACATGACCACAGTCTTACTGCTGGATGTTGCATAGTGCATGTATCAAGCAGATGCTCGAAAACCTCAGCCCTATAATCAACTCTGTCCAGAGCATCTGGCAACATTTTAATGTTTCTATGGAGAACACTGCAGAGGAAGAGCTTCAAAGCTGCTGCATTTTGTACTACCCAAATTCATTCAACCATAAAGGGGAGATAGCGCTACCCAAGCTAGATACACCAGTGATAGTGAGAACTGGGATCTAGATGCCTTAGGACTTACTTGGATGACATATTTATATTAATAAATATAAGACCGTTTGAGGAAGGAGAGAGTATTGAATATTGGAAGGATCAGTAAAGGCTCTTCACAAAAGGTGGTAACTGAATTGACCCTTGAAGGAAGCTAAACGTCCTCTGAGGCAGAGGGGGGATATCTGTGTTAAGGGTTTTGAGGGGATGCCTTCTAGTAATAGAAGACAGTATATACAAAGACCCAGAGGGTGCATATGACAGGAGGAATTTAGGGAATAGCAACGAGGCCTGTTTGGCTGGAATATAGAGCATGTGAAGGGGTCTGAAGTCAAGTAAGTCTGTAAAGGTAGTGTAGACCCACACTGAAATAAAGGGCATTAAATGTCAAGCAGAAGAGTTTGTACCTTATCCCAGAGTCACTAGGATGTTAACAATAGGCAACATTAACTCTACTAGCATAATCGTTTTCAAGCTGAATTTATAAGTAATAAACAATGGAGATGATTTCATTTTGAAAAATCCTCAGATAATCCTGTTTCATAACTTACTGGACCCGTGGTTTCTTTAAAAACCCTTTCCTTCTAAAGCCCACTTATGCTATCTAATCTAATTATAACCCCCTGCCTATTTCATGGGGAGATTTCTCACTAATTAAGCACTAGAGACCAATGGGATTGAGGCCAGGTCTACCTCATCTTCATTCTCACAGGCGGGTAGGCACAGCAGCAATCACTGAGTGCTGCTACTGAGCACTGCTAACTAAATGGGAAGAGAGAAGTCACTAGGATCTATTTTCTCCCCGCCAGTCACTCACTCAGCACATTCTATAAGCAGTAGGCTGGTTCTTTAAAACCAGAATTTCCATCACCATGTCTGAGGATGCCCTAAATCTATTTTTCAGCACAACAAAAAGTGGAAATGTTGGGGGAGGGGGGGAACAGTGACAGATCGATCTGAGAAGATATTGTATAAAAAACCAGAAAGAACAAGTCCTTTAAGTATGTACAAAACTGGCTCCAGCACCCCAGATGATTTACCTGAGGAGTGGCTAGTTACTTCCCCCTCCTACTAATGGAAGCAGCTAAATTGTGTCTGAAGTTGATTTGGGCTCTCACTGTTCAATTACACCCCCTGCTAATAGATTCTTAGCAAATGACTATTTGGAGGGTTAACCATTTTGAGAAGATGCCCATGAATACCTGGGTTATCCTGTCACTTTAATAAAACAGGAGGTCCCTGCAGGAAGAGAGAAAAACACCACCATTACCACCATCACATTCCTGTTCCCCCCCACCCCCCAAGAGGAACAGAAGTGTCCTTGAGTGACTGAGATGGGTGGTTAAGCCACCTGCCCAAGCACTTTATAAATCATTTCACAGGTAGCTGATCAGAACAATGATAGGCCAATAGAGCTTTTAAATGCTCATCATCAGTGGGAAAGAAAAACTGGTGTGTTTCCAATTACTAGTACCTTTATAAATGCAATTTCTGAAAAGAAAAGGAATGAACAATGGGTTATAGGATGGGGGGATATCAGTTTATGTGCAATGGAATATCTAGAATTTACAGGTTATAAATGTTATATTTTAAAGTTATATTTATATAAAACTATACAGATATATTTGATTCATTGATTCATTCATTGATTCATTCATTTATTTGAAGCTATAGAGTTATATATAATTCAACCCCATCCTTTTTTTCCTAGAAAAGGTAGCCAGAGAGCAGCCTAAAAGCTGGACAGATTTGGCCTCCTGACACTGTCTCTGTGAATATGTCACCCTTGGCAAGTCATTTAATACCTCCCAGTCTTGATTTCCCATTTGCAAAATCAGGTGGGTATTGTATATGACTTTAATGGTCCTTGGAGTACAAAACTATGAGCCTATAAATTGAACCCCAATGAGGAAAGTGACTTAGTCAAGGTCCCATAGATAGTATGTGGTGAAGTTAAGATTTAAACCCAGACCTAATTAAAAGCCCAGTGCTTTAATCATTCCACTACACTAAGTTCTACACAATGGCCAGCAACATTCACAATACCGACATTGTAAAAGAGGAAGAGGAAGGAATTCTTTCGCCCTCCCCCAACCTCCACCTCCAACTGGAGGATTTATTACTGTTATAACAGGCAATTATCTGAATGATAACTTGTTATAGATTTAATCTCACACTGCTGATTCCTTCCTTTGAGTTTCTTTTTGTTCTCTCTCTCTCTCATCCACCCCTTTCTGCACCAGCCTTGGAAGCCCCAATTGTGTCCTTTAGAGTTTAGCCTGGTGAGAATGTCAGTATACTTAAGTACCTTCAAACATTAATTTAATGAACATTTTAATTTACTTTAATGCAATTTAGAGTGAAGATTTTGTCCAAAAATGTGAGTTGGAAGGGATTCTAGAGGACATCCAGTGTAAGAAATGTTAGTAATTCCCTCTCCGTTTGGGGGCAGGCATCTATTTTACAAAAGCTGCTTCTCCTTGCCTTCTCTCTTTAGGCAACTGTTACCATTCACAAGACCACAAATCCATTTATTTTTGCTTCTGTCAGTAGTTGGGAACATATGCGGGCCAGGTTCTGAAAGCTTTAGAAGTGATATCACATGGGTCCAGCAGATGGAGGTGCCGCATAGTACAAGAAAACTCTCAGGCAAAATAAATAGTATAAGATACTTCATGAGTTACAGAGCAAGATATGAGAATATTATTCCTTTGGGGAGGTACCATAGAGAGGAAAGCCAAAGGTTTGTATTTTTTACCTCTGGTGAAATCACTCACACAAACAAATTCTGATCGTGTTTGTCTAACCATACTTCTGACCCTTTTCAGAGATGAGGCATTGGTAAATTGGTCTTTTGCTTCATAGTGATTTGTCAAACAATGAAACAGAAAAGCATGTTAGTTTCACAGTCATTCGCATATCAGGTGACATTTCTACCATAGGTCTTCTCTTCTTAAGTAATAATAACACAGTAATAAAACAAACTAAACCAACCAATCAAACAAACAACTCAAGACAGCCAAGAGAAATAAAACTGTTGTTATATTAACAGAGATCTATTTCTTATAGTGTCGTCAATGTTTTATTAAGCAATGACCCTCCTGATATAAGTGTTTTCTGTTTTCATTGCTGCCTTGAAATGTATTCATAGAAAGGGAATAAAGGAGTAGGATTTTTATTTATTTATTTTTATTTTGTGTCTGATTGGTTTCTGCTTTGTCCTTGAGAAGGGTACTTTTGTCACATGAATGAAGAATTGAAGAATATGTGGCCCCCAAGCTGACAGCTCTTTGTCTTGTCACTAGCATTCAAGTGGATATCCAAAGATGGGAAGATGAGTGTCCTCTAAGACACTGGTCTCCAAAGAAAAGGTTAGTGCTAGATAACAAGGAGGTGTGGCATGAGCCAATCAGAGGGTGGGAAGATGGGTCATATCCCCACCTTCTCCATGCTAGCTAGGACTGGGTTTTATCACCAAAACAACTACATATATGCTCATGCCACGTCACTCCCCATTTCTACTACTTTCCTCCACTGGTCAATCTCCCAAACTCCCCTTTTCTCTGTCAAGTGTTGGCCCCTCAAAATAGTAATAACCTAATTGTGCTATCTGGACACCCACAGCAGCAACTGTCCAAGGACTGATGGAAAAGAATTCTAAACTCCTCCCCCAATATACTCACCCTTGTTTCCACCATTATCTCATTATTGCAGCAGCTGCCCCTAGGAGGGTGGACTTTTATCAGTGGTAGCGACTAAGAGCCCATCATCTCCCCTTTTCTTTTTGAGTGGGTCAGTCACACAGAATAAGCAGGCAAAAATGGGTTTCAATATATCACTGAATTCAATACATTACATGCTCCTTAAACCTTACCCCTTCCATACTTCCTCATTTCTGTGGAGGGTTCCCTAATTCTTCCAGTCACTCAGGTTCACAACCTTGGAGTTTTCCTAGATGTCTCTTTCTCTTTCACCCCACATCCTATCAGTAGCCAAATATTGTCATCCCCTCATTTATTGACTTTTTTTTTCTTTTTAGGAACTACCTTACTCCATGTGCACATCACCTTCCCCTTGCACTAACAGATGTCTCCATGTCAACCACCTCCCCTCCTCTCAACAAACCCCAGTGGCTTTTAGGATTGAATGCACAATCCTTTGTAAGGGGCCAGGGGCTCCCTATCAACTCCAGGTTTAAATATTACTTCATTTTTATCTCATCCATATTCATTTAAAAATGCACCACATTTATAATATACTCAATTATAAATATAGTAGAATATTTATGGAATTTTAAAATACTCAATTATATATGTTTTGGAGGTACAGTTTTCTCACAGGGGTGGGTAACCAAAAAAAAAAATTGACCACACCACGCTAAGTAGTCCGGGACTTATAGAGAGATAGATTTCTGCTATAGGCTGTGGAAAAATATTCCCCAAATCTAAAATTGTTCTGGATATTCTAGACTGGGACTTTTTAAACTTTGTTTACTCATGACTCCTTTTGGCCCAGAAAATTTTTATGCAAATCAAACATTTACTGCCATTTTTTTTATAACTCCCACATTCAGTTACATGATTCCATATAAGGTTGTTTCACACAGTTTAAGAAGCTTTGGTCTAGCCCAACTGCTTCATTTTACAGATAAGAAAACTGAGTTATAGTGAAGTTAAATGATGTCACAGAGATCACAAAGTCAGTCTCAGATCCAGCATCTGAACCCAGGTTAATTGACTCCATATTCATCATCTTTTCAGTATTCCATACTCCTCATCTAGATCAGCCATATTGTTTTACATTCAGGGAAAGTAAGCCCTAGAGAAGTAAAGTAGGTTGACTGATGTATAGAAGTAGAAAGTCAATGAGTGAAAATCTGTAACTATGTCTTCCATACTTCAAACTCAACACTTTCTTCACTACATTATAGTGCTTTAACCTAGAAAGCATTGACTAAGAATCCATAATTTCAATATCAAGAGTTTCCCAAGGGTTCAGTTCCCTATTCCTGACTTCTTCTTCTTCTTCTTCTTCTTCTTCTTCTTCTTCTTCTTCTTCTTCTTCTTCTTCTTCTTCTTCTTCTTCTTCTTCTTCGCAATGGGGGTTAAATGACTTGCCCAGGGTGTTTGAGGCCAGATTTGAACTCAGGTCCTCCCGAATTCAGGGCCAGTGTTTTATCCATTGCACCACCAGCTGCCCCTGACCTTTTCTTTTTTATATCAGGTTGGTAAGGAAAATTCTTCTTGACAAAGGACCTAAAGTCAAGTGGGCTTCTTAAATTACCTTGAAATTTATGTGGAAAAAGAATATGTGGAATCATTCTCCACATTTATCTACCTAGAAATACATAAAATAGAACTGATGAACCACTGCTCTCTAATCCCACAAATTTTTGTCAAGATACCCCATAGATTATAAACTCCTTGGGAACAGGAAAGAATTTGCCTTTTTAATGATTATCCCCTATGCACCTGGCACACAGTAAGAAAATTTAAGTCATAGTAGACACCTAAGAAACTCAGGCTAATTTATGGACTGATACTCAACTAGTTGACTAGCATTTATGTTTTGGTTTTGTTCTTCCTCTTTGTATCTCTAATGTTTAGCACAGTACCTGGAGCATGGTAAGTTCTCCATAAATACTGATTGACTTATACTCCATGTCAGTCACTACAATGAAAAAAACCCCAAATCAAGATCCTCCCTGTCCTCAAGGTACTTTGACTCTACTTGCAGCTACTGGGCTTGGGCAGGTCTGCATGTATATATTATGGTTATGTATACACATACATCTTTAGGTATATGTACACGTATAGATATGTCTAATTGATCACATATGTTGATGTGCATATACAAATAGTCATGTATTCCAAATGATCAAAGATTTAAAGCTGAAAGGGGACCTTAGAGATTAACAAACCAACCCCCTTATTTTACATATGAAGTAAATTCAGTTATAGAGAAATGAGGCCCCCTTACCTGGGTCACACAGCTAATAAAGGACAGATGTGTGTTTCCGTCTCAGTCTAACTCTTTGAAGAAAACTGAAGCAGCCTGTATAAATCAGGACAATTTTCCTCCAGGACAGGGTCATTAAGGACACTTTCTCACATTTGAGTAATCTTAACTGTTTCACTATCATGACTCACACCCCTCCCTGTTTGTTTTTTCAATCTATTCAATCAAGCTAAGCCAGTGACAGAGACTAGAACTTGGAGTCCAAAGACTTGAATCCCAATTCTGGCTCTCCCTCTTCCCACCCACGGGACCAGACAATTCCTGTAAACTCTCTGGGCCTCAGTTTTTGCGTCTGTGAAGTAAGAGGTTAAGACTTTTTTGAGTATTAAGGACCTTCCCATTTCCCATATCTGGCCATATGACCCTCAGTCCCAATGATCTCATTAGCTTAGAGGAGAACAAAAGGAGTCATCATTTACCCAAACTACTGTAGATTCCCAACACATTGTTGTGTTGTCCCCAAATGGAAAAAGAAAGCCTATAGATGAGCATTGTTCCATAGGCAGTTTTCTTTTGTCAAAGTCTGGAGAGAAGTGGCTCTGGTGGGCAGGAAAGAAAGGTTAACTTTTTTTTTTCAATATCCAGGATGATCAGTCATTTATTGGGCATGTCTCTTGTGAACTTTATAATGTCACTCTGTCGCAGAGGCAAGAAGGAAAATAAGACCCTGAATAACTTTATTCAAGAGGATAGTGAATTCTCGAGAAATCAGCCCTCTTTCATTTAGACTAATCTAGCTTTGGACAACATGGATTTTAGAAATCTTTGAGATTTAGGAACAAATGAACTACTCTGGCTTTTAGGCCTTCTGTTATCAGGTTTTTCCAGTAGGCTCAGAGGGTACCTCTGTTTCTACGTTATGGTTGAAAGCTATGGCCTCAGACAATTTTTGGATCAGCTAGGTGGCACAGTGGTGAGAGCCCTGGCCCTGGAGTCAGCAGGACATGAGTCCTCACTTGCTATCTGTCTGACAAGTCACTTAACCCTGATTGCCTCAAACATCTGGGGCCATCTCCAGTCATCCTGATATATATTTTACTAATGGACCCAGATTGCTCTGGAGGAGAAAGTGAGGCTGGTGACACTGCACAGCCCTCCCTCACTTAAATCCAATTCACTGCAATTCATGACATCACCTCCCAAGGTCTCAGGGGTCATAAGATCCCAAATATTTAGAAATGAATGACAAAGTAGAATAGCACTCCCCACCTCTTAACCCCTTCATAGGTCTTTAAACAAAGGCTGGATCACTACCTGTTAGGTGTAATTTAGAATGCCTTTTTGATTAGATGTGTGTTAGAGTGGATGGACACTGAAGTCCCTTGCACCTATGACATTCAATGATTCTCTTGCTATTTGATCAACAATATGCCAATTTAATTTCCTAGATATTATGGCTCCTTGTAGGACTGGATGCATTAGCTGTTTGAACTTAGGTGAATCACTTCCCTAACAATAGTCTTTCTTCTAACTCCAAATCTAAGATCAATCAATCAATCAACCAATGAAAAAAATCATTTAAGTCCTCACTATGAAGGAATTGGGGACATTTAATATGAAAGAAGAGAAGATTGAAACAAGATATGAAAGCATGAAGGCTGTCTTTGAGAATTTGAAGACCTATCCTATAAAGGATGGAGCAGCCTTGTTCTTCTTAGAAGCTCCAAGTAACATTTTTTTAAATGGACAAAATTTGCAGAGACTGATTTAAGTTTGATCTAAGGGTAAAGACCAAATTACTTAATGATCTTAATGATGAGAACCTCCATGAAATGGGACTTGACTACCTCAAAAAATAAAAGAACCCATTGTCTCCCATGGAGATCCTCAAGAAGAGGACTGATGACCATTTATCAATGTGTGTTGACTTTAATGGCTGTTGAAATCACGCCCCATTCCTCAATTCCATGTTTTATATGTGTATGTGTTTCTCATTGGAGTTACATTTTGGGTACAGGGTATCCCTATAATTGCCAAGATTTAATTTTTCAAGGAACTCTATATACATAAGTAATATTTATATTATTGATAACAATATAAAATAATAAATATACACATATCCCACTGCCTAAAGAGAAATAAATGACATTCTGAATATTGGTATGTTGTCTTTATCAATTAATGCCTGATTCAATTCAAAGAAGAAAAGGAACTTTGAATGGTTTTGTCTCGAAAAAAACAATGATGATTTTGGAAAAAAAGTCAGAAAATAGGTTGAAACTCTACTGACAAGATAGAAAAAAAATAAACTGAAACAAGAAAATTTCAATTAGATCATCTTTTTAACATAATAAAATCACCATGTTCTGTCCTTCTTTTCCCTTCCTTCCTTCCTTCCTTCTTTACTTCCTTCCTTCCTTCTTTACTTCCTTCCTTCCCTCCCTCCCTTCCTCCCTCCCCCTTCCATCCTTCCTTCCTTCCATGCATCTGTCCTTCCTTCCTTCCTTTCTTTTCATTTGACTTTTTTATCTTCAAAATGCTAAAGTGATTTTCTGAAAGTGCAGGTCTGACCATGTCACTCCTCTACTCATCATTGCCAGTGGCTCCCTATTGCCTTCAGGAGGAAATACAAGCTGCTCCATTTGGCTTTTGAAGTCCATTGTAACCTGGTTCTAAGCCACCCTTCCAATCTTAGTATATTCTTTACTGCCAATGGCAGATTCTCTATGCTAGCAGGATTGGCTTTTCTGCTTTTCTTCACACACAATTCTGCATCTTCTGTCTCTGGACCTTTGTTTTGGTGGTCTGCCATGTTGGGGATTCTGTCTCTGCCTCCTGAATTCCCTTTTCCTTCAAGAGTAAGATCAAACACCACTTTCTACATGATGCTTTTGGCCATGTGGCCTTTTCACCCTGGAAGCTTCTTCCACTCTGTGGCCCCTTCTTTCATTGGTTAGTTCTTCCAGGAACCTCCATGTTCGGAGATGGCTCAAGTCAGCTATGCTCACTCCTCTGTTCTTTGCCCGGTGACCTCCCTCCCCCCATTCTCTGGACTTTGTCCCCTCCCATATCTTCTTAGCCCTCATTTATGTTTTATCTCCTTTTATTAGAATGTAAGCTCCCTGAGGGAGGGAGGGGAATATTATCTTTCTTTTTGCTTGCATTTCTACCCACAATATTTGGCATATAATAAATATGTAATAAATGCTCATCGATTGGATTTGACTTGAAGCCTTTCCTGATTATGCCATCTGTTAGTGCCCTCTCTTTTCCAACTACCTTGCATTTATTTAGTAAATACTTAACCATGTAAATGTCCTTTGTGTTTCCTGCTGCAATGATCCTCCTCATGTCTCTCTGCAATAGAATATAAGCTCCAGGAAGAAAAGGAAGTTCCATTGTACCATTTTTATCCCTAGGACCCAGCAAAATGCCTGAGACTCAGTAGATGCTTCCTAAATGCTTTTTAGATTGACTGCTTGATTATCTGAGGCTTAAAAGCACAGTCTGAATATATCCAGTGGTGGGTTTGACCTACTCACAGTATTGTACAGTGGGAGAAGTGGGTGAAGGGTGAGGACCTGGATTAAAAAAATAGTTCATTTCTTCAATTGAAATTGTAATAATTTTTGAAAATGTAACCCATGATTTTGGTGGTATAAAAACTGTTTTAACATATTTTTAAAGAGTGTAAGGAGCTTCTCATTTGGGTCAGGTTATAACACTATGATGTAAGAGTTCCTTCAAATTATGCTCACTTTATACTTGATGAACTACAATAACAACAACAAAAAGAATGAACTTATTTATTTAGGGTCATGCCTCTAGTTAGTTTTGGAGGAAAAATTTGAACCCAGGAGATTTTTTACTTCGGGTCTAGTACTTCTGTCCACTCTTATGTCGCTTCTCTGACATGACCATCCTGATTTATAAATGCCAACACCACATTGTATATGAAAATCATATTTGTTTCCAGGCCCAGCAAGCCATTTAAAATGTTTATTTCAGGGCTGTTAAGTGAAAGGAAAATTAGACTTCATCCATTTGGCCCCATGCAAGAGACATGAACCATTGGGTGAAAGTTGAAGATGGTTAGATTTAAGCTTGGTATCATAGGATCATAACAATTAGCGCTGGAAGGGATTTTAGAAAACATCTAGGACAGTCTCCTAATTGTTACAGATAAGGAAACTGAGGGAGAGAGATGTGAAGTGACTTGACTTGGTCATTTTCTCTGGCTGCTCTCGATCCTTTCTTTCCTGTACCTTCCTTTAAGTCTCAACTAAAATGCCACTTTCCTCCAGAAAACCTTTCCTTATCCCTGTTTTATTCTCATGCCTTTCCTTTCTACATTATTTCTGTTTTTATCCTATATATATATATATATATATATATATATATATATATATATATATATATATATATATATATATATATCTTGTTCATATTTGTTTGCTTGTCTCTCCCATTTGGTTGGGAGCTTCTCTGTATCCCCAGCATTAAGCGCAGTAGCTGGCCCATGGTAGGGACTTAATAAATGTTACCTATTGACTGACTGAGTGACACAGGGTCCTTGACCCCAAATTCAGGATTAGTATGTTCTCACCATCCTGCTTTCAAGTAATGAGAGACATTAAAAATTAAACAAAATACCATGAGAATCATCTTCAACAAAGAATTACTAAACATTTACTATGTGCCAAGTACTGTGAAGCAACTGCTTAGTCCTTGGTGGTAGTCCTCAAGCAAAAGCAAGAGGTCCATTTGTCGGGCATTTAATAAAGGATCTTCTTGGACAAATGTGGGTTGGACTGGATGCTCTCAGTTCATCCTTGGCGAATTAGGTTATTAAGTTCATTCTACATTATTTGACATTCACTCCCTGAATTTACTAATGAATTTAAGTGAATATTCCTGATTTATACATTATCTTTGGGATGTTTACCTGAATAAGCAGTATTATAGAGTAGACACTAGATGGGGTAGGTGACTATGCTTATACACAGGAAGACACGGTTAAATCCCACCCCCGACACTCACTAGCTTTGTGACTGCGACCAGATTCCTTCACCTCTGAGGGTCTTCATGAAACTCCTGGGAATTTGCCTACTTATGAATAGCTATGTCTATGATTAAAGAAGCTTGCACCCTGGGAGTTCTCTGTGCTGAGCAAATCACAGTCCTTGTGCATGTGTACCACTTTATTTATCTCCTTGGAAATTGTCTCTGTACTTAATTCTGTCAAAGTCTTTGTCTCTCAAATATCCAGATATGGGAGATCTTGATGATTACCCTCATTCAGTCCCTCAGAACTTCTTTCTTAGATTATTGCAATACCCTTCTAACTGATGACCTGCCATAAGCCTTCCCACACTTGATTCCATGCTCCAAATGGAGCTGCCAAAATGATTTAACTTGCATAGTGGATCTAAAGCCAGTCTGGGGAGTAAGGAAGATTTGGATTCAAGCTTGGTCTCAGACATATATGTGCTGTATGCTCCTAGGCAAGACTTGTGCATAGGAGCCACCCTTTTTGCCCCTAATGCAACACTCAATAAATGCCTGTGATTTCCTGCTACCTCTACAATTATTTAGAGCTTTTTATAGCATGATTCATTCCTGGTTTTCTAGTTTTTTGACTATTTCCATCCATGAATGCTACAGTATAGCAAATGGGGTCTGCTTGCTAATTTTTTTCATGCATGGCCCTTCCTCTTTTGTCTCCATTCCTTTGCACTGGTTGCTCCCGATGCATCAAATCTTCTCCTATGTCTCTCTTCTTAGAATTTCAGGATTCCTTCAAGATTCAGTTCAAAATGCACCTTGTAGAGGAGATGATTTCTAATGTTTGCAGCTGTTAGTGCCTTCCCTACTAAAGTTACCATCCAATTGCTTTGAGTATTTGGGCAAATTTCTCATTTATGCAGATGTCTCCCCAATTAGCATGCCAACTCACTGAGGACGTGAGCTTATTTGTCTTTGTACCTGCAATGGAGATCCCAGTTCCTGGAACATAATGAGCATTTAATAAATGCTTCTCAGCTAAATAATAATAATAATTGATGAACAGAATCATAGTTTTAGAACTGAAAGAGATTTCGGAGACGATCTAGTCTAAGGCCTTCATTTTCTGTATTTGGAAACTCAGAACTACTGAAGTTAAGTGATTTGCCTGAGGCCATGTAGTTAGTTAAATGTCAGAGGTGTTCTCTGATTCCAGGTAGTGACAGGCCCACCAGGTATGAACTTCACTAGCTTCAAGATTCAGTCTTCTTTCCACTGTACTATGGAGCATCTGAAGATCACTGTCTTTGTCGCTATAAACTCACTTCAGAGAATTTGTAACTGTTCTGTAAAATCATACTCCAAACTTACAAGTCATTTTCACTCAAGTCAGCCTCTTTAGTTTCCTTGTTTTCTATTGGGTTGTCACAATGGGCTACAGAATACAAATGCTACTCATTCAACTTCTCAACTATTTCTTTAATTAAATTACATGCAGGTTAAGTAGGGAACAGAAAATTGGATTTTTAAAATGAGTTCAACTTTACTGACTTTTGTTGCTTTTCTAATTTTCCCCCTATTTTGTCTCATTTTCTTTATTTTTATATAGTGACAAGAGATTTGAAGAGATGGATGTCCAGAAAAATCTCATCCCATTCTCAGAGCAGCCACTAATAACCTCTTTATGCTTAAGTGAACTCGCTTCCTCTGTCATTTGGATGCTATGAGACTCAACGACTATCTGCAAATTACCTTAAAATTCCTACAGGAATTAAGTATAGTCAGAGCATGGTGCCATGGCTTACTATTATCCCTCATTAGAGAAGCAATTAACAAACAACTGTTAAGCACCTACAAGGAGACACTGCTGAGGATAAATAAGAAAATAGATGAAATCAGTTCCTGCCTCAAGGAGCTTACACTCTAATGTAGTATAATGGTAGCCAGCCTTCAGAGTCTTGGATGTACACTGACTGTGTACCCTTGGGAAAAACACTCACCCTCTCAATGCTATAGGAAACTCTCCAAGTTTATAAATTGTAAAGAATTTATTGGCCTGTATTGGGAGGGACTTTTTTGTCTAGAAGTTCCCTATTAATAAAATACAGGTCTACTCCCTAACACTTTAGAGAGGTTTCTAAACTTGATTGTCATTACAATAGCATTTTGGGTGAGAGTTGTATGTCTGACTTCTAAAAATAATACAGGGCTTGCTAAAGAAGCTCATGTATATCCATTTAATAGAAGTGCTACTTGAGTAGAATAAGCATTTCAGGATGAAGGGTGTCTCTTGCACTCAATCAACAATTATTTTATTTTATTTTATTTTATTTTGGTGAGGCAATTGGGGTTAAGTGACTCACCTAGGGTCACACAGCTAGTAAATGTCAAGTGCCTGAGGCCGGACTTGAATTCAGGTCCTCCTGACTCCAGGGCTAGAGCTCTATCCACTGTACCACCTAGCTTCCCCTAACCAATAATTCTTAATGTCATTACAATGGAAAACTGTTATTCTTTTTCCATAATATTAGCTGTGCATATTTTAAATGGAATATGCACAGTAGTATAATGGACCCAGTGTTACATTTTGGGCCACAAGTACTAGATAGTGGAAGAGTGGCTGGAGAACAGTTTTTTTTTTTTTTCCTGAAAAAAGATCTAGAGGTTTCAGTGGATCACTGACTCAATATGAGTCAACAGTATTATATGATGCCCAAGGAAATGAATGTATTCTTGGGAAGCAATAAGTGAAGAACAGTGTCTGGGATTAGGAAGGGGGTTTCACTGTACCATGCCCAAGGAAGACAACATCTTTAAAAGTGTAATTAGTTACGGATGCTACAGTTTATGAAGGGCATTGATGATCTGCATGTACCCAGAGGAGGGTGACTAGATTGCTGAGTTTGTGCCAAACGAAGATGGGCTGAAATAAGTGATTATGTTTAGGTTGAAAGAGAGAAAGCTTAGTAGGGACCAGATGGTTATTTTCAAGTATTTGAAAGACTACTTTATGAAAGATATGCGACTTCCTCCTGGCCCCACAAGGAAGTCTCAGAAGCAGTAGGTATAAGGTTCAAAGAAGACGATTTAGGCTTGAGGTAAGAAAACAACAACAGAAAACAACTATATAATAATTAGTGCTATCTAAGAGCATCTCAAGAGGGAGTAGCTTTCCACCTATTGGAGTTCTTTAAACAAAGACTAGATGAACTGTGGTCAGGGATAGTGTAAAAACAATTCTTTTTCAGGGATTAATTGGCCTTGGGTGCCCTCCCATTCTGAAAGTCTATGATCCTGTCAATCAAGCATACCATCCCTTTCAGAAATTCACAAAGTAGAGCCTAAAGTCAATGCAAATTCAGGTGGGTTCTTCTTCCCTTTCACAGCTATCTATTCTGTGTCATGTTTTAAGTAGTACATTCTGAAACTTTCCAATCCGTAGACAATATGCAAATTGAATTGTCCTTAAAATAATCATCTGACCCAATGGTACAATAAATGGCAAAGGTCAATATCATACAAAATGCATCAGGTGGACAAGATCAAAACCCATACTCATCACTTTAGTTATCCTATGGATATAGGAACACTTGTTTGAATTCAAGGTTTTCTTTCAATAGTTGGGAATGTCAACTCAACTTACTGGAGGATCAGCATCTTGAGCAAAAACAGTAGTTATTAGCGTGCCCTTGACTGCATCTGGAGCCACCATCCCTTTGTAGAGATGTTTGGAAAACACCGGAGGATAATCGTTCATATCCTGTAAAACAAAATTTGTAGTTGAGTCCAAACCAGGTTAGAAAGGAAGTAGCAATGGCTCGTTCAGCCTCTACCTATTCACTCTTTTTGGATTATAGAACCCATTTGCCACTGTCAGCTTCTTGTACTCAATTCCATTATTTTCACATCAGTTTGGAACCCAAGAGGATATGGCCAGATTCCCCATACAATTTTAATGTGTGAGATAGCAACAGAAGGCAATTCAGCTTCTAAACACAATCTGTCACCCAGGAAAAGAAAACCCTGAGAATCTTGTGACAAAAACTTCCTTAGATGCTTCCAATCACATGGCTTAAAAGTTCTAAGTCATTAAAGGACTTTGAATATCTGTTTCAAAAAATGCTAAGCCGGGAGATAGGTGATTAAAAGCAACATCAACAACTTGGGAAAACCCTCCTCATTGGTTTTGTTGAAATAGGAAATTTTTTATCCAGTGATCAAAAAGGTCATTGTTAGACATCAACAAAAGAAAGATAAGTATTCACTGATTAATTAAATAATCGATAGGCACTGGATATGCACTAACTATATTTTAGGCACAGTACTGAGCTCTGAAGATACCACAGAAATAAAGAATGTTACCCCTCCCCTTAAGGAACATACACTCTAATGGAAGAGAGAATACATGCATATACAGGTATGTATAAGACACATGAGCATTCAATCAGTCAACTAATAAGCATTGATTAAGTATGTCCTATATGGCAGACATTATGCTAAATATTCGAATTCAAACAGAAAAAGAAAATGATCTCTACCCTAAGGTGCTTTACATTCTAATCATGGAAATGACATGTACATTTAAAAAGGTATATTCCAGATAGACAAATAGATAGAAAGACAGATAGATAGATGATAGACAATAGATATAGGTATAGATATCTGGAACATATTATATTTGGAACATATATGACAATACCTGGAATTTATAATACACGCACACATGCATTCATGCATTCATATACATGCATAATGCATACATACATACATACTAGATAGAAAGTAACCTTGAGGAGAAGGTTTATAGGCAGTTAAGGGAATTGAAAAAGGCCTTCTAGAGAAGGGTAGTTTTGAACTAAGCATTGAAAAAAGTTACAGATTCTAAGAGGAAGAGTTGAGGAGGGGGAACATTACAGGCATGGGAGATCACTACTGAAGATGTTCAGACCTGCTTAATGGAGAGTCATATCAACACTGGGTAGCTCTGCTATAAAGGGTATTCTTATTCAGGTTTATGCATTAGGCTATGATTCTGGGAACTCATTTCATCACGGATATGTTTGACACAATTAGAATAGATTTTATTATTCCCCACATTGGTACATGAGAAAATGAGGCTCAGGGAAGTATGTACTGTTAGTGTCAAAATCAGACCTAGAATCCCAGGCCCCTGATATCTAAACTCTAACCCAACTACATAGACTCTCCACCGTTGCCTGACCCTTTTGTGTTAGGAATGAAAAACAATCCTTAGACTATTAAATATTTCAAAGATGATTTTAATTCTAGTAATTTCTTATGCTCAAACATTGAGACCCCATCAAAGATCAAGGACACTTTGACCCAAGGCTAATTTTTAATTGATTATCAGGGCCTTTGAACTAACCCTTTCTCACTTGCTGTTATACCCATAATCCTACAGAGTCTTTGGTATTTGCTCTGATAAAACTATTTCATGGACAATGCAAAGTGAAGAAACACTAATTAAGTGGCTATAAACTCCTTTCCACAAAGGGGTCAATGCAATTATTGAACTGCTGTTAAACATAGTTCCTTTTTATGTTTACAGCGCACTAGACTTTTAAAAAGCAAAACTGAAGGAACTCACATAAGGATGATAAGGCCCGAGCCAAAGATAACCCTCTGGCCAAGTAAAAATACTCTCTCCCCTTTGCCTGTTATAAATATTTTGACCAGAGGAAGTATGATGTAGGAGACAGAGAGATAATCTCAAAGCCAGGAAGATCTGGGTGTAAGTCATGCTTCATCCCTATATAATGTGAACCAGAAGAAATCACTTAATCTTTCAGTGCCCCAGGTAACTCTCTAAAAGCTTCCCAACCATTAAAGCAAGTTATAAATGGAATTAGCTGCCTCAGAGGCACTTAAGACCTTCAGATAAAGCTTGGGCGACTGCTAGTATTGAGGGTTGGATTTGATAGGCTCTGAAGTCCCTTCAAATTCTGAGATTCTGGATTATATGAAGCAGGAAATGGTAATGTCATCCTGAGAACAGGGATTTACTAGTGCAAGTCCTCTCCCCACTTCCGCTGAATTATAGTTGTTGCAAGAGATCACAGTGGACATCTATTCTAGCCCACACCTGAAAAAGGAATCCTGTCTTTTGATTATAGTTTAAAATTGGTCATTGAGCCTTTGCTTAGTGACATCCAGTGATGGGGGAGACACCTTCACTCCATTCCACGACAGTTTTAATGGTTGGCAAACATTTTTTCCTGACTTCAAACTTAAATATTCTTTCCAACTCCTATCAAATCTAATCACTTTCCCATTCGACAGTCCTTCAAAAATTTGGACACAGCTCTCATGTCCTTCTTTTCCAGGCTAAAGAACTTCACTTCCTTCAACCAGTATTGCTATGTCCTGAACCCAAGACCCTTCAGCCACCTTGAGACTGCCATCTTTGTAGTTACTCTCAGCAGCTTCTAACCTTGCCACTGTGAGCTTAAAAAAAATATGAATGCCGATGACTATATTCCAACATAATATATTTCCTTTGTAATCATATGTATTTCATTTTATGAATTTATAAACACTATTCTTAGAAGGGATCCATAGTTTCAAGCTGATAATTTAGTAGGGTTCAGGACACAAAAACATGTGAAGAAGCACTATACTTCCTCATCAATGTCAGTCTTAAACAATAGTGCCCAGCATTAAATGCAATGCTCTATGTGTGGTGTGACCTGGAATCAGACCAATAAACAGCTTATTCCTTGAAGCTGCCCCTTTCTTTATGTAGCCCATATCAAATATCTATACTCAGATTTAGGAGCCAGGAAGAGGAATGAGGGGACATAATACAAAAAGAAAATCCCACAAAATTTGGCCTCATGTTTATCAAATCAAGTCAATAAGCATTTATTAAGTTCCTACCATATGCACAAGGCACTGAGCTTTGTTGAGATGAAACCCATGACTTCTATGTGATTCTGGATAAGTATACTTTAGTTAAAAAGGAAAGGGGCAAGTAAAATGGTTGGAGAGTATCAGTGTGTCTGAAGTATTATATTCATATATAGAAATCTATTATCCATGAGGAGGGGAGATCTCTGGTAGAGTACATATGAATGAATACTTGTGGAGGGGGGAAAGTGATTTGATTATCAGATTATTCAGTTCACCATAACATTAATTGCAGGGGAATTTGAATATTTCAGGGTTTCCTCCTTTAAAAAATAATATTGTCTCAACAAAAAGAAAGAAAAATACTTAGGGTCATCCATTTAGATAGTAGAGTGGATAGATTGTTGCAAGCTTTTCTGAAGGACAGAGATTAGAGTCTCAGGATGGACAGTGATGGATAGACTGTTATCCGTATCACTGGAGAGAAAACCCATATTGACGAGATCATGGAAACCCACATCATTGAACCATTGTCAGATGAGCTGCTTCCCTTTCTGAGGGGGAGAGGAGTTTCTCTGGATTCAATTTTCAATTCACTACACAATAGACTTAAAAAAAATAATTCCACAACATTGATTAATTATTCACCAAGCTGAAGCCATAAATAGTGGGAACTCATTAAAGGATGGGCTTTTGCCTCTTTATTTTCTGTACTTGCCAAGATGAGTTAGTAATTCAAAACTGTTATTGTAGCCATATCTTTCTTTTATGACACACTGAGCAGACACCCCTTATGGGGTTGTGATCCATGATTGGCCCTAAGATGTCCAGCCAATTGTTCATCTGTCTTCTGGAATATATCATTTCAGACAAGTGAATGTGACTAGATAGCAATGGTGTCTGGTGGAAACTATGGCTGGTTCTCAATGCAGCCCAGGATATCTGAAGGAAGCCTCCAAGAAAACATTTCTCCGTAAAAAACTTTTCTTGAATGCAGTGAGTAATGGAGAAGCTGCTCTCCCCACAGCTCTTTTGTCTTTTCTTCCACTAGAGGGTGGTCTTATTCAATCAGAAAAAAGAGCAATTGACAAAATCACCATCATGTCTTCTCCATATGATGAGATCATACTATGGGCCCATCCAAGCCTACTTCCACATGCTTGATAAAAGTGATCATGCACAGTTTATCAGGACTACTTATGGATGTATACTGAGGTTTCTTGTAGAAAAGCTGTGGTAGTTTCTTTTAAAAAGAGATGTACTTGGCTGGTTTTGAACTATTTAGTTTCAAAAAAATAATCATAGCATTTTAGAGCTGGCCCAACTTTATATTTTCCAAGTTCCTGAGATTCAGGGAAGGTGAGTGACTTGCCCAATATCACAAAGCATGAAAAAATTGGAATTAAAATTCCAGGGAGAGAACTCTGATTATATGATTTGAGATTGTGTAAATGTTCTGTTACATTGGGAATTTTGTGACAGGAACAAACAGGATGAAATGTAGCCTCCGTTGAGAGAGGTGGGGAAGAAAGCCACAGAAACACCAGGGATACAGACATTAGTCGACTCATGGAAACTGTAGTGTGGGAGGAAGGTTAAAGATGTGTTATTTCAAGTAATTAGTCCAGCCCACAGAAGCCTGAAGGAAAGTCCTGTTCACCCTTGCCCTTGTTAATGATCATGAGAAAAAAAAATAAACAAGCAGACATGGGCTTAATTTAATTTCCAAAACTAATCTCTAAGATAAACACTGTCAGTCACTCATTCTGGAAAGTCAAATCCAAACCTGACAGCTGATCCAAAGCCTTCTCAGCCATTAGGTGAAGGGAAAAGCAACATTTTTCAATGTGGCAAAATTAATCAAGTTGAAGCTTCATGTGAAAATTATTCAGAAATGCAGCAAAAAGTCAGTGCTAGACAATTATTGGGAGATAACCTATTCTGGATGCAAGAGGCATCCAAAGAGTAGAAGATTTAAACGTTTTGAAACCTACTATATTCTTCCCTGAACTTCAAAAAAAAACTAAATTGTTGGTGACTTTTTATACTTCTTCATTTCTTAATGAACATCTCCCCCAATAGAAGTCTCCCCTATAACGGAGACAACTCTTCAGCTGTGTGACTGGTTCATCAACTTAGCCCTTTTTTCTAACCCTTAGTTTTGTAATCTGTACATAGGTAGTATAATGTCATCCACCTCATAGGGTTGTTATGAGGATCAAAATTAAGTTGCGAAAGGCATACTTTGCATACTTTAAAATCACTATATAAATGTGGGTTGTTGTTAGTTTTACTTACTCCAGAAACCATCTTTTTTATGTACCTACTTATGTATATGTTGTTTTCCCAGTTAGAATTTAAACTACTTGAGGACAAAGACTCATTTTGTCCCTTGTATCCCATTGTCTGACTTAGTGATTGTAACAATGCTAAAATAAAACTATACAAAAACCTCCCCAACCCCTATGTAGGGAAACTGGGACACTAATGAACCACTACTGGATTTGTGAACTGATCCAACCATTCTGCAGAGCAACTTGCAACTATGCACAAAGAGCTATAAAACTTCAAATACTCTTTCATCCAGGAAGATCACTGCTAGGTCTGTATCCCAAAAAACCAAAAATATAAATAGCAGAGTTTTGTTGTCATTGTTGTTGTTTAGTGGTGGCTAAGAACTGAAGATTCAAAGGATACCCATCAGCTGGGGAATGGTAAAAGAAATTGTGGTATATGATTGAAATGGAGTATTGCACTATAAGAAATGACAAGAAGGATGATTTCAGATTAGCCTAGAAAGACTTACATGAACTGATGATACAAAGTGAAATGAGCAGAACCAGGAAAACAGTATACAAAATAACAGCAATATTTTACAACAAAGAACTTGGCTATTCTCAAGAATACAATGATGCAAGGTGTTCCCAAAGGACTCATAATAAAAACAATGAAAAATGGGTTGGGAGGGACCAATGTCTTTCTTCCTTTCCTTTCTTTTGGCACAAAATGACTACTATGGGAATATTTTCAATGATTGCACATTTATAACCTATATGTTTACTGTCTCAGGGAGGGGGGAGAGAAGGAAGGGAGGGATAAAATTTGGAACTAAAAGCTTTTAAAAAAATGAATGTTAAAATAATCCAAAATATGTTTGAATATGAAGCCTGTTCTTACCAAGTAGGAAAAGAAAGGAAAAAATAGGAATCATAGATCGAGAGATGGAAAGGACTTTACAGGCTTTCTAGATCAATTCACATTTTTCACAGATAAGAAAACTAAGACAAGAAGTTTAAGTGATTCCCTCAGCATCAAATAGATAGTAAGCAGCAGAGCTGAGATTTGAATTCTGACTTCAAAACCAGTGTCCTTTCCACTGCCCTTAGGAATGTGCTGAAGTCAGCTAGAACTAGCTCTTCAGAACTGATTGTTAAATTTTCAGTGGATCATCTCTTCTTCAGAACTCATGAAAGACTGAAAATAAGGGCTTGATTTATTGTTTTGCTGATTGCCTAGACTTTAGAAAGTGGATAAAATATTAATTCAATTTAAACTTAAAACCATGTTGTGTGTACATTTCCTTCTCCCCACTCCTGAGAGCTTGTTGTTAAACATTTATCAACACAACCTTGACTGCATCACGCTACACATGATTGAGAAAACATAAAAAAGTCTATAATTGAATAAAGGTATATGTACATATACATACATGTTATTCACACGTGTTCACACACATTTACATCAATGTGGGTGGAATTGAAAAAGACCTACAGCCTAATCCTTTCACCTACTGAGTATCCATGGGTAGACTTAGTAAACCTCTCTAATTCTCAGTTTCCACTTCAAAATGGGGATAATAATGTGAGTTTTCATCTCAAAAAGCCATGAGGATGAAATAAGCCAAGTTTGTAAAGTGCTATCTTTTGTCAAGTTACCTTCCTTCTCCCATGTTAGACTCTTACTGGCTGTGTGATGCTGAATAAGTAATTTAAGCTCAGTAAGCATTATTTTCCTCTTTAATTTTTAAAGTAAGGATGATTACCCATGTAATATCTTCCTTTTCAGCATCTTCCTTCCACCTGTAGCACCTGAGTCCTGTGAGGCTCAGATGAGGCTCAGTCAAAGGCTTTGCAAACCTTAAGGTGCTATCAAAATGGTGGCTATTGCAGTTACCATTGACCCTCAGTGTCATCATTGGAGTTCTGCTCTTTCCTTTGTTCTCCTCTCCAGTTCTGTTGTCAATGTCCGAGCTCATTCTTGGCCAAATGCCTCTCTCCTTCCTTTTCTTCCCTATACTTTTCTTCTCTTACTGCACGTGAAAAAAGCCTGTCCTATTCACCCCACACCCTAGAAGGCATTCCCTTTGAGGGCAAGGAATGCTTTTCATTTTTGGATTTTTATCCCCAGAGACTAGTAGGAAACTGAATACAAAGGAGGCGTTCAATCAATATTTGTTGAGTTGTTGAGTGAGTTTCTCCAAGTAACATTTGAAATCAGAGTAAAAAGGGGAACTTAGAAAGGCATCAAAAGCTGCTCTAAGATATGTATTCAGAGGATTTGTTTTTCAATTGAGTCACCCAGAGACATTCAAAGGCCTAAGAATCCTCAGGTGTCTATACAGGCTTCCTGCCAAATACAATTTCACATGGTGAGAGATTCTAGCTGGAATATTACCAACAAAAATATTGTTTCTGTGTTTTCTTTTTCTCCTGGCACTTAAAAAAAACTTTTTTTTTTCTCTCCTATCTTCTTTCTTGGGGTGAAATAGTTGTTATTCTCACTTGGATTTGCCCTTCTTCATTCTCTTTAGGAAAAATAAATTTCAAACACAGAAGCTTAGAATAATGGAACTAGAGAGGCACTTTGGAAGCCATGTGTTCCAACCTCTTCCTGACCCTCTCTGTTTTCTCAAGATCCTTTTAGAATTGTGGGGAACAAAATTGACATGGTGCATTAATAAAGGATTGACCCACTGAGCGTAGTCGAAGGGTCTCTCCTGGGCTTCTGAAGGGGATATTTATTTTAATATAAACAGGAAATAGCCTATTGGCTGTTAAAAACAATACTGTTTTATTGATTCACATTTGACTTTCTGCTACCTAAGGCTATACCTGCTAGATGTGTGCTAGTTTTCTCACATCTGCATTTGTGTTATATTTTGTTCCACAGCTAATTGCAAGGCAACATGGATGTAGGTGGTCTTGGAGAAGGATGTCCAGATTCTTATTAGGCTTTGGCTACATACCTTATTCTCTATGTGCCTTTGTTGTTGTTCAGTCATGCCTGACTCATCATGACTCCTTTTTGGGTTTTCTTTGCAAAGATACCAGAGTGGTTTGCTTTTTCCTTCTCCAGATTACTTTATAAATGAGGAAATTGAGGCAAATCAGGTTATGTGCCTTGCTCAGGGTCACACAACTAATAAAAGTCTGAGTCTGGATTTGAACTCAGGTCTTCCTGACCCTTGACCCAGCACTGTGCCAGCTTGCTTCCCCTATGTGCTTTTAAGTACAAGTATTTTCAGTCATGTCAAACTCTTCGAGACAACTCATGGGGTTTTCTTTGCAAAGGTACTGGAGTGATTTTCCATTCCCTCCTCCAGCTAATTTTACAGACAAGGAAACTGAGGCAAACAGTGTTAAGTGACTTGCCCAGGGTTGCACAGCTATTAAGTGTCAGGCCAGATTTGAACTCAGCAAGAAGTCTCCTGATTCCAAGCCCAGCACTCTATTAACTGTGCCACCTAGCTTTTGCCTTAGATCAAAAGTTCTTAAACTATGGGTTGTGTCCTTATATGGGGTTGTATAACTGAACGTGTGGATTGTGAAAAATTTGGCAACAGTAAAAGGTTATGTATACCGATTTTATATACCTATCTACCTGGTGTCACCTAAAATTTTCTTGGGTGAAAAGGGGCTAACACTTTACCTCTCAAATCCTACTATTCTACATTGGTGGGAGGACTTCTCTACACTAATAAATCACAGATGCTAGCCTTATGTCTTTATTTTTATCCAGTTCTGAAATTTCAACTAAATCAATACAAATCAAATTCGGGATGAATAAGTCCTTCATCAATTTGAAAGGATCATGAGTGCTTTGGGGTCATTGAATGAACCCAGGTAACCTAGAGAATAACTTGTATTTAGTTGAAGAGAATTAAGTATGGTCTGTTGGGCTATGTGCAATGCAATAAGTTAGGTTGGAATTCTCTCTTTCGGCATCAAGTCAGTTTACTCTCAGTGAGCTACACTTTATGAGCTACAGGTTCATGAGGATTTCAAGAATGGAGAAAAAAAAAGAATCCAGTTTCCAGAAGCTCTGAGTGTACTCTAATTTTGAGTTTACTCATGCCCAGTTACACTGTGTGTGTAAGGGGAGAATGTAGCCTTCAATAGATGGGATATTTATATAAGAAGTGTCCTTGATATAACTGTTTGGTAGATAAACTTTCTAGGAGCTAGTTAAGAATGGTTGACAATCAACACCAGGCTCACCAGTACCTCCTCAGTTCCTGGGGGCTTGTGAGGGAAAGTATTTTCCTAATTCCTTTTAGCATTACTCATAAAACCCCAGAGACTAAAGATAGCAGTTAGTAGTAAATGGAGACTCTGCCTACCAAAAGGAGTGGGAGTTGTAGAATTATTTCCAAAGGGGATGCTACACAATGTAATACCCCAGGGATACAATGACTCTTACAAGCAAAGATATATCTGCCTTTAAGGGAATTATCAAGTACTAGCTGCATGCAACATGGAAACAGAGAAGTAAGAATATATTAACATAAGAATAGAGAGAAAGTACACAAGGAGGGCAAACAGAAAAGGTATATTCAGGGAGAGAGCACCTGAACTGAGATGGTGAAGAGGATTCTCAGAGCTGGAGACTGAGTTGGGACTTAAACAGATCATCCAGAGAGAGCTAGAAGCATAGCAAATGGACTTGAAGTTAAGGAAGAACTGAGTTCAAATCCTGATTCAGACATCTATTTGATGTGAGGCTTTGAGTAAATCATTTAACATTTCTCAGGCTTAATTCTTTCAGCTGTGAAATGGGGATAACAGTAGCATCCACCTCATAGAGTTGCTATTAGGAACAAATATGAAAAGTATTTTGCAAACCCTAAAGAACTATACACATCTTCCTCCTCCTCCTCCTCCTCCTTCTCCTTCTTCTTCTTAATGCTTATGTAGGATCACAGTGAGTTGTCAAAGCATTTTCTAATGCACTGGGGTGTTAGGATCTATTATGGTACTATGTGCTAATGACAGCTCCTGGCAGCAGAGGGGACATCACAAACTTACTTTGAATTATTGTCTAGTTTTTTGGAGTCTTAGCAACCCCACTTAAGTCTGACAATCTGCCAAATTAGTTCTAGATTTCTTCTAGGTGTTTCCTAAGGATAAAGATCAAGAGGTCCTTGCTTTATTCATGGTCTTGGACATTGGAAAAGCAGGTGACAAACCAGCAAAGTAGTGAGATTCACAGCCTGCCCTGCTGCTCATGAAATGTAAATGAATAGTATTTCTTTCTCTGGAGACATGATATTCAAATATTTTACATGATTGCTCATGTATAACCTATATCTCATTACTTACTGTCTCTGGGAGGGGGAAAGAAGGGAAAGAGAGAGAGAGAGAGAGAGAGAGAGAGAGAGAGAGAGAGAGAGAGAGAGAGAGATTGACTTTAGAACTTAAAACTTTAGAAAATGTTAAAAATTTGTTTTAATAAGTAATTGGGGGAAATAAAATATTATTTTAAAAAGAAATGTAAATGAATAAATAAATTAGATGAAAAAAAGACATAGAGATATATCCCCAGCACACTGGCCATATTCTCCATGGAATATCAATGGGAGAACATGGATGAGAATCATCAAGGATTGTGATTTGCCTTGATGGAGTGAGGACTCTCAGCGGTGATATTACATCACCTCTCTCACATTAAGTGAACCATCCACAGACTCCTTGCCCTAAGGCAACACTTGCTGCTAGTATTGCCCACTTGGTTTATTGGAGGGTCACATGATTAAAGGTTTGGAACTGGAGGGGACCTTAAGAAGTCATCAAGTACATCCCTCTCATTTTACAGATGATGAAACTGAGACCCAGAGAAATTGAGTGACTAGCCATGGGTCAAAAAGCTAACAAATCCCTGAGATTAGATTTGGACCTAGTCCTGTCCAGCACTCTAAACCCTCTACCATGGATGCTTTTTGAAAACTTCCACTAAATGCAATATTGTGGCAGGAGTCAATGATTAGCTTTAATTTTATTTCTTTCAGCTCACTGATACTTTTCTTTTTGTTCTTTTGTTTTATATTAGTAGGCCCAATGCCTAGCATAATGCCTAGTATATACAAGTACTCAGAAATGAATTCTTTTTGAATTGGTCTGAATTGATTTAAGTATGGAAGTTTCTTTTTTTTTTTTCCCCTCTCATGCCATTTTTCAATAATTGGTCTCATGGATTAACTATTAAATACTGGATTTTAAAAATGACAAGAAGACATTGCATTTCCCAACTTTCTTTTCTTTTCTTTTTCTTTTTCTTTCTTTTTCTTTTTTATTTTTTTGGTCAAATAAAAATCTTCTTGACAATCTCCCTGTAGGAGTTGGTTTTTGTACAAGTCTCTCTGAATATAAATAGATTATCAATTATGTGATATACAAACACTTTATCAAAACTGTTAGTAAACAGAGGATGTGGACTCCCATGGAAGGAATAAGGAAACACACACTCCCTTGTTTGTCATTTAAAGCCTATAGTCTTCATTCTGCCTTTCCAGCATAGTACACATTACTTTTCCTCACATACCCCATGTTCTAGTAAAAGTGCCCTACTTTTTATGGGGGGGGTGGGCAGTGAGTATTAAGTGACTTGCTCAGGGTCACACAGCTAGTAAGTGTCAAGTGTCTGAGGCCCGATTTGAACTCAGGTCCTCCTGAATCCAGGGCTGGTGCATTATCCACTGTGCCCCCTAGCTGCCTCAAAAATGCCCTACTTCTTATGCCCCAGACACAACACTGCATCTCCCATCACCATGCTTTTACCAGGAATGCCTTCCATGACTATCATGATCATGCTCCTCACCTCTGCCTTGTAGAATTCTTAGTTCACATGTCCGACTGAAGCTTGTCCCAATCCCCTTCCTTGCTAGCACTTTCTCCCTCAACAAGTTATGTATAGCCTCATTATCATCTGTCACTTGAACCTTCACTTCTCATTCCTCTATTCTTTAAATGTTCCTCATATCGCAAGAATTCAAAACCGACCCTTCACCCTGTTGGTTGTTCATCAATGGAGTTGTCTAGCTTATCAATGCCTTTAAAAAATATGGTGCCCCAAACTGAGCAGGGTGGTCCAGATGTGGTCTGATCTAGGCAGAGACAGTATGGCTATCACCTTCTTATTCCTGGAAGGTCTTCCTCTTGAGCTTTCTCAATGCAGTCCAGGATACCATGAAGTTTGTTGGCTGCCATCTCATGTTGTTGACTCCTATTGGCTGTGCAACCCACTAAAATTTTGTACCTCCTTTCTATGTAGGGCTCTCCATGTTGGGTAAATGTAAGGGTCTTGAGAACAAGGACTTTTGGTTGGTTGGTTGGTTTTGGCTTTATATTCCCAGTACCTCACAACATGCCTCTTCATGCATTATAGGGACTGATGAGAATTTTGTTGAATAAAATTGATCCTCCTATTATGGTCTTGAATTTGATGTTCTCTGTAGTCTGTCTCCAACCTACTCTTCTCTGATCATTTCCCATAATTGACTGTCAAACAAAGTCCTTTTCAGCTAGATTGGCCTCCTGGCTGTTTCCTAATCTGACATTATATCTCCTACCTCCATGAATTCACACAACATGACTCTGAGCCTAGATTACACTATTTCCAAATCTCCACCTTTTAAGGTTCTTTCCTTCCTTCTCAACATCACCTTCTCCAAGATGCCCTATTTAATTGCTACCCTCAGCCATCTATTCCTTTTCAATTGCCATATATTTACTTATCTGTGGCCATATTCTATGCCCTGCCTCAAACCAGGGACTATTGTTTTTAATTCTGTTTTGTCATTGAGTCACCAGTACATAGCATAGCACAATGCCTTGCAAATATTTGCAGCATATAAATATGAATTTTTGAATTGAATCTGCTTGAATTGAAGGGAGACTTGGGACTTTGGTATGATAGAAATAACATTGTTTTTAGAGTCAGCAGACCTGGATTCAAATTCTTTGTCTGACAATCCTTCTATGATCTTGGGCAAGTCACTTCACCAGTATAAACCTGAATTTCCTAATCTATAAATGAGCGAGTTGGACTATATGACTTCTCTAATGCATTCCAGTTCTCATTTTATGGTCATGTGATCCTAATTTGATTTGCTATCCTAGTTTTCATATTTAGATACTTAAAAGTGTTCATTTATTTTCATTTTTTGTTTCTTTGGGCAGGGCAATGGGGGTTAAGTGACTTGCCCAGGGTCACACAGCTAGTAAGTGTCAAGTATCTGAGGCTGGATTTGAACTCAGGTACTCCTGAATCCAGGGCTGGTGCTTTATCCACTGCACCACCTAGCCACCCCCCTGTTCATTTATTTTCAAAGCATAATTCTGGGAAGTAAAATTTATTGTTCCACCAGAAAACGCAGCAGTTAATTATTGGGATCATGTAATAACAAACTTTAGGGTTCAAGAGATTATATTAGTTGTCAAAATTCACTCTCTACCTGAGTTAAGACTGCAAACTGGACCTCCAGCCTCCCAGTTCTGGGTTAATGCTCTTGTACTGACTACAATTCTATAGTTTATCAATGAACAGAATTTACTGTGCATCATAGTCACCAGAGCCAGATGAATCCTTAGAGAAAATCTAGTCTAACCCTTTCATTATTTTGATTACATATAAGGAAACTGAGCCTGTAGGAGGGAAGATGACATGTCCAAAACTACACAGCATAGAACAGGGCTGGGACTGGAATAGTGA